>NC_080021.1:109238879-109541909 GCF_030020395.1 Manis pentadactyla | reverse complement strand
ACTTACATACTCTGTGGTGCATTTTGTGTGTGTGTGTGTGTGTGTGTGTAGTCAGCTTTGGCTCCTGTATCTTTTTCTGCTATTCCTGCCCTGACAACATGTGAAGAATGAATAAGCAGCCAGAGACAGAGTGTTTTGTGAGAGAAAATGCATGTGGAAAGCTTTAGGGGAAGGAAAAGAAGGGCATACCTGGCTAGGGATTAGAGGGGGGAGGGTGGCCCAAGATGGCTGATGCCGCAGCTGCCAGAGCTGGTCTCAGTATTTTACATGCAATAACTCACTTTGTCCTCACAATAATTTTATAAAACAGCTATTATTATTATTTACTTTTTTACTAATGTGGAAACTATTTTACTATTAAGTAACTTTCTCAAGGTAGTTCACTTAATAAATGTTTGTTGGATGAAGTAATAGGCATTAACGTCATGGTGTTGGTTTGAACTTGGGAGAGTTTTTATCCCTCAGCATACAATTGGGTTGATTTCTGCATTTGGCTTTAAATACCTCAAAGTGCCTTCAAATACCTTGAAAAAAAAAAAAATTTCTGATGAAGTGTTAATATACCTCATCTTTTTCCTTCAACGGTGATTCACTGGCATACCAGTGAATTTTCATTTGAATGCTGTTTTGCTTCCCTGTAAACTGATATATGATATTAACTTTTATATTCTGGAAGTAGCAATGCCCTCATTTCCTCAGTCACAATATCTCAATTCCTACGTAGTTGTGTCTTTAGTAGTTAATCACGGCTCCATCACCACTTTGAGCCAGTTATGTAAACACTCAGAGCATTAAAGAACCAATCAGGTCTGATACAAGTTATGCTTCAGGATGAGCAAGATACTGGAGGGTAACAGACATTTCAAAAACTGTCAAAACCTGTTGGAGCGCTTCACAGATGCCGACTCTCAGAACTCCCGCTAAGGTGCCCAGAAGTAGCCTCAGACAACTTGCATTTGGGAGCATTAGTCATGAAAGGAAACACCTATTTTATATATATATGACTATCATCAAAGTACAAAACTTAGAAATTAAAATTCTTTTAAAAACTTAAAAATTCACTATCTTACATGAATATCATTAAAGTACAAAATATTCTTCTAAAAATGACGCGTTGACATCCCCCTCTTCCTCCTTCCCTATATTTGATCCATCTTTAATGCCTACTGGTTTCACCTACTGTTTCTGGAATCCTCCCACTTCTCTCCTTCCTTCATCCTACCTCTTGGGCCTTGGCTCTCATGATCTCTCAGGTGAATTGCTTCAGTAGCATTTGAACTGGTTTACCTTTCCCTGCTCTTGATTCCTTCCTTCTCAAAATCCCGTAGCAAAATATTTTAAAATACCTATCTACGACACTCCTCTTCAGTGGCTTCCTGTTACCTTAAGGTTAAGGACTATTAACCTTAAAAATAGAACAGTCAGTTATTTTATAAACAAAAATGGGGTTTATTTGGGAATAGCAGAAAATTGCAGTCTAGGACATATACGTTACGGCAAAACCGTAGGCAAGCCAGAACAGGGAAAATGGAAAGACAGAGTTGGGAGGGCTGTTCCAAGCAGCAAGTCCATTGGAGGAAACCGGGAGTCTCATATGTCGTGGCTCTTCATTGGCTGAGTTGTGAGTCTTTCATTGGCTGGGCTGCTGCCAGAGGTGGGAGGGGGAAACCTTTCTTCCTCCTATTGGGGAGTAGAGTAGCTAAATTGGTATGGTGCCCCCTCTTCCTCTGTGTCTGAGATTTACGAGGAGTGGTGGGTGTGAGAGTATCCCCTGCAGGCCTCCTGAGGCCATGGCCGTGAGGTTTCCCTTTACTAATTTTCAGGGGACTTAGCTCGGAAACCATCCTACAAATCCCTACCTGCAGGTGGCCCCTTCCCGCTCCCGCTTGCCCCGGGTTTCCCGCGCCCTTTGTCACCCCATGCTGGCCTTCTGGGGGCACGTTTACCATCCACGCTCTGCCTATCACAGCGCTTTTGCAGACGGCCCCTCTTTTTATAGTATTGTTCCCCATCTTTCCTCTTCCAAAGCTTCCAGTCCTCCATGCCTCAGCTCAGCGGTCTCTTACTTCTGCTCTCCTTGACTAAGTCAGCATCCTGTGTCTTTAGAAGTTACAACTGTACATTTACTTTGTGACTGCAGATTAGTGTGTATCTTTTCCAGTAGAATTTAAGGGGAAGATGCCTTTTATTAAATGTTTCTTCTCGACAGTCTCCTCAGTGCCTAGCCAGAGGCTGACATATGGTAGCAGCTTGATAAATATTTGTTGAATAAAGTGTGCAAACTCAAAAGTAGCTATGCATTTTGTTCAGTTTTGTTAGAATGAGACTTAGCTAATTCTGAGTACTCTTGAAATTCTCCTGTTATAGCCACATGCCATTGTGTAAAGGCTACTACTGTACAAGCAGCTAGAAGCCCTGCTAAAACCAGGGTCGCTTAAGGCTGTTTCTGCAAAGAGAGCAGCTGCCCTGACTTTGGAGAAGCCAGAGATCAATCCTTGTATCGGGTAGGGGCGTCAACTGGGGTGGGTGGAAGAGGAACAGAAAGACAGGATAGAATGCCACCAGATGCCTTTGCCTCAGGTAAGGGTTTCATTCTTTGATTGTTGCATTTAATAACATTGACAGTTTTAATGGCAGGGAAAAGGAGGGTGGGGGCTTGGCTGGGTGACTGAGTTTTCTCTTTACTTCTGCCATAGTGGGGTACTGGGCTATTTTCTGCAAGGCTGCATGAATACAAAGCCTTCTTCAGGGATGATGTCAGAAACTTAATTAAAGTAAGTAAGAAATAAGACACTTATAGCAAGAGGGTGGAGGTGGGGCAGGGGTGGAGAAATCCTATTTCTTGGTGACCACAATGCCCTGAGGAATTACCCATTTATGAGTTGGTTAGGGAAGCCCTTTTCTTGGGATGCCTGGCTTTCCTCTTATTTGTGTTGTTCTCCAGGTTCTTTGGAATTCAGGGAGAACTGGCTCTGGATTCCGGCCACTGAACTTTAAATCTAGGTAAGTCAGATATAATTAAGACATCAAAGGACCCAGTAGATAAATAAATATTGTAAAGATTATGACCAAGAGAGTGTGCAGCTTTACTTGACAAAGTTACACAGATGCTAAGAACGTAACAGACCAAGATGAAGTGTCTGTGGTTGACAGAAACCAGGCTCCCTGAATTGTCTTCTATGATCCATTTCCGTGTCAGCGGCTGACCTTCTGGGTATCTCAGTTAAGTATTTAACCTCTCTGAGTTTCCACCCACGTACCTTCCCAAATGAGACTACAATGCAGTGTGTTTCTGGAAAAGTGTTTCAGTATTCTCTTAAGAGAGTATAAGCATTATTACAGGGATTTTTTCTGGTATGGAATGTGACAGTGATTATGTGTTGATGCAGGAATAAAGAACATTCTAGCCAGAGGCAATTCATTATGAGGAGAAAAAAAACCCTGAACCACTCCATTGGCCCCCTGGCCTTTTCTCATTTATCACTGTGCTATCCCTTCACTGCCCCCCATAGCTGTAACCAGCAAGGGCCTGGGTTCCCCTATCTTTGAGGAAAGAGGAATAGTCTGAGAGAGTGAAATTCAGCAGTTCTGTGGATAGAACCCAGGTTGGCCCCTGGAAAAAGTGTCTCCATACGTAAGATAAGTTGGGAAGGAGGTAGAGATTCTGGGTACCAAAGCTTCCGAATAAACTTACAAAATAAAAAAAAAAAAGACATTTGTAAGATACTTTTTGAGGAATTAAACTATTATTACATATTCATTATTTTTAGGTGGGAATTTATATACTTTAACATGCCATCTCACAAATTCTGAGAACAACCTGTGTTTTCATATATTCAGCCTAAGTAGAATGGGCCAGTGTTGGAACAGAATGCATCTAAAGAGGAGAAGGCAGTGTCAGGGAGAAAAAAACTTTTCCTCAATTCTTTAAAGTCCTGATTGGGGCCTGCAAATTAATTTGACAAAAAACAAATTAGCAAGAAAAAAAAGATTTAATTGCCTACTTAGGCCTGGGAATTCACAAAGAAATATGATACAAGGAGGTGGTTAGATTTTGAGACTTCTATACCATCATAATAGGAAATTGAGAGGGGCAGAGGGGCACTTCTGGAAGAGCAAGTCACTTTTTTGAAAGATAAATGGGACCTTAGTGGAACAGAAGGGAGATATGATAGTTTTGTGATGATGTCTGTTTGGGTGTGGGGCTTCTGTCTCCCAGAAGAGATTAGAATTGCTCTCTGCTCTCTGGAAAGGGATTTAAGACAGTTGAGTTCTTGTGGGAGGAGGTGCTTTTAGGCAGATAAGGGATTTCAGGAACTCAAATGACTACAGCACAAAATAATTCTTATGCCAAATCGGTATACTTGGGGGTGGCATATCCTGTTCCTCCTCATTAATGTCCTGAACCCAAAACTCAAAACTGTCCAAAATTCTCCAAAGGCTTCTCATTGTACTTAACATAAAACCCAAGTCTTTACCTTGGCCTCTCCCCTCTAACCTCACCCCCACCCAGTGCTGCTCCTTAAACAGTCCGTGGGGCTCCTGCCTTGGACATCAGCATCTTCTTCACTGGGCCCACTCCTCCCCACAGCATCCCAGAGCTCCTCTAGGGAAGGCAAGACAAGGCTTCCCCAGTGTCCAACTGAAGGATCCTCTTCCAGTGTTTTCACTTTCTTCTTGGCACCTCTCACGACTGCTTATATATTGACCTGTTTGTAGGCGCTGGAATGCAAGCCGCCTGAGAAAGAGGACCTTGTCGTTTTCATGTCTCTGGCCTTACTTGGCACATAAACTGTTAGCAGGGCAGACTCCTTTGTGTCCCTCCCAGAGCTTCCCCTTTGGAGGGAGAGCTAGCCAGGGAGAAGACACCTGATCTATGGCACAGCGAGTGTCAGGCGGGGCAGCTGTTGTCTGGAAGCAGGGGCCTGGAGGAGAAAGAACCTGGCCCAGTGTTGGCAAAATTGGAGGTGGAAGGAGAGTCTTCATTCTTCCACTTCTCTGTCCATTCACACGTACTAGGTTTTCTAGAATTAGGCTGAATGGATGCATTGTTCCCTATGGAAATCTTTGGTGTGAATGTTTGTACGTTTTGATTTAATTCCCTGAAGAGTCAAGGGTCACCATTTTATCAACTTAAAAAAGAGTTTCTTGTTTGTGTGCTATTTTCATTGAACTCCTGGCATGGTTTATATGCACAAGATGATGATGGCGTTCTTTGCTGGGAGGCATGGGGGACTGTAATCCCTGCACTGACACTTGGCTTCTTTGCTTTCTAGATGGCTTCCTTTCTCCTTCAGCGAACCTCTCTGTCACTCCATGGGGTACACAGCTAATAAATTATTCTCAAGTCAGTCTCAGTTGGGATTCTGTCACTTGCAAATGACAGACTGGTACAGGGACTGTATTATGGTGACAGTGGGTTTGTAAGTAAATTCAATTAAGGTAGCTTTTCCTAACATTTTTCTGTGTCCTTCTCACATTTAGTATGGCATTTTACACAGAGTAGGAGCTCAAAAAATTAGATGACTTCATGTCCTTAGTACACAAACACACACACAAAGAGAATAGAAGATTTTTTTTTGACAAAAGCTACCATCTTGGATGAGTATTAATTAGGGGTGTTCTACTTTCCAGTGTGGTATTGTTATTAAAATCCAATAAGGCACGGTATGTATTCCTAGAAGAATCTTTTCTCATTTTATATCAGCTAACACTCTCCTTTAGTTGCTGGCAAATAAGTTCCTTACAAAAATGACAAGGAGATATGACCTCAAAAAGATTTCCCAGAGTGAAGGGGATGAGGCAGTTTGATGGAGTAATAATAACAGTAACAGTAATTACAGCACAAACCGACAGCAAAGCCCTACTCTAAATGCTGCACATGATCTTCTCACTGTGTCTTCACCAGAACTGCCATGCAGGAATTACCATTCCCATTTTATGAAGAGGAAACAGAGGCTTAGAGAAATTGTGTGATTCAAATGAAAATTGGAGCCGGAGCTGGCCGACTAGCTTGGAGTTCCTACAGGGCTCCCCTGGGAGATATCCCTATGGCTGAGGGCAGATCATTAACCGCTCAGGGCCTTCTCTGCCGATTTGGGATAGTTTTGCCATCCAGAGGGAGGCTGCCTGGCTGAAGGAGAATTATCATTTTTAATTGTTTTCTAACTTTCTAGGCTCAAGGAGCCCATGCAGAAAGTCGGGGGGCCTTGATTTGTTCCAACTCCATGTGGCCCAGAAACAGCTTTACAAACCCAAATCCAAAATGCTTTACGTATAAGGTGCAGCTGGAATCTCCTGGCTGTGGAAACGCAGTGAATGGCACTAAAGTGATTGCTTAGCCAGTAAAGAGCCTTTTATCTGAAGGTGTAAACTTTTCTGCAAGAAGGTGGAGGGACATGAGAGCCAGACATACCCTGTCCTGGACATCGTGGAGAAGCAGCTCCAGCCTGAAACCATGGCAAACTGACCAGGCGCCTGTAGGGATCTTTTTTTAAAAACCAGTTGCTTTTGGATGCACTGGAGCTGCATCCAAAGCCTGTGGTGATGTGACCACTAGGCTGGTGTGGCTGTGCAAAGGCACTGGGGCAGGACCTATGCATGGCATCTACATTAAGGTTGAGCCCACTGCTGAGATTCACTCTGTCTGGTTGCTTGCCACAGCTGCCATTTGAGTGAAAACCTGCCCTACTAGTTCCTTGGAAGAGGAGGAAAGGAGAGAGGGAGGAAAGGGTAGAGAACAGGAAAGGGGGAGATACAGGGAGGAAAGGGCCCTATCTCCTGTTACTGTTAGCATCCTGGTACCCTGATACAGCTTGTCTTTCCTTCTTTCTGCCACTCTCATTTTTACTCTCTCTCCTCTTTGCTGCATAGAAATATTTGATCTTGGAAATACAGGATTATAGAACTGCCACTGTAGGGGAGGAAATATGATTTTCCCTCCACCCTCTGAGTTCTTGGCTGAGATCTCTGTAATAAAAGAATTATAAGAGAGAAGCAAACAGGAGTTTATTATAAACATGTAGACCTCATGTGTACATGGGAGACACTCAGAGAAAGATGAGTAACTCCCTAGGTGGTTAGAATTCAGGCTTAAATACCATCTTAATAGGGAAAGGGGAGAGGATACATAGGTCTCTCAACCAGGAAGGGGATGGCCCTTAGAAGAATAGACAGAAGGTACGACAGTCTGTGGCAAAGTCTGTCTGGGTGTGGTGTCCACTTCTAATCTCTTCCCCTGTGATAAGAGTCAGCTTTCCCTGGTTGATGAAACTGCCTGGCAGGGGATCTAAGACAAGAGTTCCTTCTGGCAGATCTGTCTGTAGGCAGATAAGGAGAGTTTGGAGAAAGCCTCTCCCTGCATTCACTGTTTTTCTGGTGCCTACAGCTCAAAATAATCCCTATTCCAAAGTGGCATCTTTGGAGGTGGCAGGTCCTGAACTTCTACAGTCATATTTTGGGGTGACATATTCTGCTGCCCTTCACCATTGAAAACTTAATCAGTGAAGGTGTTTGTGTCAATGGATCTGATGGGGAAAAGCTCACTTACATTTTTGCCTCTAAGTTCTGTGCCATTTGATCTGAGCAGAACATGAATGTATATCTTGGAAAGGATGGATTTGTGAAAATAAATGTAACATGTTGGCATCAATTTTAGGAAATGATCTTTTTTTCCAAAAATGCAAGCCATGATTAAAATTAAAAAAAGCCAACATTAAACAATATTCCACATGCAGAGAGAACATTCTAAGAGCATGGCTGCTGATGGGGTATGTTTATTACTGGAGGGATCACTGCTTCCCGGAAGCTGAATTGCTCTGGAGAAGAGGCCCCACCTCTAGCCTCCCTTTAAGTCCTGGCCTCACCCAGTCACAGTTGGGAGAGCAAAGCTCTGAGTCTTGTAACAGTGGCTCATTTCTGCTCTGGAAAGAGGGAAGCAGGCATTCAGCCCCATGTCTGCCAGGTAACAGATCTCAGAACAGGCACAGCTAAACTAGTGTTACAGATGCCCTGATAAATTGTCATTCATCAGAAAATTCACCAAGTTTTCTTTTCTCCATCTTATGTCTTCGAAGATCCTTAAAGCAGTGAATCCATAAACTCCACGTGGACTTTTAATAATGTTCTGCCACTGGAACCTGCCCAGGTTGATGTGGCAGTCCTTGGACACTTCCTGACACTCTTTGATTTCTTTTCTTTTTCTCATTTAATTTTTTATTAAGCCATTATTGATATACACTCTTATGAAGGTTTCACATGAAAAAACAATGTGGTACTTCATTCACCCATATTATCGAGTCCCCCCTCATATCCCATGCAGTCACTGCCCATCAGTGTAGCAAGATGCCACAGAGTCACTACTTGCCTTCTCTGTGCTACACTGTCTTCCCTGTGACCCCCCCACACCATGTGTGCCAATCATAATACCCCTCAATCCCCTTCTCCCTCCCTTCCCACCCCTCCCCTTTGGTAACTGCTAGTCCCTTCTTGGAGTCTGTGAGTCTGTTGCTGTTTTGTTCCTTCAGTTTTGCTTCCTTGTTATACTCCACAAATGAGGGAAATCATTTGGCACTTTTCTTTCTCCACCTGGCTTATTTCACTGAGCATAATATCCTCCAGATCCATCCATGTTGTTGCAAATGGAAGGATTTGTTTCTTTCTTATGGCTGAATAGTATTCCATTGTGTATATATACCACCTCTTCTTTATCCATTCATCTACTGATGGACACTTAGGTTGCTTTCATATCTTGGCTATTGTAAATAGTGCTGCAATAAACATAGGGGTGCATATGTCTTTTTGAATTTGATAAATTACATTCTTTGGGTAAATTCCTAGGAGTGGAATTCCTGGGTCAAGTGGTATTTCTATCTTTAGTTTTTGAGAAACCTCCATATTGCTTTCCACAATGGTTGAACTAGCTTACATTCCCACCAGCAGTGTAGGAGGGTGCCCCCTTTTCCACAACCTCACCAGCATTTGTTGTTCTTAGTCTTTTCGATGTTGGCCATCCTAACTGGTGTGAGGTGATATCTCATTGTGGTTTTTATTTGCATTTCCCTGATAATTAGTGATGTGGAGCATCTTTTCACGTACCTGTTGGCCATCTGAATTTCTTCTTTGGAGAAGTGTCTGTTCATATCCTCCACCCATTTTTTAATTGGGTTATTTGCTTTTTGGTTGTTGAGGTGTGTGTTCTTTATGTATTTTGTATGTTAACCCCTTTTCAGATATGTTATTTACAAATATATTCTCCCATACTGTTGGATGCCTTTTGTTCTGCTGATGGTGTCTTTTGCTGTACAGAAGCTTTTTAGCTTGATGTAAACCCATGTGTTCATTTCTGCTTTTGTTTCCCTTGCCCAAGGAGATGAGTTCAGGAAAAAGTTGCCTATGTTTTCTTCTAAGAGTTTTATGGTTTCATGATTTACATTCAGGTCTTTGATCCATTTTGTGTTTACTTTTGTGTATGAGGTTAGACAATAATCCAGTTTCATTGTCTTGAATGTAGCTGTCCAGTTTTGCCAACACCAGTTGTTAAAGAGGCTGTCATTTCCCCATTGTATGTCCATGGCTCATTTATTGTATATTAATTGACCATATATGCTTCAGTTTATACCTGGGCTCTGTACTCTGTTCAATTGGTCTGTGGTTCTGTTCTTGTGCCACTACCAAATTGTCTTGATTACTGTGGCTTTGTAGTAGAGCTTGAAGTCGGGAAGCATAATCCCCCCTGCTTTATTCTTCCTTCTCAGGATTGCTTTGGCTATTCGGGGTCTCTTGTGGTTCCATATGAATTTGAGAACTATTTGCTCTTGTTCATTGAAGAATGCTGTTTGTATTTTGTTAGGGATTGCATTGAATCTGTAGATTGCTTTAGTCAGGATGGTCATTTTGACAATATTAATTCTTTTTATTAATGAGCGCGGGATGTGTTTCAATTTATTTGCATCTTCTTTAATTTCCCTCATGAGTGTCTTGTAGTTTTCAGAATATAAGTCTTTCACTTCCTTTGTTAGGTTTATTCCTAGGTATTTAATTCTTTTTGATGCAATTGTGAATGGAATTGTTTTCCTGATTTCTCTTTCTGCTAATTCACCATTAGTGTATAGGAATACAACAGATTTCTGTGTATTAATTTTGTACCCTACAACTTTGCTAAATTGAGATATTAGATCTAGTAGTTTTAGAGTGGATTCTTTAGGGTTCTTTATGTACAATATCATGTCATCTGAAAACAGGGACAGTTTAACTTCTTCCTTGCCAATCTGTAGTTTTGGTACAGTCTGTAGTTTTCTTTTTTTATGGTATCTTTGCCTGGTTTTGGTATTAGAGTGAGACTGGCCTCGTAGAATGAGTTTGGGAGTACTCCCTCCTCTTCCATTTTTTGGAAAACTTTAAGGAGGATAGCTATTAGGTCTTCAACAAATGTTTGATAAAGTTCAGTGGTGAAGCTATCTGGTCCGGGGTTTTGTTCTTAGGTAGTTTTTTGATTACCAATTTAATTTCATTGCTGGTAATTGGTCTGTTCAGATTTTCTGTTTCTTCCTTGGTCAGTCTTGGAAGGTTGTATTTTTCTAGAAAGTTGTTCATTTCTTCTAGGTTATTCAGTTAGTTAGCATATAATTTTTTATAGTATTCTCTCATAATTCTTTGTATTTCTGTGGTGTCTATAGTGATTTTTCCTTTCTCGTTTCTGATTCTGTGTATGTATGTAAACTCTCTTTTTTTCTTGGTAAGTCTGGCTAGGGGTTTATCTGTTTTGTTTATTTATCTCCAAGAATCAGCTCCTGCTTTCATTGATTCTTTCTATTGTTTTATTTTTCTCAATTTTATTTATTGCTGCTCTAATCTTTATTATGTCCCTCCTTCTACTGACTTTGGGCCTTATTTGTTCTTCTTTTTCTAGTTTCATTAATTGTGAGTTTAGACTGCTCATATGAGATTGTTCTTCTTTCCTGAGGTAGGCCTGTATTGCAATATACTTTCCTCTTAGTACAGCCTTTGCTGTGTCCCACCGATTTTGCGGTGTTGAATTATTGTTGTCATTTGTCTCCATATATTGCTTGATCTCTGTTTTTATTTGATCATTGATCCATTGGTTATTTAGGAGCATGTTGTGAAGCCTCCATGTGTTTGTGGGATTTTTCATTTTCTTTGCATGATTATTTCTAGTTTCATACCTTTGTGATCTGCGAAGCTGATTGAATCATTGGTACAATTTTAATCTTTTTGAATTTACTGAGGCTCTTTTTGTGGCCTAGTATATGATCTATTCTTGAAAATGTTCCATGTGCTTTAGAGAAGAATGTGTATTCTGCTGCTTTTGGGTGTAGAGTTCTGTAGGTGTCGGTAGGTCCATCTGTTCTAGTGTGTTGTTCAATGCCTCTGTCTCCTTATTTATTTTCTGTTTGGTTGATCTGTCCTTTGGAGTGAATGGTGTGTTGAAGTCTCCTAGAATGAATGCATTGCATTCTATTTCCCCTTTAAGTTCTGTTAAAGCTCTACTTACTGAAGCTGCTCAGCCCCTGGAGTGATGTCAGGGTTGCAGGAGAGGGGTGCTGGTTCCTGAGGGGATGAAAGAGCTGTTTCCTGCTTCCCGCCTGCTATGCCTGTCTCCATTGCCAGAACCACTGGGCTGAACACACAGGTGTAAGCCTCTATGCTTTGCATTTGTATCTGCTATAGGTGGGGCTTTCCTTTAGCTGGCCTGATGCCAGGGCAGGGGTTGCTGGTTTGTGAGCCAGGTGAGGGTTGGCTGGGCTGGCCGGAAGGAAGGTGCAGCAGGCTGTGTATCATGGTGGGGGCCTTGGAGCTGCATAGCCAGCCAGGGGGATGGAATGCCTAAAGATCCTGAAAGTTCCCAACCTGCTGGGTAGAGTGCACCCAGACAATTTTGTCTACCTGTCCTTTTTCCTGAGCAGTAAGCTCTGTGCAATCCTTGCTCCTTTAGCAGCCTTCTTGCTGATAGGAAGTCTATCAGACTGCCCACCCAGATCAGCCAGATATGAATCCCTGTTTTCCACAAACAGCTGGAATCTCAGTCTCTCCAGGTATTCCACCTGTCCTAGCTTTCCAACCCCACTGATCACCAGAGCACCATGCAGTGTAGGTTTGTGCTCCCTGAGAAAATCTCCAGGGCTAGTTGTTCAGCAGTCCCAGGCCTCCACTCCCTCCCTGCTCCATTTCTCTTCCTTTCACAGATGAGCTGGGGTGGGGGAAGGGCTTGGGTCCTGCTGGGTCAAAGCCTTGGTACATTACCCTGTTCAATGAGGTCTGTTCTTTTTTCCAGGTGTATGCAGTCTGGTGCAACCTTCTTTCCTGTTGCTCTTTCAGGATTAGTTGTGTTAATTATATTTTCGTATTATATGTAGTTTTAAGAGGAGGTCTCTGTCTAAGCTTTACGCTGCCATCTTTAATCCCTCTGTCTCTTTGATTTCTGCAAGTACTTTTCTAAAATCAGCTAGGCTGTTTTCCTATATTACCTGATACCCTGAATAAAACACCATGATCAGCAAATTTCACATTTCTCACCCTCAACTTGGAAATAATCTAATGTTGCATCAGTGTGTCAGTCTGTGGAAAGCTACCCTGATTTGGTGCTTGGTTGATACTGAGATGAACCAGGTTAACCTTCTTTCCTCTAGTAACTGAGAGTTTTTGGAAAATGGACATGTGAATCTTCAGATAGTGTTATTGGAAAGAGACTTTCTCTGTCCTGCTAGGAAATGCATAGTCCTTTTCTTCTGAGGTGGACTCAGAGTCATGAAGATTACAGGGACATACACACGTGGTTATTATTGAGTTCTTGAACATACTGGCCTGTGCAGCACCAAAGAAATCCCAATTCTAAACACAACTGGAGACGCTGTGGGAGTACCGAGTGTGTGGCAGACTGGGTGTCCATCAGCATTAATGGGCGGTGTCTGAAGGGAACTTTCTGCCTCTTTCATCTTCACCCTGAAGGGTGTTTTTTTTTTTTTTCCTAATGAAAATGTGTTAGGAGGGAAAGGGGCTGGGATAATAATTTCTTTTCTTTCCCTCCTTTTGGCTTCAGCAGGCAAGTTCTCCTTGAACAAAAAGCATGGGCAAGGATGAGAGCGTCCAGCTTGAAGTTTGAGGCAGAACCTATCCTGTCTGAGAAAACCAGGTGTCCACAGAAGAGACTGCAAACAGATTTCCTCCCCACCCAAGCAGGCAGCACCGCTCTGCTGTACCCCTGGTCCCAGCCCAGGCCCTCAAAGCTAAGGATACTCTGAGAAGCAGGGTGGGACACCACAGCTGCTGCTTCAAACAAAAGCAAACAGATTAAATTAATTTAGGCTTAAAAATCAGTCCCATTCTCTAATTCATAAAATACTTCAAATGGGGAGAAATGTCATCTCCCAGATGATTGAGGCTAATCCACTTTATCTCTTTTTCCTCTTGCATCTGAATGCAAACTATCAAGACATACCTCTCCAGTCAAAATAAACTCCTCATTCCAAATGCTTCAGTCAGCTTTTAATAAGTCTTCTCTGCTCTGTACACACAACAAACTCAGTTTCTAAGGCCTGGTGGAGCTGTGTGCAAAAAGGAGGGACAATGTAGTCATTACAGTCTGTTAAGTTGCCAGCACTCAGCAATTAGAAGGTATGGCCTGTGGAAACAAGGCAAAACAGCAGTTAGTTTCATTGTATTCTCATTAACAAGATGGTTTTGTTAGCTCTCCAGGTACCATGCCGGAGAAACAAAACAATTCTTGGCTCCCAAGGCACTGTAGGAAAATCAGTTGACAGAAAGGCCTTGTGGAAAAGACTGTTTATACTACAAATAAATTTGCACATCCTTGTGGTTGCAATAAATACACTTCCACACCCATTGTATTGGACTAGATGCAGAAACTATTTAAAGGGACATCAAAGTCCTGTCTGTACAAATGGCCCTTTCCTACTTAGGATGTCAAAACGGGTACTACTGAGTAATGATTGCCTCCCTTCTTATAACTGCCTCCCCTTGGGACACAGAAATTGGGATTTTTTTTCCTGCAACATTTCCTGCAACCACTTCTGCATGTGGGCTTAATTATGAAAAAAATCAAGGTTTTTATTTTTCATTGTTAACAGCACAGAAAATTGCTGGAGGACCACGGAGGCTTGTGCATGCCTGGCCCAGCATCTCACTGCTTGGCAATCACTTAAAAATGATGACCCAAATCTTTGCCATTTGCCAAGTGTGTGTACTTTGTGGCAGAGAGGAATGCGGCCCTTTGATTCCCACATTCCTCCTGGTTTCTCTGTGTGGGTGGAAAAACCGCCAAGAATGTGATTCAAACTCTCTCATGTTCTAAAGAAACAAATGAAGCAATGTATCTGTCTGAATCTGTCAATATACAATTTTACATTTGCTGCCAGTGGGCTTTTTCACAAGATAGATACCTTCATAGTTTTTCTTATAACTGCGCGAGGTAATGTAAAACACTGATTTCCTTTTTAGGTAAATGGGGGGACTCTTTTTAAAAGAGAAGGCACAAGGGATGTTTTCCTTAATTATAAAGACAGAATTTACTGTAAAACTAGAAGTATGAAGGCAGTTGCTTAAGTCTTGAACAATTTTCAGAAAAAGTCCCTAAAGTTACTTTCTCAGTAAATTTCCCAGGGCCCTACTGCTTATTCTAACCTGAGCCATAAATTTCTTCCTAAATGCAGTCTTCTGCATTGACATGAGGCCAAGTGAGAGACTAAGAGAATCACTGCCCAACTTGAATAATATGCTCTACTTAAATGGCCAACCTGCATTTTTGGGGTTTTGCTAGCTAAGATTATACAATGCTTTGTTAATTAAAACTTGATCCAGGAGAACATGTAAATCTTGTACAAAACAAACACATGCCCTTAAACTGGTTGTTTTTAATGAAAGAATTCCTAGAAATATCCTATGTGGAGAGAAAAATAAAACCACGTTCAGCTAGAGAGAACCAAACACCAAACACCCTGGAAATCAGATGTTTTTCTCCCGCTCCTTATTAAATCAGCGTCAAGAACATTATTAAGTTATAGCCTGACTGAATTTTCACTTTTTTGGAAGAGAGAAACAAGTCTGGGCATCAAACTCATAACAGCAATTATCATCTGCATGTGGGCTTAATTATGAAAAAAAATTAAGGTTTTTGTTTTTCATAATTGTCATCATGATGATCCAATTTCCATGTCAAACCTGGTGCTGAGCAGGAAGGGTTATAAGCCAGTCTGGCTCTCCAGACCTCTTACTCTCCTGTGGCATGTCTTTCTTCTCTTCACCCCGGTATTTCTTCTTTTAGCTTCTGGGAGGACCTGCTGAAAACTGATTATTGGGAGGGACTTTGTAAAGCTCTTAAGGAGAAAAAGTGTAATGCAGTCTAGGAGAGAGAAATCCTCAAGATCCAGGGCTGAAATGTGGTATGGAGAAGTGTGGTGATTCCTTTCTTATTTTTTATTTTTATTTATTTTGGTATCATTAATATAAAATCACATGGGCAACATTGTAGTTGCTAGGTTCCCCCCCATTATCAAATCCCCACTACATACCCCATTACAGTCACTGTCCATCAGCGTAGTAAGATGCTATAGAGTCACTACTTGTCTTTTCTGTGCTGTACTGCCTTCCCAGTGCCCACCCCCTACATTATGTGTGCTAATCATAATGCCCCTTATTACCCTTCTCCCTCCCTTCCCAACCCCCCCTACAAGGCCCCACCCCACTCCCTTTCTCTTTGGCAACTGTTAGTCCATTCTTGGGTTCGGTGAGTTTGCTGCTGTTTTGTTCCTTCAGTTTTTGCTTTGTTCTTATGCTCCACAGATGAGTGAAATCATTTCGTACTTGTCTTTCTCCACCTGGCTTATTTCACTGAGTATAATACCCTCTAGCTCCATCCATCTTGTTGCAAATGGTAGGATTTCTTTCTTTCTTATGGCTGAATAGTATTCCATTGTGTGTATGTATCACATCTTCTTTATCCATTCATCTACTGATGGACACTTAGGTTGCTTCCATATCTTGGCTATTGTAAATAGTGCTGCAATAAACATAGGGGTGCCTATGTCTTTTTGAAACTGGGATCCTACATTCTTAGAGTAAATTCCTAGAAGCGGAATTCCTGGGTCAAATGGAATTTCTATTTTTAGTTTATTGAGGAATCTCCATAATGCTTTCCACAATGGTTGAATTAGTTTACATTCCCCCCAGCAGTCTAGGAAATTCCCCTTTCTCTGCATCTTCGCTAGCATTTGTTGTTTCTAAGTCTTTTCTATGTCGGCCATCCTAACTGGTGTGGAGCATCTTTTCATGTGCCTGTTGGCCATCTGAATTTCTTCTTTGGTGAAGTGTCTGTTCATATCCTCCACCCATTTTTTAATAGGGCTATTTGCTTTTTGGGTGTTGAGGTGTGTGAGTTCTTTACATATTTTGGATGTTAACCCCTTGTTGGAGATGTCATTTACAAATATATTCTCCCATACTGTAGGAGGCCTTTTTGTTCTACTGATGGTGTCCTTTGCTGTACAGAAGCTTTTTAGCACAATGTAGTCCCATTTGTTCATTTTTTATTTTGTTTCCCTTGCCCAAGGAGATGCATTCAGGAAAAAGTTGCTTATGTTTATATTCAAGAGATTTCTGCTTATGTTTTCTTCTAAGAGTTTTATGGTTTCATGATTTACATTCAGGTCTTTGATCCATTTTGTGTTTACTTTTGTGTATGGGGTTAGACAATAATCCAGTTTTATTCTCTTGCATGTAGCTGTCCAGTTTTGCCAACACCAGCTGTTGAAGAGGCTGTCATTTCCTTATTGTATGTCCATGACTCCTTTATCGTATATTAATTGACAACATATGCTTGGGTTTGTATCTGGTCTTTCTAGTCTGTTCCATTGGTCTATGAGTCTGTGTTCCTGTGCCAGTACCAAATTGTCTTGATTACTGTGGCTTTGTAGTAGAGCTTGAAGTTGGGGAGTGTAATTCCCCTTGCTTTATTCTTCCTTCTCAGGATTGCTTTGACTATTTGGGGTCTTTTGTGGTTCCATATGAATTTTAGAACTATTTGCTCTAGTTTATTGAAGAATGCTGTTTGTATTTTGATAGGGATTGTATTGAATCTGTAAATTGCTTTAGTCAGGATGGCCATTTTGACAATATTAATTCTTTCTATTAATGAGCACAGGATGTGTTTCAATTTATTTGTATCTTCTTTAATTTTTCTCATGAGTGTCTTGTAGTTTTCAGAATATAAGTCTTTCACTTCCTTTGTTAGGTTTATTCCTAGGTATTTAATTCTTTTTGATGCAATTGTGAATGGAATTGTTTTCCTGATTTCTCTTTCTGCTAGTTCACCATTAGTGTATAGGAATACAACAGAGTTCTGTGTATTAATTTTGTATCTTGCAACTTTGCTAAATTCAGATATTAGGTCTAATAGTTTTGGAGCAGATTCTTTAGGGTTTTTTTGTTTTTAACAGCAGAAAAACATACAAATTTATTTGATATAGCTTACATGACATGGGAACATTCATAAGGAAATGAAGACCCAAAGTGGTGGCAAACCTAAATGCTTATATACTGGGTTGGATGAAGAGAGTCTATTGTGGAAAAGTAACTAAAATAAATGAGAAGACTAAGGGAAGTTAAGAGTTATTTTAACAAGGTCTGTACAGAATTCTTTTTGCCTTGATTCCTATTTCTGTTGATAAGAATGTGTCTTTCCTCCTAGCAAAGGGAGGGCAGATCTAATATGGGAGTTTTAACCCATGCTTTCAGGGGGAAAAGGGGAATCAAGTACCATTTTTGCACCTGCTGTATTTTAAGTGCCTTTAGCTCAAAAAAATCAACATGCCAAGTTGATATATTTTGGGGTGGCATGTCCTAAATACTTTCACTTTTCTTCCTTTTATGGTCACACTATCTTGGATTTTTAAAAATTAATTTTGGTATCATTAATCTACAATTACATGAGGAACATTATGTTTACTAGGTTCCCTCCTTCACCAAGTCCCCCCCCAAAAACCCATTACAGTCACTGTCCATCAGCACAGTAAAATGCTGTAAAGTCACTAATTGTCTTCTCTGTGTTGCACAGCCCTCCCTGTGCCCCCCCATTATACATACTAATAGTAGAGTTCCCTTTCCTTTTCCACCCCCCTTATTCCTCCCTTCCCACCCATCCTCCCCAGTCCCTTTCCCTTTGGTAACTGTTAGTCCATTCTTGGGTTCTGTGACTCTGCTGCTATTTTGTTCCTTCAGTGTTTTCTTTGTTCTTCCACATATGAGTGAAATTATTTGATACTTGTCTTTCTCCGCCTGGCTTATTTCCCCTAGCATAATACCCTCTAGCTTCATCCATGTTGTTGCAAATGGTAGAATTTGTTTTCTTCTTATGGCTGAATATTACTCCATTGTGTATATGTACCACATATTCTTTATCTATTCATCTACTGATGGACACTTGGGTTGCTTCCCTTCCTTGCCTATTGTAAATAGTGCTGCGATAAACATAGGGGTGCATCTGTCTTTTTCAAACTGGGCTGCTGCATTCTTAGGGTAAATTCCTAGAAGTGGAATTCCTGGGTCAAATGGTATTTCTATTTTGAGTTTTTTGAGGAACCTCCATATTGCTTTCCACAATGGTTGAACTAATTTACATTCTCACCACCAGTGTAGGAGGATTCCGCTTTCTCCACAACCTTGCCAACATTTGTTGTTGTTTGTCCTTTGGATGGTGGCGATCCTTACTGGTGTGAGGTAATATCTCATTGTGGTTTTAATTTGCATTTCTCTGATAACTAGCAACGTGGAGCATCTTTTCATGTGTCTGTTGGCCATCTGAATTTCTTCTTTGGAGAACTGCTGTTCAGGTCCTCTGCCCATTTTTTAATTGGATTATTTGCTTTTTGTTTGTTGAGGCACATGAGCTCTTTATATATTTTGGATGTCAACCCTTTATCGGATCTGTCATTTATGAATATATTCTCCCATACTGTAGGGTAGTTTTGTTCTATTGATGGTGTCCTTTGCTGTACAGAAGCTTTTCAGCTTGATATAGTCCCACTTGTTCATTTTTGCTTTTGTTTCCCTTGCTTGGGGAGATATGATCATGAAAAAGTTGCTCATGTTTATGTCCAAGAGATTTTTGCCTATGTTTTTTTCTAAGAGTTTTATGGTTTCATGACTTACATTCAGGTCTTTGATCCATTTCAAATTTACTTTTGTGTGTGGGTTAGACAATGATCCAGTTTCATTCTCTTACATGTGGCTGTCCAGTTTTGCCAACACCAACTGTTGAAGACACTGTCATTTCCCCCATTGTACATCCATACCTCCTTTATCATGTATTAATTGACCATATATGTTTGGGTTAATGTTTGGAGTCTCTATTCTGTTCCACTGGTCTGTGGGTCTGTTCTTTTGCTAGTACCAAATTGTCTTGATTACTATGGCTTTGTAGTAGAGCTTGAAGTTGGGGAGTGAGATCCCCCCCACTTTATTCTTCCTTCTCAGGATTGCTTTGGCTATTTGGGGTCATAAGTGGTTCCATATGAATTTTTTAACTATTTGTTCCAGTTAGTTGAAGAATGGTGTTGGTAATTTGATAGGGATTTCATTGAATCTGTAAACTGCTTTGGGCAGGATGGCCATTTTGACAATATTAATTCTTCCTAGCCAAGAGCATGGGATGAGTTTCCATTTGTTAGTGTCCTCTTTAATTTCTCTTAAGAGTGTCTCGTAGTTTTCAGGGTATAGGTCTTTCACTTCTTTGGTTAGGTTTATTCCTAGGTATTTTATTCTTTTTGATGCAATTGTGAATGGAATTGTTTTCCTGATTTCTCTTTCTATTAGTTCATTGTTAGTGTATAGGAAAGCCACTGATTTCTATGTATTAATTTTGTATCCTGCAACTTTGCTGAATTCAGATATTAGATCTAGCAGTTTTGGAGTGGAGTCTTTAGGGTTTTTTATGTACAATATCATGTCATCTGCAGATAGTGACAGTTTGAATTCTTCTTTACCCATCTGGATGACTTCTATTTCTTGGTTTTGTCTGCTTGCCATGGCTAGGACCTCCAATACTATGTTGAATAACAGTGGGGAGAGTGGGCATCCCTGTCTTGTTCCCGATCTTAGAGGAAAAGCTTTCAGCTTCTCGGTGTTCAATATGATGTTGGCTGTGGGTTTATCATAGATGGCCTTTATTATGTTGAGGTACTTGCCCTCTATACCCATTTTATTGAATTGAGAGTTTTTATCATGAGTGGATGTTGAATTTTGTCGAGTGCTTTTTCAGCGTCAATGGAAATGATCATGCTTTTTTTGTCCTCCTTTTTGTTGATGTGGTGGAGGATGTTGATGGATTTTTGAATGTTGTACCATCCTTGCATCCCTGAGATGAATCCCACTTGGTTATGGTGATGATCCTCTTGATGTATTTTTGAATTCAGTTTGCTAATATTTTGTTAAGTATTTTTGCATCTATGTTCATCAGGGATATTGGTCTGTAATTTTCTTTTTTGGTAGGGTCTTTGCCTGGTTTTGCATTAGGGTGATGAGTTTCATTCACAGAATGAGTTTGGCAGTATTCCCTCCTCTTTTATTTTTTGGAAAACTTTAAGAAGAATGGGTGTTATGTCTTCTCTGCATGTCTGATAAAATACCACGGTAAATCCATCTGGCCCAGGGGTTTTGCTCTTGGGTGGTTTTTAAATTACTGCTTCAGGTTCATTGCTGGTAATTGGTCTGTTTAGATTTTTGGTTTCTTCTTTGGTCAGTCTTGGAAGGTTGTATTTTTCTAGCAAGTTGTCCATTCCTTCTAGGTTTTCCAGCTTGTTAGCATATAGGTTTTCATAGTAGTCTTTAATAATTCTTTGTATTTCTGTGGGGTCCGTTGTGATTTCTCCTTTCTCGTTTCTCATTCTGTTGATGTGTGTTGATTCTCTTTTTCTCTTTATAAGTCTGGCTAGGGGCTTATCTATTTAGTTTATTTTCTCAAAGAACCAGCTCTTGGTTTCATTGATTTTTTCTATTGTTTTATTCTTCTCATTTTTATTTATTTCTTCTCTGATCTTTATTATGTCCCTCCTTCTGCTAACTTTAGGCCTCATTTGTCCTTCTTTTTCCAGTTTTGATAATTGTGACTTTAGACTATTTATTTGGGATTTTTCTTCATTCTTTAAAAATGCCTGAATTGCTATATACTTTCCTCTTAAAACTGCTTTTGCTGCGTCCCACAGAAGTTGGGGCTTTGTGTTGTTGTTGTCATTTGTTTCCATATATTGTTTAATCTCTATTTTGATTTGGTCGTTGATCCATTGATTATTTAGAGCATGTTGTTAAGCCTCCATGTGTTTGTGAGCCTGTTTGGTTTCTTTGTACAATTTATTTATAGTTTTATGCCTTTGTTGTCTGAGAAGTTGGTTTGTAGGATTTCAATATTTTTAAATTTACTGAGGCTCTTTTTGTGACCTAGTATGTGGTCTGTTCTGGAGAATTTTGCATGTGCACTTGAGAAGAATGTGTATCCTGCAGCTTTTGGGTGTAGAGTTCTATAGATGTCTATTAGGTCCATCTGTTCTTGTGTGTTGTTCAGTGCCTCTGTGTCCTTACTTATTTTCTGTCTGCTGGATCTGTCCTTTGGAGTGAATGGTGTGTTGAAGTCTCCTAAAATGAATGCATTGCATTCTATTTCCTCTTTTAATTCTGTTAGTATTTGTTTCACATATGTTGGTGCTCCTGTATTGGGTGCATATATATTTATAATGGTTATATCCTCTTGTTGGACTGAGCCCTTTATCATTATGTAATGTTTTTCTTTATCTCTTGTTACTTTCTTTGTTTTGAAGTCTATTTTGTCTGTTACTAGTACTGCAACACCTGCTTTTTTCATGAAATATCTTTTCCATCCCTTCACTTTTAGTCTGCGTGAAATATCTTTCCATCTCTTCACTTTTAGTCTGTGCATGCCTTACTTACTCCATTTGTGAGGTGCTGGGTTCTCGCAGGTGTAGATGTAGCATGGCTGTTGTACTGTATCTTCTGGTCTCTTTTAGGAATAGTTGTATTTGTTGTATTTTCAAAAATATATATGGTTTTGGGAGGAATTTGTGCTGCCCTATTCACGCCTTCATCTTGGCTCCTCCTCTTTTTGTACTTTTTTTGTTTTACTTTGGGTTCAGTTTGGTTTGTAATTTTTAAATTGGGAAATTTTAGATAATATATTGTGGCAACTTTGGATTCTGATGCCTTCCAGGGGTAATTGTTGCCATTTTTTTTTTAATGACTTGCCTGGATTAACAATGTAGAGTCTGTCTTCCCACTAGTGTGCAGCAATGGATGTCTCTGCTCAGGTTTTTATTTTTGCTATTATTAATGTACAATTACATGAGCAATATTATGGTTACTAGACTCCCCCTATTATCAAGTCCCCACCACATAACCCATGCAGTCATTGTCCAGCACCATAGTAAGATGCTATAGAATCACTACTTGTCTTCTCTGTGTTATACTGCCTTTCCCATGACTGCCCCTTACATTATACATGCTAATCATAATATCTCCTTTTCCCCGTTATCCCTCCCTTCCCATGCATCTTCCCCAGTTCCTTTCCCTTTGGTAACTGTTAGTCCATTCTTGGATTCTGTGAGTCTGCTGCTGTATTGTTCCTTCAGTTTTTTTCTTTGTTCTTATACTCCACAGATGAGTGAAATCATCTGATACTTGTCTTTCTCCACCTGGCTTATTTCACTGAGCATAATACCCTCTAGCTCCATCCATGTTGTTGCAAATAGTAGGATTTGTTTTCTTATTATGGCTGAATAATACTCAATTGTGTATATGTACCAAATCTTCCTTATCCATCTTCCTGATGGGCACTTAGGTTGCTTCCATTTCTTGGCTATTGTAAATAGTGCTGTGATAAACATAGGGATGCATATGTCTTTTTCAAACTGGGCTGCTGCATTCTTAGGGTAAATTCCTAGGAGTGGAATTCCTGGGTCAAATGGTATTTCTATTTTGAGTTTTTTGAGCAACCTCCATATTGCTTTCCACAATGGTTGAACTAATTTACATTCCCACCAGCAGTATAGGAGGGTTCCCCTTTCTCCACATCCTCGCCAACATTTGTTGTTGTTTGTCTTTTGGCTGTTGGCCATCCTAACTGGTGTAAGGTGATATCTCATTGTGGTTTTAATTTGCATTTCACTGATGATTAGTGACATGGAGCATCTTTTCAAGTGTCTGTTGGCCATCTGAATTTCTTCTTTGGAGAAGTGTCGGTACAGCTCCTCTGCACATTTTTTAATTGGTTTATTTTCTTTTTGTTTGTGAGGTCTGTGAGCTCTTTATATAATTTGGATGTCAATCCTTTATTGGATATGTCATTTATGAATATATTCTCCCATAATGTGGGTTGTCTTTTTGTTGTATTGCTGTTGTCCTTTGCTCTATAGAAGCTTTTAAGTTTGATTTAGTCCCAGTTGTTCATTTTTGCCTTTGTTTCCCTTATACAGGGAGATATGTTCATGAAGGAGTTGCTTATGTTTATGTCCAAGAGATTTTTGCCTGTTTTTTTCTAGGAGATTTATGGTTTCATGACTTACATTCAGGTTTTTGATCTATTTTGAGTTTACTTTTGTGTATGGGGTTAGACAGTGATCCAGTTTTGTTCTCTTACATGTAGCTGTCCAGTTTTGCCAACACCAGCTGTTGAAGAGGTTGCCATTTCCCCAATGTATATCCTTGGCTCCTTTATTGTATATTAATTGATGATATGTGCTTGGGTTTAAATCTGGGCTCTCTAGTCTGTTCCATTGGTTTATGGGTCTATTATTGTGCCAGTACCAAATTGTCTTGATTACTTTAGCATTGTAGTAGAGCTTGAAGTCAGGGAGTGTAGTTACCCCCACTTTAATCTTCCTTCTCAGGATTGTTTTGGCTATTTGGGGTCTTTTGTGGTTCCATATGAATTTTAGGACTATTTGCTCTAGTTCATTGAAGAATGTTGTTTGTATTTTGATAGGGATTGCATTGAATCTGTAGATTGCTTTAGGCAGGATGGCCATTTTCACAATATTAATTCTTCCTTTCCATGAGCATGGGATCTGTTTCCATTTATTGGTGTGTTCTTTAATTTCTCTCATGAGTGTGTTGTAGTTTTCAGGGTATAGGTCTTTCATTTCCTTTGTTAGGTTTATTCCTAGATATTTAATTCTTTTTGATGCAATCTTGAATGAAATTGTTTTCCTGATTTCTCTTTCTGCTAGTTCACTGTTAGTGTATGGAAATGCAACAGATTTCTGTGTATTAATTTTGTATCCTGCAACTTTGCTGAATTCAGATATTAGATCTAGTAGTTTTGAAGTGGATTCTTTAGGGTTTTTTATGTATAATATCATGTCATCTGCAAACAGGGACAGTTTAACTTCTTCCTTACCAATGTGGATGCCTTTTATTTCTTTGTGTTGTCTGATTGCCATGGCTAGGATCTCCAGTACCATGTTGAAAAGAAGTGGGGAGAGTGGGCATCCTGGTCTTGTTCCCGTTCTTCAAGGAAAAGCTTTCAGCTTCTCACTGTTAAGTATATTGTTGGCTATGGGTTTATTATATATGGCCTTTATTATGTTGAGGTACTTGCCCTCTATACCCATATCTTAAGAGTTTTATCATGAATGTATGTTGAATTTTGTCGAATGCTTTTTTGACAACTATGAAGATTATCATGTAGTTTTTGTCTTTCTTTTTGTTGATGTGGTGGATGGTGGATGATGTTGATGGATTTTTGAATGTTGCTCCATTCTTGCATCCCTGGGATGAATTCCACTTGATCTTTAAGGATGATCCTTTTGATGTATTTTTGAATTTGGTTTGCTAATATTTTGTTCAGTATTTTTGCATCTATGTTCATCAGAGATATTGGTCTGTAATTTTCTTTTTTTTTTTTTTTTTTTCTTTTGTGGTGTCTTTGCCTGGTTTTGGTATTTGAGTGATGCTCGCCTTATAGAATGAGATTAGGAGTTTTCCTCCCTGTTCTACTTTTCGGAAAACTTTAAGGAGAATGGATATTAGGTCTTCACATAATACTTGATATAATTCAATTTTGAAGCCATCTGGTCCAGGATTTTGTTCTTAGATAGTTTTTTGATTACCAGTTCAATTTTCTTGCTGGTAATTGGTCTGTTCAGGTTTTCTGTTTCTTTCTGGGTCAGCCTTGGAAGGTTGTATTTTTCTAGAAACTTGTTCATTTCTTCTAGGTTATTCAGTTAGTTAGCATATAATTTTTTATAGTATGCTCTCATAATTTGTATTTCTGTGTCCATAGCGGCTTTTCCTTTGTCAATTATGATTCTGTTAATGTGTGTAGACTCTCCTTTTTTCTTGATAAATCTGGCTAGGGGTTTATCTATTTTGTTTATTTTCTTGAAGAAGCAGCTGCTGCTTTCTTTGATTCTTTCTATTGTTTTATTTTTCTCGATTTTATTTATTGCTGCTGTAATCTTTATTATGTCCCTCCTTCTGCTGACTGTGGGCCTCATTTGGTCTTCTTTTTCTAGTTTCATTAATTGTGAGTTTAGACTGTCCTTTCCTGAGGCAGGCCGTTATTCCAATATACTTCCCTCTTAGCACAGCCTTTGCTGTGTCCCATCGATTTTGTGGTGCTGAATTATTGTTGTCATTTATCTCCATATATTGCTTGATCTCTTTTTTTGTTTGCTCATTGATCCATTGATTGTTTGGGAGCATGTTATTAAGCCTCTATGTGTTTGCGGGCTTTGTCGTTTTCTTTGTGTAAGTTATTTCTAGTTTCATACCTTTGTGATCTGCGAAGCTGGTTGGTACAGTTTCAATCTTTTTGAATTTACTGAGGCTCTTTTTGTGGCCTTGTGTATGATCTATTCTTGAAAATGTGCCATGTGCCCTTGAGAAGAATATGTGTCTTGTTGGTTTTGGATGGAGTGTTCTGTAGATGTTTTTCAGTGCCTCTGTCTCCTTACTTATTTTCTGTTTGGTTGATCTGTCCTTTCAAGTAAGTGGTGTGTTGTAGTCTCCTAAAATGAATTGATTGCATTCTCTTTTCCCCTTTAATTCTGTTCGTATTTGTTTCACATATGTAGGTGATCCTGTGTTGGGTGCGTAGATATATATAATGTTTATAATCTCTTGTTGGACTCACCCCTTTATCATTATGTAATGTCCTTCTTTGTCTCTTGTTACTTTCTTTGTTTTGAAGTCTATTTGGTCTCAAGTACTGCAACTTTTGCTTTTTTCTCTCTATTGCACGAAATATCTTTTTCCATCCCTTTACTTTCAGTCTGTGTATGTCTTTGGGTTTAAAGTAAGTCTCTTGTAGGCAGCATATAGATGGGTCTTGAATTTTTATCCATTTAGTTACTCTATGTCTTTTGATTGGTGCATTCATACCATTTACATTTAGGGTGATCATTGATAGGTATGTACTGATTGCCATTGTAGGCTTTATATTCATGGTTACCAAAGGTTCAACGGTAATTCCCTTACTATCTAACACTCTAATTTAACTCACTTAGTATGCTATTACAAACAACCTAAAGGTTTTGTTTTTCCTCCTTTTTCTTCCTCCTCCATTCTTTATATGTTAGGTATCATATTCTGTACTTTTTGTTCTTTGACTGACTTTGGGGGTAGTTGATTTGATTTTGCAATATGCTTAGCAATTGATTGTTTTACTTTGCTGATGTTTTGTTTCCCCTACTGACAGCTATCTCGCCTTAAGAATACTTTCATCTATAGCAGTCCCTCTAAAATTCACCGTAGAGGTGGTTTGTGGGAGGTAAATTTTCTCAGCTTTTGCTTATCTGAAAAATGTTTAATCCCTCCTTCAAATTTAAATGATAACCTAGGTAGAGTATTCTTGGTTTGAGGCCCTTCTGTTTATTGCATTAAATATATCATGCCTCTCCCTTCTGGCCTGTAAGGTTTCTGTTGAGAAATATGATGATAGCCTGATGGGTTGCATGTGATCTTTTATATCTCTCTACCTGCTTTTAAAAGTTTGTCCTTATCCTTGATCTTTGCCATTTTAATTATTGTATTTCTTGGTGTTGTTTTCCTTGGGTCCCTTGTGTTGGGAGATCTGTGCACCTCCACAGCTTGCAAGACTATCTCCTTCCCCAGGTTGGGGATGTTTTCAGCAATTACCTCCTTAATGACACTTTCTAACCCTTTTTCTCTCTCTTCTTCTTCTTCTGGTACCCCTATAATGCAAATATTGTTCCGTTTGGATTGGTCACACAGTTCTCTCAATATTCTTTCATTCTTAGAGATCCCTTTTTCTCTCTGTGCCTCAGCTTCTTTGTATTCCTCTTCTGTAATTTCTGTTCCATTTACTGTCTCTTCTACTATATCTAATATGCTTTCAAATCCCTCCATTGTATGTTTCATTTCAGATATGGAATTTCTTAAAGATTGAATCTCCATCCTAAATTTGTCCCTCAGTTCTTGAATATTTTTCTGTACTTCCATGAGCATGTTTATGATTTTTGTTTTGAACTCTTTCAGGAATATTGGTGAATTCAGTTTCATTTGGGCCTTTTTCTGGTGTTGGTGATTTTTGGTCTGTACCAGATTTCTTTGACGTTTCATATTTCTATGTGTCGCCCTCTAGTGCCCAGAAGCTCTAGTATCTGGAACTGCTCACCCTCTGGAGTGAGGTCGGGGGTCACAGGGGAGCGGAGCTTGTGCCTGGGGGGAGGAAAGAGCTGATTCCTTTTTCCTGGCTGCAGTGCCGTTCTCCATTGTCAGAGCCTGTGAGCTGAGAGCACAGGTTTAAGTCTCTGTGTTTTGCATCTGTAGCCAGGGTAGGCAGGGCCTCCTGCTGACTGGCTTGATGCCAAGGCAGTGATTGCTGGTTTGCAAGCCAGTGCCAGCAGGCCAGGAGGAAGGTGCAGCAGGCTGTGAGTCATTGTGGGGGCCCTTGGAGCTGAGTAGCCAGCTGATGAAGCCCCTGAAGCTCCTGAAAGTTCCTAACCTTCTGGGAAGAGCACTCCCAGACAACCTTGTCCACCTATCCCTTCTCCTGCACAGCAAGCTCCATGCAAACCTCTGCCCTTCAGCTGCCTTCATGCTGCTAGGTAGCCTCTCAGATTGCCCACCTTTCCTTTGTCCCAGAGTGGCCAATGTGGATTCCTGTCCTCCACAAACAGCTGGAATCTCAGTCTCTCAAGTATTCCGCCTGTCTTAGTTTTCCAACCCCACTAATCTCTAGAGCACCATGCAGTGTAGGTTTGTGCTTGCAAAACAGACCTCCACGGCTGGGTGTTCAGCAGTCCTAGGCTTCCACCCCCAATCCACTCCATTTCTCTTCCTCCTGCTGGTGAGCTAGGGTGGGGGAAGGGCTTGGGTCCCGCCCATCAAGGCTTTGGTACGTTACCCTGTTTCGTGAGGTCTGCTCTGTTCTCCAAGTGTACGCAGTCTGGTGCAGCCTTCTTTCCTGTTGCCCTTTTAGGATTAGTTGTATTAACTATATTTTTGTATTATATGTGGTTTGGGGAGGAGCGCTCTGTCTCACCTCTCCCTCCACCATCTTGAATTCCAGGTACTCCCTACTCTGTGGTGATTCCTTTTCTCTGACTGTAACTCCATGCACTGGGGTATAATATCTACGCAAACACCAGGGAACTTGCTCCAGTTTCCCATGGATAGTCTTGTGCATGTATGTGTGTGTATGTTACTGTTAACTACACTAAATTGGGTGGCTCCCTTAGCATCTCTTTATGTTAGATTGTTTATAGCCTGCTGTCTTCCAAAATGGATTTGAGGCAGCTTACAAAACACACAAGGTGTTTAAAATCAAGAACACCAGTTTGGGAGATAAGTTGAGAGCGAACTCTTTTTGTAAAGGGTCAGATAGTACCTACTTTTGGTTTCTCTGGCTACACAGTTTCTTTTGCAAATATCAATTCTACTGTGGTTTTTTAAAAGCAGCCATAGAAAACAGTCAAATGGGCCAGCATGCTCACTGGAACAGTAAACAGGCAGCAAGTTGGATTTGCCCATGGGCTGTAGTTTTCCAACCCCTGATCTAGACTCAGACTATTAAAATTAAGCTAATGAAAACACAGTGTATGGAAACATATTAATGAAAGCATTACAATGAACTGTATAGCTGAAGGGACAGTGTAATTGCAGACAGGTCTAAATTTAGTCATGAGTTTCCTGAGGGTTTAAGCAAAGAGGAAATCTAGGCTCACATTTAAAAATCATGCTTTTCATGAGATTAACACACCCCAGTTGCCTTGGAAAAGTTCTGGCAGAGTGGCTTTGATGATCTCCTTAAGGTCCTGAGAAAGGGGCAGTATGTGGTATAAGGGAGAAAGTCTACAGCATCCTATTTTCAACAGCCAGTTTCATAGAGCTTTTGTTAAGCATCCCTCTCTGTGAGCCAAGGGCATGATTCCAAAGTACAGTTCAGAAAAACAAATTGGAGGACATACAGAACTTCAGTCGTGTTACTGGTGGTCTGGGCTTGAGTGAACGGGAAATGGAGAGCATTTAACTGAAGGAATGAGGAGCATGCCTGTCTTCCAGACAATCCTTGAATACTGAGTTTTTCTCCCACCCAGCTTCAGGCAGGTGTCAAGATTCTCCTGTAGCTACAAGGCCCTCATTCAACAAGGGGCAATTACGTTCCTGCTCATTCTTCCAGATTCAGAATCTATTTGGCTTAGCTCTAGTTTCCTGCTCTATTGTAAAACATAAAAAGAAGTCATGTGACAATTAGTTTCATGTCTTGGTATGACTTCACCCCCTTGATGACTAGTGTCATACTGATTACCGTGTATCTAGTGACTCCTAGGTACCAAGCACTTTGCTAAGCACTCTATACATTATTTCATTTCATTCTCACCACTCTGGGGAAACATGCTACTATTAGGATTCCTTGTTTTCAGATGAGAAAATTGATGCTCAGAGAGATTAGTACCTTGTCCAACATCCCTCATATAGTATAAAGACGTCAACATAGGCTTTACTGGGCTCTTAACCCTTTACTTCTCTCAACCACTATCTCTCTCCATGGAGTTCTTGTGACTTCCTGGACTCTCGGCCTTGACCTGCCTTTGCTGACTTCCTGGTCATTTCCACAGTTTCCTGGATCCAGGGCTTGCTTATTTATTGCTGGTTGTAGCTCTTCAGCTTCTAGAACCCCTAGGCCTTGGTGTCTCATCATAGAATCCTCCTCAGCTTTTCATCTTAATCACTCAGATCTTGTCCCTTTACCTGATTTCTGCTCCCAGGATTCATTTGGCTTCCCCACTTCCCTTTCTTGGTCATATTTGTCATTTCTGCTACCTCTGCTCCATTGTGAAAAAAGATGGATCTTTTAGTTCTCATACAATCTTTATAGCTGTGCTCTCTAGGTGATTTTCTAAAGGCCAGCAATAGTAAAGGCATATTCAACCTCAAGGTGACACCTACAAGGTAACATATAGAAAACAGACTCTTTTTTACTATGGCAATTGTCTTCTGATATAATACCAATGGAGACTTCCTAATAATATTGGTAGCATTTCATTGACCTGGTCATGCCCCACAAATGGAAAAATGTTAGTAATTTTCTATGACCAGCTCTGGGCTACAAAGAATGTTAGTAAATAAACTACTAAAAAATATAAGGATTCCTGAAATGGCAGCTATTTTCTGATCCCAGTGATGAAAAACCAAATATGCTTTTCACATTGCAGATACATATAACCCATTGGACTGTTTCAAGAATACAGTGAGATGGAATTCGTGGCCAAAGGACAATAGAAAATAAAATCCATTTGTTCATTCCGTTGTAGACAGGCTGAGGGAAAGCCAAGTTCATAATGGGGGAGACAATCTGAGGGCCAAATATAAAATGGGGGAAACCAGAAATGGAAGAATGAGCAATTATGTAAAAATCCATGAGTGTAGATGGAATGTGGCCTGAGGAATGGGTCAAGGCGAGAAGTTCAAGATTAAGTCACTGGACAGTGGAAGCACTAAACTCTTATGTGACATGGGGGCAGCTTGGCTGCCAAGAGCACAGAAACAAAGTGTGGTGACTCAGTGACCCTGGAATGGGATGACTCACAAGGCACAAGAGTTACTCTTTGCTATGTTGATTGATGCCCTACGGGATCTGAAATCGTATTAAAATAACTTCAGATACTTCCTGAAAGTGGAATAGCTTATCTGAAAACATTTCAGTGGAGCCTTATAATTGTACCAATTATCTACTGGTTACTGGGACATTTTTGTAATGATGTATCTATTCTTCAAAAGGCAGAAAATTAAAATATTCCTTTTCACTTTGCAAACTTAAACTAAATAAGGTCCTACTGACCCAATTAGGAGGGTGCTCCTTACCGCAAAATGCTTAATCCATTCACAAAAGTGGAATAAAACATGTCATAACCTCGTGTGAGATTTGTTTATTTTATGCAAAACTCAGTAGGATTTCCAAGCCCTTAGTGTTGGTGGACCAGTTGGTGAGATGTTGGTTTGTATGTGATGGATATTCAGTCTCTTTATTTGCCCAGTTTTGAGGAGGAGGCTGTGTTAGGGAGAGGAAACCTCCCTGGGCCCTTGAGGGGAAAACTTGAGAGCAGAACCAAGTTTGGGAAGTCTCTGAGGTCTGGAGTGAAATACAATAAAATTTGCATTTATATAGCTCTCCTTATGCTCTTGGTTTTTATGTGCTATCCATATTAAATAAAAACACAATTAAGAGTTAGTTCTAAAATGCCAGGTCAAACATATCAAACAAAATCAGGAATGGCAATTAGTGAGAGAATACCAGAACAAACAGATGGCTATTGAGTTTGGATTTAAGGAGAGAAATAGGATGTGCCAGTTGCATATCAATACAGGAGTCCTTCTGGAGCGAGTGTGACGGGCTGGAGTTAGGCTACCGGAAAGGCCAAATCGGACAGTCATCAGGCCTGCGCAGAGGAATTATTACAAGTGGTGAAAATTCAGTGCAGCTAAAATCATTGGGCATGTACCCTGTGCCAGGTTCTATCCCCTACACTGAAGACCCAAAGATAATTGGACTTGAATTCTGTCTCCAAGTCACTTATAGTCAGTTTAGAGGAAGAACACATGTGTGAAACCCCTTGGGGGACCTTCACTATTTATGGCAACATAAGATTTTATTCCAGCTATAAAAATAAGCCAGTGCTGTTCCACCTAAATGCTGAGAAGAAACTCAGCTCAGGTCCCTTTCTATGTTTTATTGCTCTGAACCCCAAAAAGCTCTGGACACTGAAAAGATTTTCTTAAGATGGAGCTGAAACTTTATGATTTTGATTTCTCTCTCTTGGTGGGCATATTCATATGATTCACTGCAAAAATATTATTTGATTCTGGGGTCTTATCCCAGACTCTGCTGGGTGTGTGACATCTAGTCTCATATAGGAAGTGCACGTGTTACCTTTCTGGAACCCAGAGACACGGATTCTGAAATACTTCAGATGCCAAAGTTTTCCGATACAATGTCACCACCTGTTGTACAATGTTTCTTCCTAGCCTCCCTTCCTTCACTAGCATTCCCTGTGAATTTGATGTCTGCCTTAGTTTCCCTGGGCTCCAGCAGGAATTGCTCTTGCCCCTGCCTCTTTGGGCCAGATTCCCCAGCTTATTGCTTGTCTTCTAGATGTGGAGGCAAAGGAATGACATCCCCTTTTGATCTGGCTCTTTCCTTGACTTCGTCACATGATGTCCTTATATTTACGCTTCCTTGCAGCCTCTTGACCAAACCCCTGTTTTGTTGCACCTTTCCTTAGGCCTCACGCATTGCGTGTTCTGAGAAGTAACTGGAATGAAGGAATTCCCCAAGGCCTGGCTGTGTTATCTTCCTTCTCACTGCTCTTCCCGGGAGAGCTCATCCAGAGCTGTCACTTGGGCCCAGGCTCCTGACTATGTACTCAGGTCTGGCCTGTCACCAGAATTCCTTTTCCATTGCTGCAGGTATCTATTGATCTCTTCACCTGAATGTTTTGCTAGCACCTCATTTTCACTGCGTCCCCTCAAAAGTCATTCACACCTTTGCATATAAGTGAACTGGTAGAAACTTGGTTCTATGCAGCTGTTGGACAGAAAACTGGAGACTGTCTTCATTTATTTATTTTTTGTTATTTCTACTGTATCTTTTGATTGTTGTATCTCTGTGTGTATTAAAAATAAAATAATTTCTTTTTCAAGAAAGAGAAGGGTTATATGACATTCTAGAAAGGCGAAACTGTAAAGACAGTAAGATCAGTAGTTAGTAGGGGGCTGGGGACAGGGAGGGATGAGCAGGTGGAGTGCAGAGGATTTTTAGCGCAGTAAAATGATACTGTCTAATAGTGTAAATGGGGGATCCATGTCATTATACATTTGTCAGAGCCCATAGAATGCACAACACCTATGGTGAACCCTAATGTCAGCTCTGAACTTTGAACGCTAATGGCATTTCAGTGTAGGGTCACTGATTGTAACGACTGTCCCATTCTGGTGAAGGATGCTGGGGGTGGAGGAGAGGGTATATGTGTGTGTGGAGATGGGGGTATACAGTAACTTTCTGTACTTTCTCCTCAATTTTGCTGTGAACATAAAACTAAAAAATAAAGTTTATTAATTGAAATAAGGAAAAAGAAAAGGGCTTGTACTGAACTTCAGTGCTCAGGGTTTTGTATGGGAGACTTACTACATTTGTACTAATTATAGTCAGTGTGGATGTAATGATTATTCATAGGAGGAAGAGACAGTCCACTTCTTCCCATATCCCTTCTCTGTCCACCCACCCAGGCTGGATCTGTGGGTGCCCATGTGGACTCCGCTTTGTTCTACAGGCCTAGGGAATCCCAGGCTTCCTCATCTTTCCTTTGGAAGAACATTTGTTTTGACCTTCTGGTTGACTTTGGCCATGTCTGCGGGTCAGGCTCCCTGACTAGCTTATCCCTGGAACGGTCTAACAGCCTCCCGAATTAGACATTGCTCCTGGGCATTTCTGCCTCTTTTCCTGGCATCCTATCCAATATGCCTCATTAAAATGCATTTCCCTGCTTTATTCACATAATGTCTTTCCTCAAAAAAACCCATGATGCTTCTTACATTAAGCCTGGGTCTTTTCTGGACCCTGGGAGATCCCAATTCATCACTCATACTTCCCACCAACTGTCTTTCTCACCTGCTCCACCCCTGTGTGTCTCATGCATCGCTCCAGGCAGGAAACCCTAGAATCTTCCTCCCCAGCCATTGCTCCCCATCCCAAATCCAACTCCTGTGTGGACTTAGATTGAATGTGTTCTTCTAGTGCCTAGGGCTATGCTGTAAACTGCATGTTGAACTCTGGTCTTTCTGATTTGGTGTCTATGGGAGTGTGTGGATGATCAGTTTTATACATGGAAAATGAGAACTGCACACCTGGAAGAGGCAGTGTGACTACCTCCCATGCCTTCTAGAGCTCAGGCTGCTTTCAGTTGGGTGGCAGGCACTGTGGGGATTCATGTTAGCTGGAACAAGCCCCAGAAGGGACTCTGGTGACCATAGCTTGCCAGTTTGGCTTCAGTTTCAGGAAGCCTCAAGCAGAAGGTCATTTCAACACCAGCTCCTAGGGCCCTTAGGGGACTTTGTGGCTTCTCCAGAGAGGCAGAGGCATTTTAGAGGTTGGGTGATATGGTATAAAATTAACTTCTCTGAGTTTTGGTCCATATATGTAGGATGTGGGTTTTATACTTACCCTCCTACAAAGCTCAAGAGAGACAAGAATATGGATGAATCATATGAACCAGGGGTCAACAAATTATGGCTCATGGGTCAATCTGGCCTGCCGCTGGTTTTTGTATAGCCCGCAAACAAAGAATGGTTTTTACATTTTTAAACTGTTGAAAAAAAATTTTTTTGTGACATATAACATTTGATAAGATTCACATTTCAGTGTCCATAAATAAAGTTTTATTGAAACACAGCCATGCCAGTTCCTTTACTCAGCATCTGTGGCTGCTGTGCACTCCCCTGGATGACTTCAGAAGGTGCAACAGACACTGTATGGCCTGTACAGGGGAATAGTAGCTTTCTGGCTTTCACAGAAAAAATTTACTGACTTCTGATATGAGCACTCTACAGAATACACGCAGAAGACATTCTTATCAGTGCCGTGGGCTTTCTGAATGTTGCTGGGACTTTGAGCTTTCTGATTGCAGGGCTCCAGGGAGGTGCCCTTCACATCAACTACAATGGGAATAGTGCCCCCTGGAGGAGGCCCCACCTGAAGCAGCCCAGCGTGGCGGAAAGGCCCCAGTGAGAAAGCCTGATCCTAATCATGGCACCACTAAGAACTCCCCGCTGTGGGACTTGGGGCAGATCACCTAACTGCTCTAGGCCTCAGATCCTCAAATCTGTAAAAGGGTGAGGGGGGGTGGTTGTAGTTTCAGTGGTTCTTAAACCTCCTGCCTTCCTACCTGACTCCCTCGATGCCTTCATAGCAGAATCCTTTATTCCAGTGAATTCTTACATAGACAGATCCCTAACACAGAAAGCAGCTAAAAGCAGAGCATCTCAGCTACAAGTGGGGTCCCAGCCTGAGTCCCTCAGTTGAGGGACAGCACAGAAGAAGTTCACAAACTCCCCAGAACTCTGCCAGTTAAGCATTCTTTGGGTCCAGGTCCCCTCACCAAGAGCCACCCAGAATTCACAACTGGATTAGACTAGTTCTTTTCAGAGAGCTTGTTGTGCCTCCTCCCCATTCCCCAGACCTTCCACACCCTCTGAGGCTGCATATTCTGGCCTGATAAACCAGAATATTCTGTGGTGCTGGCTCTTCCCCGCAGGGAATCAGTCATCATCCAGATGCCCTTAATCATAATAACAGCTAAAATTTACTGAGCACTTACCACCTGCCAGACCCTGGGCTAAGCCCTCAATGATGTGCCTTTTGTCATTTAATAGAGACAGCAACCCACTGAAGCAGGTGCTATAATTGCTCCCATTTTACAAGCAGGAAAAGAGTGCTGGAGAGCATCTTGCACTGGGACATGCAGAGGTGGGTGCAAACCCCAGCGGTCTGGTGTTGAAGTCCATCCCCTCAGAAGGAGTGTGCCTGCCTCTTTACACTGGGCTGCTTTTTAATCAACAGGTGTGAGGATTTATTTACAACTCACTGCTGTGGGCTTTGGGCACACACTTAACCTTCCTGAGCTTCAGTTTCCTCACTGGTTAAATGTGAATAATAATAATAATAATAATGTTAGTGTCTGGCATTACTCAGTGCCCAAGTTATGCCTAGAGAGATGCAGAATGCCAGTATATTCATTGAAAGCTTAAAATGGCTTAAAACAACCCACAATTACCATCTCATAGTTTCATAGATTCATTGGTTTCATAGATCACACAATGCCACATAGCTGTCAGATGGGAGATCTGGCCCCAGAACCCTGGTATTTGACCTCTAAATTCTGTACACTTTCCTCTACACAGTTCTTCTATCCACGTAGATACTTTCATCTTGTGAAATTATTCAGTCCTTAGCAAGTCCTCACTGAGAACGTACTAAGGTAGTAGGAAGCATAAGGTATGTAAAATAGTTCAAAGACTTGCCCTCAAGGAGTTCATGACCTTTTGGGTTGAGCTAAGATCTATACATCAAACTATTCAAAAAAGCATGGAAAACAGGTTCAGACTATCTGGTCGTAGGCTTGTGTAACAGTTTGTCAGTGCTATACTAACTTGGAGCTATGCCGCTTATTTGAAGATGCTTAATAGAGGGAATTTGAATAGCTTACGATAATTCCTGACAATTAGCATCATTGAGAAATTAATATTTACAAGAGGGATGACAAAACTTGTAGGGGAGTTGCAGTATCACTTATGTCCACCAGATGATGCCACCATTCAGTGGAATTCTAGGGAGTTTTGCTTTGGGGATACACGGACAGTTGTGGCAAGTTTGAGATAATGGCTAGAAAGGTATTTTAACCTGTTTCAGACCCAAGTAATTTTCCTATTATAATTTTACATGGTGACCATGAACATTAGCACTTGGAGTCTGAAAACAAGCAAAGAACTACTCAAATTTTTCTTCAGTAAGTTCTGTACTTTGCCTCAGCTGGGTCGCACCACTTTCAGCATTTGCTGTGAGTCAAGTGACCATGAGGTTAATAAGAAGACAAGCATTCCTGGAGACCAAGGCTAGGTGGGAGGGCCACCACAGAGGTGAACTTTTTACTTTATTAGGCATTTGCTCCACTCTATATGCAAATATATTCCCTACAGCAGATCTGGATAAACAAAAGCAGCCCAGAGGCAAAGCCAGTAGGACAGCCTGATACAATTGCACTCAGCATCCATGAGCTGTGGGCTCCATCCTAATGTGTTGATATTTTGTAATATTTGATAATGAAAAAGAATAGAGCCTTTGAAGTCAAAATGTTCTGGTGTTGTCTGAATATTTTTAACCAAGAACATTTATTATTTTGTTTGACAAATTGGCTTGCTGTGGAATATTAAGCACCCAGTTTTGAAGGGGTGCCGGAGATGAAAGCAAAGATATCTATTGAGCTCACTGAGAGTATTTCCCAAGAAGCCCAAAGCCCTTGCAGGTTTTATCTGGGAGGTCCCATCTCCGTGAACCCAGCGCTCTCTCTGGAGGTGGCTGTGACAAGCCTGTTTGTTTACATTCTCATGTGGCAGGAGGGGGGCGGGATTGCTGGGGTCCAGCCTACGTGAGCCAGCTCCTGGGGCTTTGTGTCTGTCACTGTTCCACCCCCCCAGCCCCACCCATAGGGGGGGTGCTGGGAGCCAGAGGCTAAGCTGCTCTTGGGAATGCCCTACTGGAAAGCCTCTGGGGGGAAGAGACAGCATCCCAAAGGGGTCTCGTATCAGGGAGCACAGGTCAGGTCAAACCTTCCCTCACATCTTGTAAGAACTCACAGGACTAATGCTCTGAGTGAGTCTGAGGGAGAGCTGAGGACAGTGCTTGCAGGAGGGGTCAGCTTGCTCCCTGCAGACTTTTGCTCCCACAGGTGAAAGGAAAAGAGGGGACACAAACTCCACAGTCCAAGCAGGTTTATGGCTAAACCTGAGAGGGACCCCTCTGTCCTGGCCAGCAGAACAAAGAAGGCATCTCTTACACGGTAAGAGGCTTTTTATCGCAAGGGTTTTTGGTGGACTCTTTGAGGGGAAGGGTCAGGGGAAAGGTGGGCTTGTGGCTTGCTGCTGCTGTGTCCTCTGGAGAATGCTTGTAGCCTAAGTAAGATGAAACCTAGGTCTCTCTGAGGTGGCGGGTGGGCTTATTCAGAAGGTGGTCCTCCTGTCCGGATTCTACCAGCGGGGGTGCCATGGACAGGCCGCTTCTGGGACTGACATCCAGCAAGTGTCTCTTCTCCAGCTCCTCCCCCGGTGGCCACATGCTGCCTTGGTGAGTAGCCTGTCACTGTCCCAGAACTGTCTTGGGGGCTGATGAGAGATGCCCTTTGCTCTTCCAGCCACCCGCACCTCTGCTCCCAGACTGTGTCCCTGAGGGCCCCCCTCAGCTGAGACACAGGGTAAAGTAGATGTGCCTCCAACCCCAGAGTGTAAACTTCTTATGTAATACAAGTGACAGCTTCTTCAACAGTGGTATCTAGAAAATGGGAAGATCTCAAAGAGTAAGTATCAGGATTAAATGGGTGAATACACGTAAAAGCACTTAAAATGATGCCTGGAACAGAGGATATGTTCAGTCACTGTTGCTGTTATTATTAAGAGAGCACCAGGTACAGAACTAAATCTGCATCCATTAAAGGTGCAAAGCAGATAACACATTTGTGCCTCTTAAAAAAACCCTGAGGCATGGTGGGAACAGTTTTCAGATGGCCTTTCCTGTCCCTGATTGTGGGAAGGGGCCTCTGCTCACATGTTAGATACTGCGTTTGTGTAATCTCCTGTCTGGGTGCTTGTCTCTGAACGTGCTATTTAGAATGTCTACACAGTGCATTTAAAGAGCGTCTTATAATCATGGTGGCCTGGAAATCACTACACTTGCCAGCAATTATCACAGAATCACAGGCTGGAAGGAATGACAGATGTCATTAGGTCCAGCCTCCAGCCCCCAGCTCAGGCACAAGATTGGCCTTATCTCACCAATAAAGGTTTTCTGAGGAAATTTCTTTAACAAAATATGACCTTGAATCTGATCACCTCCTGAGAACACCCAGCCCTATACTTAACTGCTCACAGCTCTGCATTAGCTAAAGCCCTTGTTTAGTTTCCTAGTCTGGATGAATTTTGCTTTTCCACGTTTTACCCCAGGTTTCCAGCTCTGGCACTATGGGCCTCTCAAGGTCAACACTCTTCAGAGCCCCTCATGAGCCACAGGCCTGGAGCCAGCTGCGCCCTGGAGTCAGCCTGGGTCCCTTGCTGGAGAGAGAGCACTATTATTTCTAAATCCCGGGGCCTGAGGGCAAATTCTTGTGTTCACTTCAGGAGGCCAAAGCACTTGTTCAATCAGGTTAACCATCCTCCCCAGCAGGTTAGATGATAGCAGATTCCTAGCCACATCCATCCATCTCCTCCAACATTTTCCCCAGGCCATGGGCCTTCATTCTTGGGGTTCATTTGAGCTGTTTCCATAGTGACAGCCACTTGTTGAGTTTTGAATCTCCCATTGAGGTCTTTGCAGTTTGCCAGCTAAGCCACCAATCACCAGGCGTGTGTGCCAGGTCAATAAGACAAAGTCTGTATTTTGTCCTTGCTTCTTTTGTCTGCTTGCTTTCAGTTGGGAGCAGCCTCACAAAGAGAGGGCCTTTTGGCTTTCAAAACTCTTTGGCTTCTGCTCATATCCCAGGTGCTATTTGGGGCTGAACCCATGTGCAGTGTGTTCTGTGGCTGGGAGCAGGCCATACTGGGTTTCTTTTTGTTGGCTGGTGGGTATGCGTTGGAGCTGAGCGCCCTGCTTGGTGTGTTAAAGTAGAGGTAGGGAGCTAAGATGAACACAGTTTTATTATGTGGCTCAGTGTCCATTACTGGAGGTTGGAATAAAATAAATTTCCTTTCATTTTAGAGAATCTTGTGACTCTATGTCAGTGACATTAAGCAGAGAGGCCTGGAGCCTTGTGAGCTGCCAGTGCCCTGATGTTTCCTGTGTGTACAGACAAGTCGCTGACCATGGCCCCAGAGTGCATTTAGAACGATAGGTGTGAGCCAGCACCCAAGAGAGCTTTGGTGATTCAAACAAATGCCTATTCCCATAAGTAGAACAATAAGTGAAAGAACGCCTAGAAGAGGGTCCCCAGATCAAAGCTCTTGTGGCTGTCAGCTGTCCCTTCTGGGTGCCTTACATGGAGCGAGTGCTCTCTGCCCTCTGGTTAATGGCTGTGCTGCTGCCCACTCCTGGGACTTCAAAGCACCAGGGCACTTCTCTCTCCTGTGGTTTGCAGTAAGGTTCCTTCTGCAAGATTTTACTGTTTGTTGCTGTTGAGATTTTGGAGAGATCTCTAAAGAAAAATTCTCTGATCAGAATGATATGCTACTTTGGTGTGGCTGGACCTGCACAGAGTACACAGCAGGGCAACGGTCTTCCTTTTTAGGAGCCACTGGGTACACGTGTGGGCTGACCGGGCTGCAGAAGGGAGGCCCTGACCTCAGAAAGATGCCTGGAAGCGCTGCCTGCCTGGCTTTGTCATGGGTTTTTGCTGAACTTGAAGAAGGAAAACAGGAACATGATAATTTGGAGCCTAAGTCTTCTTGGCTATAAACGTACCAAATACTTGAACAAATGAACACAAAAATCAAGGGCAGTTTGTAAAGCAGCATTACAGTACAGATCTATATTAAAGGCAGGCAAAAGAAACAGAGGGAAATTATCTATTTTCAAAGGAAATGTTTCAGACAAAATAGATTTCAAAACAAAGTAATGAGAGACAAAGAAGGATGTAACATAATGATAAAGGGCTCAGTCCAACAAGAGGATATAACCATTATAAATATCTATGCACCCAACACAGGAGCACCTACATATGTGAAACAAATACTAACAGAATTAAATGGGGAAATAGAATACAATGAATTCATTTTAGGAGACTTCAACACACCACTCACTCCAAAGGACAGATCAACCAGACAGAAAATAAGTAAGGAGACAGGGGCATCGAACAACACATTAGAACAGAGGGCCCTAACAGACATCTACAGAACACTCCACTTAAGAGCAGCAGGATACACATTCTTCTCAAGTGTACATGGAATGTTTTCCAGAATAGATCATATAATACGCCACAAAAAGAGCACCAATAAATTAAAAAGATTGAAAATGTATCAAGCACCTTCTCAGACCACAATAGTATGAAACTAGAAATAAATTGTACAAAGAGAATAAAAAAGTCTACAAACACATGGAGGCTAAACATCATGCTTCTAAATAATCAATGGATCAATGAACAAATTTAAACAGAAATCAAGAAATACATGGAAACAAATGAAAACAACTCAACAGCCCCAAATCTGTGGGATGCTGCAAAGGCAGTTCTAAGAGGAAAGTATATAGCAATACGGCTTACCTCAAGAAACAAGAATAATCCCAGGTAAACAGCCTAGACTCACAATTAAAGAAACTAGAAAAAGAAGAACAAAGGAAGCCCAAAGTTAGTAGAAGGAGGAACATAATAAAGATCAGAGCAGAAATAAATAAAATAAGAGAAGAATGAAGCAATACAGAAAAGAAATCAGTGAAACCAGGAGCTAGTTGTTTGAGAAAATAAACAAAATACCCAGACTTATCAAGAAAAAAAGAGAGAGTACACACATAAACAAAACCAGAAATGAAGAAGAAATAATCACAATGGATAATACAAAAATAGAATTATTCAAGAATACTATGAAAAACTATATGCCAATAAATTGGACAACCTAGAAGAAATGGACAACTTCCTAGAAAAATACAACCTTCCAAGATTGACTCAGGAAGAAACAGAAAATCTGAACAGACCAATTACCATCAATGAAATTGAACTGGTAATCAAAAAACAACCAAAAACAAAATTCCAGGACCTAATGGCTTTACAGCTGAATTCTGCAAAACATATAAAGAAGAGCTAATACCCATCCTTCTTAAAATATTCCAAAAAAGTAGAGAGGATGTGTAACTCCAGGGGGAAAAATCCCGGGGCAAAATACCTTTGAAACTGAGATCAGTCAAAGGGAGAAATAAAGTGGGAGAAACCCATTTATTTCTTACAAGTAGTTGTCCACTCCTGCTCTCCTCTGTCTATTGCGACCCAGCTGCAGAAGAAGTGGCCCCACTCAACCTCTCCAGTCCAGATAAGCCCTCCTTTGCCCTTGTAATTACCTATTGATACAGAGATGGACTACTTCTCTCCACCCCTTGGAAACACCTATTGATATGGAGATGCACTGAGGCCAGGCAAAGGATTCTGGAAATATTGCAATTTTACCCACAGGAGGGAATACTTCCAAGCTCATTCTATGAGGCCAGCATCACTCTAATACAAAACCAGACAAAGCCACCACAAAAAAAGAAAATTACAGACCAATATCCCTTATGAACATAGAGGCAAAAATACTCAACAAAATATTAGCGAATTGAATTCAGATGTACACCAAAAAGATCATCCATCATGACCAAATGAGATTTATTCCAGGGGTGCAAGGATGGTAGAACCTTTGTAAATTGATCAATATCATACACCATTAACAAAAAGAAGGATAAAAACTACATGATGGTCTCAATAGATGCTGAAAAAGCATTTGGCAAAATTCAACATCCATTCATGATAAAAACTCTCAATTAAATGGGTTTGGGGGTATGTATCTCAACATTATAAAGGCCATATGTGACAGACCCATAACCAACATCATACTTAAAGTAGTGAGAAGCTGAAAGCTTTTCCTCTAAGATCAGGAACAAGACAAGGATGCCCACTTTCACCACTTTCATTCAACATAGTACTGGAGGTCCTAACCACAGCAATCAGACAACACAAAGAGTTAAAAGGCATCCAAAGTGGTAAGGAAGAAGTTAAACTGTCACTTTTTGCAGATGACATATTATACATAGAAAACCCTAAAGACTCCAGCAAAAAACTATTAGCACTAATAACTGGATTCAGAAAAGTTGCAGGATACAAAATTAATACACAGAAATCTGTCACAATTCTATATACTAACAAGTAATATACTAGCAGAAAGAGAAATCAGGAAAACAACTCCATTTACAATTGCATCAAAAAGAAAAAAATACCTAGCAATAAACCTAACCAAGGAAGTGCAAGACCTATACTCTGAAAATTATAAGATATTCATGAGAGAAATTGAAGAAGACACCAATATATGGAAATCTATCCTGTGTTCATGGATAAGAAGAATTGATATTTTCAAAATGGCCATTCTGCCCAAAGCAATTTACAGATTCAAAGCAATCCCTATAAAAACACCAAGAACATTTTTCAATGAACTAGAACAAACAGTTCTAAAATTCATGTGGAACCACAAAAGACCCCGAATAGCCAAAGCAATCCTGAGAAGGAAGAACAAAGCTGGGGGGATTTGCTCCCTGACTTCAAGTTCTACTACAAAGCCACAGTAATCAAAACAGTTTGGTACTGGCACAAGAACAGACCCACAGGTCAATGGAACAGAATAGAGGGCCCTGATATAAACCAATGGATATATGGTCAATTACTATGTGGAAAAGGAGACATGAATATACAATGAGGAAAAGACAACCTCTTTAAGAACTGGTGTTGGCAAAGCTGGACAGCTACATGTAAGAGACTGAAACTGTGTTATTGTCTAACTCCATACATAAAGGTAAACTCGAAATGGGTCAAAGACCTGAATGTAAGTCATGAAACTATAAAACTCTCATACTTATGTTCAAGAGATTTTTGCCTGTTTTCTTGTAAGAGCATGGGAGGGGAATGGATGTTGGCAAAGAAATGACCATGTATCCTCTCCTGGTCATGATCTTTTAAGTAAAGAAAGGCTGGAGGAGAGGGTAGAGTTGCATCCTGACACTAAAAAGCTTCTCTACAGCAAAGGACATCATCAGTAGAACAAAAAGGCATCCTGCAGTATGGGAGAATATAATTGTAAATGACTAATGTGATAAGAGGTTAACACCCAAAATACATAAAGAATTCATATGCCTCAACACTCAAAAAACAAGTAACCTGATTAAAAAATGGGTGGAGGACCTGTATTTCTCCAAAGAAGAAATACAAATGTCCAAAAGGCATATGAAAAGATCGCTAATCACCAGGGAAATGCAAATTTAAACCACAATGAGATATCATCTCGTACCAGTTAGGATGACCACTATTCAAAAGACAAGAAATAACAAATGTTGGTGAAGATGCAGAGAAAGGGGAACCCTCCTACACTGTTGGTGGGAATGTAAATTGGTACAACCACTGTGGAAAGCTGTATGGAGGTTCTGCAAAAAACTAAAAATAGAAATACATTTAACCCAGTAATTTCACTTCCAGGAATTCACCTGGAGAAAACAAAATCCCTGATATGAAAAGATATATGCACCCCTATGTTTATCGCTGAAGTATTTACAGTAGTCAAGATATGGGAGAAACCTAAGTGTCCATCAGTAGATGAATGGATAAAGATGTGGTACATATTCACAATGGAATATTATTCATCCATAAAAAGAAAAGAAATCCTGTCATTTGTAACAACATGGATGGAGTTAGAGGGTATTATGCCCAGTGAAACAGGCCATGTGGAAAGATAAACACCATATGATTTCAATTGTGGACTATAAATACAAAGCAAAAGGGAAGGAACAAAACAGCAGTAGACTTATAGACACTGAGAAGTGACTAGTGGTTACAAAGGGGCAGGAGTTGGGGTGGGTGGGGAGTGAAGGGGATAAAAGGGGCACAATAATTTGCAATCATAATATAAGTTGGTCATAGGGATGGTAGTATAGTATGGAGAATATAATCAATGATTCTGTAAGATTTTCCTATATTGACAGAAAGTAACTGCACTAGAGGGGTGAGAATGTGATAATGTGGGTAACTGTTGAACCACTGTGTTGTACATTTAACCAATATAAGATTGTATATCAATTATACTTCAATAAAAATATTATTTAAAAAAAAGGAAACATTTCTGATTGCAAACGAGAAAATGGGAATTGTAATGATAGAATCCAGAAGCCATCAGACTGTGTCTGGGTCCAGCAGGCCCTGTTGTCTGGTTTGGCACAGGACAGGCCTTGGGTTCTCTCCAGAACCTCTGGGTCTTTGGGAAAGCGGTTCTTAAGCAGACTGGGTTGGATGATCCACCCACCCACTCCTGGCTGGAGTTGTCCTTCAGTGGCCAGTGGCTGCAGAATTCCGGACTGCATTTTCAGATGGAATACATAGTTCTAGGGCTTCCTGCAGATCTTGATCATGAAGGAATCCTTCTGTTTCAACATAACCCAGTTCAAAGTGGTTCAAGCAATCAGGAAATACCGATTTGCCTAATAGGAAGCCCAGACATGAGACAGGACTAGGCTGGTTGGGTCCAGTGGTTCAGTGATATTGCCAAGGATGGGGTTTCTTTCTCCCTTCCTGTTTTGCCTCCAGGAGTATCAGATGTATTCCAGGACTGGCTTCTGTCCAGGTTGCAAGGTGGTTGCTGGCTGCCTTCAGGACAATGTGCTTGCTCACTGGTGGTCAGAGAGAGTGAGAGCCTGTTTCTCCTTCAGACATCATCTTCCCAGTCCACTGTAGGTCACCCCCTACTCCCTAGGTGTACATTTGCAGTCACTGAGGCCCTGGAAATGCCAGGGCTGGTTGGTTGAGGCCTGGATGACTACCCATCCCTGTGGCCATCAGTACAGAAAGGGGGTGGAATGCCGCTGACTGGTTTTGGCCTCTCAGGGCCTCCCCTGAAGCTGGGGTTGGGCATCACACCCCAAACCCAGGGCTTTGCCCCCAGGAAGATGGTGTTCCCTACAGGGAAAATCTGGCTGCTGTTAGAGAAAGGGAGGTGTGGGAGGGGGATGGGTGCCAGCGAAGCAGTGACCATGTGTCCTCTCCACGTCCTGATCTTTTAGGTAGAGAGAGGCTGGAGCAGAGGGTAGAGTTGCATCCTGAGCACTGGGCAGTGAGGGCAAGCTAGGAGCCTGCTTCACAGATAGCGCTCCGTCCATGTGCTCTCTTCCCCACCTTCCCCAGAGAGGCACCAGCACAGCTTGTTGAATAAGGCCCTGATACAGTCATCACTGCCTGCCCATCAGCTGTATGGCTTGGGCAAGTTACTTTACATCTCTGGCCTTCAATTGCCTTATCTGTAAAATGGGGCTTTGGTGGTACCACTCATAGGATCCTTTGGAGGTTTAGAAGAGTTTAAACATGTAAAGCCCTTAGAATAGCACCTGGCACAAAGTAGGTCCTCAATAAGTGTCAGCTATTATTATTCCATTAAAAATTAAGTTTCTAGTCATCTCCAGCAGTAGACAAAGGCAGCTATCTGACTTTGCACACTCTGCTCTCAGCCGGGCACCTGCCACACTGAAGGCTCCATGGGTCTAGGCTGAATGAATGAATGACAGCTAGCCAGTGCTTTAGGAGATCCTAAAATTGAGCTAGTGAGGTTGGGCTGTGAGGCTGGCTCTGTGGAAGTGCTCTCTGGTGTGGAAGGGGACTTGTGGTTTCTCCAGTCCAGCTGGACTGTCAGAAGGCAGTTTGGCCCCTGGCCCCTCATACCCATTCTTATTTCCCACCCGTCCCTTTGACAAGGCCCTCCTCCCTGCTCACTGTCCTCTGCCATGCTCATGCCCACTTTCCAGCCTTTGATCACACTATTTCTCTGCTCACAATGTCCTCTGGCTTCTTGCCACCCCAATTCCACCATCTTATAAGACCCAGATCATGCCCAGCTTCCACTACTCAAGTTGATTTTTGGGGGGGCCTTTGGTGGGTACCTAGGGAGTAGCAGAGGCTGACAACTACCCCAGGGGCCCTTAGGCAGAGGGCTCTGGTGACATCAGCTTTCCACAGATCCAATACCTCACCCTGTGTGGCTAATGAGGTACTTCACCACCAGGCCTCTGACCTCAGAGCGGGTCACTGCCTTCTGGGGACAGGTGGGCGTCATGTGTCCAGTTCACGTTCTAGGCCCCCAGGATGTATGACAAGCCCAAGGGGTGGGCCATCAAGGGTATGGCGTGAGGAGTCCAGAGGCTCCTCGTAGGTTCAGCTGTGGGATTGGGGGGCTCCTAAATCTTCCTCCTCACATAGTTCAGCTACTTCTGCTCATTCATGGCTGGTAGGACCTTGTGGTGATGTCCAAGCTAGCTGCTGGTTAATTGCCTCAAAACACATGCACATTCTGCAAATTAAGAATTCCATTCTTTTTTGAAATTTTCTATACAAAAAGGTCCTACTGAGTTAGAAATGCACCCATATTATCATATGACATTTAAGTGTTATATTTATCAGTAAATAATATGAACCCCTAACAGTCTTTAAATTTAAGTTCAACTGCTATACTCTTTTGATAGTTGTAAAAATAGTTTTAAGTTCTTCAGCACATATTTGTGCAAAGTTCCTCACTGGTGGTGATTTTCAAGAATTTGAAGGTCTCATCTTTTTAAAGCTGGCATTTTTGCCATCACTGGCATAACTTGGTATATAAAGGTTATATTCCTGCAAGTAAGCTCAATTTTCTCATTTAAAAATTTCAAAAATATATATTTGGAACTCATTCAACTTTACATTTAATATTTTCCCTAATAATTGGCATATTTCTTCTTATAATTATATAAGGTTAAAAAGTAATGATTTTTCTCCACTAAGGGCTAAGTAAATGGCCCGCTCTCAGTGTCTTCTAGTTTATCCCAGCATGCCCAGCCAATTTTTCTTGAAAAAGGTTGGGCAGTGGTGCCTGGATTATCTTCTCCCTGTCCACTCTGTCTCTCTAAAGCTGCTTCTGTTTGTGACTCATACCCTTCCTGCTCCTGGATACCCCACAGCCATCAGTCTCTGGTCTCTGTCTTGCTTTGGTAGGTGGGACACACTATTTGTATGTGTTTAATGCAGCCTTAGTGTAGCTCTTTTATTGTTTTGTACATTAATATCTTTTCTTCCCATTGAGCTTGTATATTCTTTAAGTATAGTGTCTATGGACTTACTACTCTTGGATAACTCAGTTCCTTAAAAGTTCTCGGGTAGAATTATAAGATCCAGAACTAAATCCTCTAAAATTAAGGAGTACAATTTATTTTTTATCTCCCTGTAAGAAGGCTAATATAAAATCTCTATCATCTATCTATCTATATGTCTATGTACCTGTCTATCTATCTGTCTTATAATCATCTACCAACATAGTTTGGCTTTTCGCATCTGCTTTTCGTGTTTGTGTGAATTTCCACCTATCCTGCCAGGGGCATTTACTTGCCTTGGGGAGGACTAGGATTACTACACAGAAATGCAAAAAGAAAGAACAAATCAATGTTAAGTGTTTGATATCCAAAAGAGGATGTCTGAGGCCACAGCAAGACCAATGAAAACCAGACTTTAAATAGAGGATGTGTTTTCTATGTTTCTTAAGCTCCTTTTAATGCATCAAAAGCTGGGAAACTTGAACGGCAGGCTTTTCTATAAGCCACGGCTATGATGTATGTGGGAAATAGAAGAAGCTGGTGCCTTTCAGTCCCGAGGTCACAGAATGAAGAGGGAGAGGCAGCCAGCACCAGATCTGAGTCTGACTTCTCTGCTTGGATCACTGTTGTGGGACGTGAGGCTAGTTATAGTTGGGGATAGAGGGAAAGCTGAAAGCTGAGAAGCCTTAGTATATCCTGTTCCCTATTCTGAATTTTCTTGGAAAAGAAGAAGAAATAAGATTACATTCACAGCTTCCAAATGGACATGATTTTGGGAGGGAGGCACCCCACCAACTACTGTTCAATCTACTACCTGGGCAGAAGGAAAGAGAAGCTGCACATTCACCCACAAGAGATGGAGTAACAAAGTGGACTATTTTAACCTGATGAGGTGCCACGTGAGGAGCTGGTATTTTCAAATAGCCCTCCTTCCTACTGGCCACTACCTAGAGGGATGGGGCCTCACCAGGAAGTTACATGGTTTTAGCAAATGAATAAATTACATTTTCTATTTGTGTCTGAGTAGTGTTAAGGTTAAAGTTGCCACATCACTGTATATCTGGCTAGCTACTATCCCAAAAGGAAATAAAAGAAACATGCTACCAAATCACTACAATAAGGTAGAAGATCACAAACAAAAAGTGCAGTGTTTGAAGGCATAGGATGGGGAGAGAGAGAAGAAAATGGTTATACTAGAAAACTAAGCTTAAGAGGAACAGTTACAGTTCATCAAAAGGTACTTCTTAATCCTGAGCTTCTGGCAACCAAGAAAAGAAGGGGAAGATGAAAGATTACAAGGACCTTATTATTTGGTACAAGGAAGCATAGCATAATGCCAAAAGATGTTTTTTAACATTTAAAAAAATACTGGATACAAGAGGACTCTGTCATAAAGAGTATTTATGGAGGGAACAGACACTATCATGAAAAGTGACTTCTTTAAAAGGAATTCTATTGGCATTTCTTGTATCTGATATTAACATATCTAATCTTAAACTAAAGGTATGATATCAGTTTGAGATTCTGAAGGCTTTTGTGTGACAAGCTAGAATGATACAATCCAAGTATATAACTTTCTGGGAAAAAACTTAGGAAATCTAGACATTGCACTTGTCCAGTATAGTAGCCACTAGACACACAAGGCTATTGAAATTTAAATTTGAATTAAAATGAATGAAAATTAAGCCCCAATTCCCATGTTATACTAGTTATATTTTAATCACTCAATGGCCACATGTGGCTACTGAATATTGTATTGGACTGTGCAGAGAAATTTCCGTCATTACAGAAAGTTCTGTTGGACAGATCCTAGAGGTATGAATGCATGTACCTTTTGAGTAAGAACTGTTTTGCAAACAATTCAGTATTGAGATTTTTGTGAAAAGTGTGTTAAATTACAAAGTTTTTGATAGACTCAAGAAGTAAAGGGTTTTTAAAAATAAATTTAGTATTTGAATATTATAAATATGATACTAAGTAAAAGTTAAATAAAATGCTTAAATAAGATCTTCCCCTTTCCTAATACCATATGCAAAAATTAACTAAAAAATGGACCAAAAACCTAAATGTAAGGCCTAAAAGTATAAAATTCTTAGATAAAAACACAAAGCAAAATTTTCATGACCTTGGATTTGTCAGTGATTCCTTAGATATGACACCCAGAGTACAGACAGCCTAAGAAAAGAATAGGCAAATTGGGATTTATCAAAATTGAAGACTTTTGTGCATCAAAGGACACAGTAAAAAGCCAACCCACAGAATGAGAGGAAATATTTGCAAGTCACTTATATGATAAGGGAATTCTATCCAGAATACATAAAGATGGGAGAGGGATGGTGGTGACGGCTCCACAGTGTGAATGTACTTAATGCTACTGACCTGTACACTTAAAATTTTAAATGGTACATTTTATGTTACGTGTATTTTACCATAATAAGAAGAATCTTGAAAAAAAGAAAAAAGAGATTCATGGAGAAGAAACCATCTCTCTTCTGCACAAGCTTAGGCAGTCTTCTGGAGAATAGGAACCATCCTAGCCTGCAGACAAGCCAACTGGTTGAGGAGGATGAAGTGGAAAAATGGAAAAAGCCTCTGGTTGTCTCTGGTTGTGCTAGTGAGTCCCTAAACCAACCTGGAACTACCCTACCGCCACAGTCCTGTGCAGAAAACTCTCACATGCCATTCTCTTTCCAGGCCTCCAGCAAATGACATCTTAGGAACGTGACGATGAAGCGTCAGCCACTGAGCGTTTGGCAAGAGTATACAGTACGAACATTTTTCTAGCACAAAGGCAGAAATGTCAGCCATGCTCGTGTGAGTGCTGTGTTAACTCCTTTTAAAAACATCAACCACTTGTGGGGCTTGATGTAGGAGAAATGTTTCCACAGGCCGGATGAAGTGGAATGGTGTCCAGGGTGCTGTCCGAGGATGCGACCAGGAGTGGAACCCACTCCGTGCACAGGCAACTTGGTGGCCTAGCCAGGCCTCTTGCTCTTCCTCCTTTGCTGGTGTCAGACTTCTAGCTTCACTCTGTAGAGGGGGAGCTCATTCCATGTTTGAGTGATACTAACATAAAATGGGGACATCGGCTTGAACGGATGCCCAGGAATAAACACGTGAAAGGGTAGAGAAATATGTTTCAAACTGGGAAGAAATCATCTCTTCACAAATCTGTGAAGTTGATAAAAATAAAGCAACAGAAGAGGCAGGAAATGTGAGAGTGAAAACCCACAAAATGGGGCCCAATAGAAAACGCTCCACATGCCAAAAGTTTTAGACAGTTTGGGAAATGTTCTGATACTGTTTTTCTTACCCTGTTCTATTTCTGAAAATGAATGCCTTCCCCTTTTCTGGGGGACATCACAGAAGACACTAAATCCAGGAAATAAAACTTTCTTATATATGTTTTTTTTTAATTTTAAGATTTTTCTTACTTAAACTAGCTTAAACTAAGAGATGATATTTTAAATTCTGAGCTTGTAACTTCATTTATTATAAATTAAAACACACATGCACACAAAATCCAATAATAACTTGTAATGATATTAAATGTTTCTTTTATACTTAATACATCAAACATAATGATATTTTTTAAACAAAACAAGTGACTGATGTTCTTCAGACTGTATTTATATGCAATGAATCTGTACGCTCTTAAACTAACAGATTTCCAACATGTAAGGGCATTGAAAAGCTATAAAAATGGTCAAATCCAACTTAAGAGTTTGTAACTTAGCTGGTTTTCTCCCACCTTGTCTTGAGGTTGAACTTGGAAAATGTTCCTGATAGGAATGATACCAGGCATAGAGGGGTGGGTAGACCAGTCTATAAAATTCTATTTAGCTCATATTTATGGTCCAACAGGAGTACAGATATTAACTACCACTTACAACACTTTTTAACAGTGAAGTCTGCCCTGAGTTTTGACCAGGCTGGACAAGATCATGGCTCTTCTAGCAGTTCATGGGTGGGGAGTCAAGGCCCTAGCGGTTCTGGCAGGTGGGGATGGAGAGTGAGGGCTCCAGAAGGCAGAGCCCTGGAGCTTCAGGGGAGCAGCCCTACGGAGACTCTGGGCCCTGAAGTCTTACAAACAGGTCATCCCCATGAGCCTAAAGCCAGGAGTCTGAAGTGCAGGTGGGCTGGGGGGTGATGAGTGGCTGAGTCTGGGCTGCAGGCCTGGGTGGGGGTTCCCGGTGTCTGTTTCCCTTGGTACCAGCAGCAACTGGCTAGATCCTTGAGGAAGTAATTTGATCTCTTCAAATGACTGTTTCTGGGAATTTGTTTTTTCCTAATGAAGAGTCAGATACTCAGCATTTGAATATTTAGCCAAAGCTAACTGCTCTGTGCTTGTTGAAAAAATGTACAATGTACTGTGCCATTGCAGTGGGGCAAATTAGAACAGAACTGGGGCTGTCATGCCGGTCTTCGGGCAGCAGAGATAAGCAACCCCAGCAACTCAAGATAGGAGATTAGGCGTATCAGAATTATTAAAGCTCTGTAACTTTATCCATGAAGCAACACATATATTTACCTGAAAAACCATTTCTGGTTCCGTTTTAATCTCTCACAGAAACAAGAGTTTTAGGCATGTAGTTCTGATAAAATACTACTGAATCTACAAGGGCTTTGAAAGGGAATTTAGAGTCAAACATGCTGTCACCCTGGGTTTCCTGTGTTGTCAAGGTAACCAGAGCCTTCCTTTTCTTGGTAACTCGAACCTGCCAAACCAACATCAGAGGCACCTCGCACTTGAGCTAGTCAGCCACCTGCCACTGAGTTATACAGTTTTTTGTGGGTTGAGTGTGCTAAAGGGAAAGCCCAGTTTCTCTTCTTCCCTGCTCTCCAACCTTCTTTATTTCAGAGGAAAAAACACTCCATGCTCATGTGCATGAAGTTGCCAAGCTGGATTATGTCCTTAAGCTCTTAGAAAAAAGTATAGCCATTTAAGACAGGCCAGGCAATGGGGCAAGTGCCAATCCATACCATTACCCTTTGCCCTGTATGACTTAACAGAAAATGTGGAAATATTCATCTAGATTTGTCCCACCTTGTGTTGAGGTTGACACAAGTCAAGGGTATGCCATGTGATATTAGACCTGAAAGTGGAGACTCTTATTTTTGTTTTATGTCCCAGGAAAATTCAGACTGAAACAAAGAATATCCATTAACTGAACACATTTGTCCACAGTCCTCAGTGTTTCAGGGCCTCTTCTAGCTGCTGCCTGGGATACAGGGCTGTCTTGCCTGAGGGTTTTAGCCCTGGGCAAGTTCACTATAGATTTGGTGAGACTGAGAAATGACAACAGAACATTCTTGGGGTAAAAGGGTTCATACCCGGCTTTATTCTGACTGTGGTAGGTTGAGCACTAGAATCATGCCTGCATTCAGCAGTCTGTAGGCCCGTAATCCACCTCCGTCTCTGCCTCTGCCCAGAGCACCGGGCGGAACTCTTTACACAGTGACTCAGTCAATAACAGATCATTGCCTAGGGTGTGGAAGCAGTCCCCTAGCATTAGGCCAATTACATCATCAAAGTAGTTTAGGGTCAAGTGAGGATCCTGACCAGAGGACTTCCATTTTCCCCACAGGGGCTGAGGACAATTTAGTCCTTGGACTCAGCATTTACCGATGACTGGAGGGTCTGAGACAAAAAAACCCCAACAATAAATAAAGGTAGAATATAATTAAGGTCATCAGAGTGATACGAAGTTACAAAGAAACTGATTCCAAGCTCAGAGGAAAACTAGACATTAATTCAATGGGAGTAGCCAAGAAGGCTTCCTGGAAGATGTGGTATTTGAAGTGGGCCTTGACAGAATTTTTGCAGTGGCTTTTTTCAAGGAAGGCATTCAAAAAGCATGGTAGAGTAGGACCCACAAAACAGGCAAGTTCAAGGATGTAAGTGGTTGAAGTGCTTAGGCTCAGACCCCACTCTGTCTGGGTCTAAATGCAGCTCCAGTGCATTCTGCTGTGTGACCTTTGGCAAGTCACTAACCTCCCTGGGCCTCAGGCCTCATCTATAAAGGGGTAGGACAATAATCACTGGATAGTTATGAGGATTAATTTAAGATGTGTGACTCTGGGTGCTATTCCTGATTTATAGTAAGTGCATTAAAGTGGTAGCTGTTGTCATCGGACTTCAATAGGACATGCAGAGCGTATGAGACCAGAGAGTTCGGGGTTCATTTTGTGGCCTGAAATACATCAGACTTAAGTTTATATTTAATTTGATAGGCAGTGGGGGAATCTTTAAAAATTTTTTTTAAATTAAAGTAGGTCAGTAACAGCGCCACAGCAACAAAACACCAGGAAGAAGCCACATGGTAAGATTCAGTTGTCAGATGTTTGGTGTAGTGTTTTTTTGGTTATATTTCATACCATAGCCCCAAACTGCTAAGCATGCTCACTTTTCCCTTTGGTGATTGAGCCTGGGATACACTGTGAATTAATCTGATACAGAACACCTGTAGTAAGAATCACTGGATGCTAATCTGGTACAGGCGAAGAGCAAATCGATTCCGAGAGGAGTGACTTCTGTTTTCTCACATAAATAAACACTGTGGGCGTTATGAATGTCAACGCTGGTGGCCTTGACCCCTTCTCTGCTATAAAGGGCTACAAGACTGTGCAATATATCATTAAAGAAAAAAGTCATTTCTTTTTCATTTTGTAATATGTTCTGGGAGATTTGACGGATGACCTATATTTCAGGAAGCATGAATGATCTCCACATCTCAGATGAGATAGGTGAGTCATAAATCAATATGTGATGTAATAAAACACTTTTTTGCCTTGACACAGCCTTGATCCCTAATTATAGGTGAGAACAAGGTAAATATTTTTTTAACAGCTAGCAATCTGTAAGGATTTTATTGGCCCACAATGTTTTTGTTTGACTTTCTCAGTTCATAGATACCACTTAATCTATTGCCTCGAATTACTGAAGCCACCTAACATTCACTTTTTGGAGAACATTTGCTGAGTTCTTGAAACATTCCTGCTTCTGGTCTTCTGACCTCTGGCTGTATTTTTGCGACCTCTCCAGGGCCCTTCTTTGACCTCTGTAGGTCCTCGGGTGCTGGCCATAGGTTACAGCTAAGCCTGTGTCAGCCTGTTTCAGAGGAAGCCAGCTGACTGTTCCAGTCGTTTCCTTGCAGGCAAATCAACGACTTTCACGTGTTCTGAAACTTTAAGGGACTGTGTTGTTGCTGAGGGGCAGGTCTTGAGGGGACTCCTGTGGTTCAGTTGGCCTCTCTGGATTCATGAAAGCTGATTTGGTCTCTGGGAAGCTAGATCTATGATGCACGTCCCTGAGGTTATCTTGGAGATGGATGACAAGGTGGGTCAAGGAGAGAGAAGGGGATTATGAGCACATCAATACTTAATGATATAGGGGAGGAAAAAAATATTTTTCCTTCTACTCTTCTAGATTCTCAGCTGGGGCTCTGTAACAAAAGACAGATTAACAAGAGAAAAGCACACAAATTTATTTAATGCAAGTTTTATGTGACACAGGAACCTTCATAAGGAAATGAAGAAATGGTTAAGCCTGCATGTTTTTATAGTAGGTTAGATGAAGAGTGGAAAGTTGTGGAAAATATGATAGGACAAAGGATATGAGCTAAGTGTAGCAAATTGGGGGAACCTAGCAAGGCCTGTGTATTCAGATTCTTCCCAGCATCCCTCCATTCTGGATGCTCCTTCCTTCTGGTAGAGGGAGGGCACTTCTCACACGAGGCTCTTATGACCTGCTTCAGAGAAGGTCAGAAGGTCCCACTGAGCAATATGCATTAAATACCAACTCCCAGTCCTCAATCCCCCACTAGCCCAGGGCATCCACCAATCTCCTTTCTGTCTCTATGAACTTGACTGCTCTAGGTACATGATATCAATGGAATCATACGGTATTTGTCTTCTTGTGACAGGATTATCGCACTTAGCATAATGTCCTTAAGGTTCACACATGTTGTAGCAGGTACCAGAATTGCCTTCCTTTTCAAGGCCACATATTATTCCATCATATGTATGTGTCACATTTGTTTATCTCCTCGTGAACGCTTGGGTTGCTTCCTTTTAGCTATTGTGAAAAAAGCTACTAGAAACATGTGTGTACAAATGCCTTCGGTAGACATTGCTTTCAGTTGTTTTGGGTACATACTGAGAAGTGGGATTGCTGGAAGTAGGTGACTTAAAGTTTGCCCTTTGCTTGTTGCTTCTGTATCTGGAAGCTCCAAGTCGTTATAAGCTCTCTGAGGCAGCCACTCCTGAATTATTCACCATCCCCCTGCCTGCACCATGTCCCCACTTTGCTGTCTGTCATGCTTGGGTTTCTCCTCAGGGAAACCACTCTCTTGAAAGATTCTTTCAGCTCCTCTGCAGGACACCAATGCTGTTTTTACCCCACATCAGCTTCCAGCCTCTGTGCCAAATGCTCTTCTCTCCTTTGCAGACCAAACTCCTCACATGCTCTTCTTGGGGGATTCAGAGACCCCACGCTGTCCCGGGTCCTCCCACCACCCTGACTCTCTTATCTGACTTCAGGGGCTCTTTCTCTCCTTTGCCCTTTAAGGTTAAGTCCTGACTCTTCAGACTTTTCTCAGTCTACATCTTCTCTCTGGAAGGTCTTTCCTAGTGACTCCCCAATTCTGGTGAATCTACAGTTTATCTATGACTTAGACTTCTTCCTTGAACTCCAGATTATATATCCCACTGCCTGTTGGCCATCTCTTGGACATCAAATAAGCCTCTCAAACTTAATAAAATTATTGACTTTCTCACCTAAACCTGCTTTCCCTCCAGTTTCATCTTTCTCAGCAAATGGCACCCATTTTTTCACGTTGTTATTTAGGCCTAGAATATAGGAGTTGCGCTTCATTCCTGTTTTTCCTTCATATGCTGTGTTCAGTTGCTCTTTCTTCAAAATATACTCCTAGTATGACCACTTTTTACTTCCTCTACTGCTACCATTCCAGCCTGAGCTATAAGTGTGCCCCCCTTAACTACTGCAACTTCCTAATAGGTTTCCTGCTTCCACACTTGAACTCTTTTGTATCCATATTCATGTAGAAATTTAAGTGATTGCTTAAAACTGTAGGTCAAGAGTAGATCTTGACTCTCCTGATCAAAACCCTCTAAAGGCTTCCTAGAACACTGAACATCAAACCCACGTTTGTTGTATGGGTCAGAGACCTACATGGTCTGGTTGATACTTTGCTCTCTTAACCTTATTTCCTACCATTCTTTTCCCTCCCTAGTCCTGCTAGCCACACTGGCTGGTTTTCTGCTCCTTGATCTTGGCAAGTTTGTTTTGCCTCAGGTCTTTATATATTTGCTTGTCTCCTCCACTAGAATGTGAGTTCCATGAAGAAAGATATTTGTCTTTCTTACTCATCAATGCATTCATAGTGCCTGCCATAGAGTGAGTTCTTAATAAAGACAAGTGAATGAATAAATGAACCTATGTCTTTATGCCATTGGTGGTGCATTATTGTGAACCAGCTGATTTTCCTTTGTTCAATGTATCCTGCTTCATTTGGAAAGAACACATAACATAAAGTAGAATTTTAATAGTTTTCATTTTAACTGAGCGATTAACAGGAAATCAACTTGCATGGAGTTTGCTTTAGTTTCTTTTTTTTAGTAAGGTATCATTGATATACACTCTTATGAAGGTTTCACACAGAAAAATGTGGTTATTACATTCACCCTTATTATTGAGTCCCCCCGAATACCGCATTACAGTCACTGTCCATCAGTATAGTAAGATGCCACAGAGTCACTATTTGTCTACTCTGAGCTACACTGTTTTCCCCGTGACCCCGCACACACCTTGTGCACCAATCATGATGCTTTAGTTTCTTAACACTAGTGAGCATTGATTTCCAGTTTGCAGATGATCATATGCTTAAAATTCAAGTGGAGTATATCACTAATTATCAGGGAAATGCAAATAAAAACCACAATGAGATATCACCTCACACCAGTTAGGATGGCCAGCATCGAAAAGACCAAGAACAACAAATGCTGGCGAGGAAGTGGAGAAAAGGGAACCCTCCTACCCTGCTGGAGGGAATGTAATTTAGTTCAAACATTGTGGAAAGCAGTATGGAGGTTCCTCAAAAAACTCAAAATAGAAATACCATTTGACCCACAAATTCTACTCCTAGGAATTTACCCAAAGAATACAAGTTCTCAGATTCAAAAATACATATGCACCCCTATGTTTATTGCAGCACTATTTACAATAGCCAAGATATGGAAGCAACCTAAGTGTCCATCAGTAGATGAATGGATAAAGAAGAGGTGGTATATACACACAATGGAATACTATTCAGCCATAAGAAAGAAACAAATCTTACCATTTGCAACAACATGGATGGATGGAGCTAGAGGGCATTATGCTCAGTGAAATAAGCCAGGCAGAGAAAGACAAGTGCCAAATGATTTCTCTCATATGTGGAGTATAACAATGAAGCAAAACAGAAGGAACAAAACAGCAGCAGACTCAGACTCCAAGAAGGCACTAATGGTTACCAAAGGGGAGGGGCGTGGGAGGGTGGGTGGGGAGGGAGAGAGAAGGGGATTAAGGGGTATCATGATTGGTGCACATGGTGTGTGTAGGGTCATGGGGAAGACAGTGTAGTACAGAGAAAACAAGTAGGGACTCTGTGGCATCTTACTACACTGATGGACAGTGACTGCAATGGGGTATGGTGGGGACTCCATAATATGGGTGAATGTAGTAACTACATTGTTTTTCATGTGAAACCTTCTTAAAAGTGTATATCAATAACTTAATAAAAAAATTTCAAGTGGAGTAGACTGTATATCAACAATACTTTAGTACAAGAACATTTAGGTGGAGTGGAAGTGACATCTCTCCACACAAAAGGGAGCAAAAACAGAAAGCAAGATTGTTGACACCTTCAGTTTTGAAACCTCTCCTCACAGTAATTTAAATTTGCATGAACCATGGCAAAAACTCAGAAGCACAACATGGGAAAGAAAGAAACATTTTTCTTTCTTTTTTTAACTGAGCAGTTACTGTGGCCCAGCTAATGTGCTTTAACATACATACCCAGCTCGTTTTTATGACCATGTTCTATTACCCCTTACAGAGGCAAGGAAATTGATTGTATGTCGCTTTGCTGTATATCATAGTAAAAGACAGAAGTGGGACTCAGCACCTGGCCTGACTTATTCCCAAGCCCATGTTCTTTGTATCTCCCTACACTGCCTCCCATGGGGAAAACTACAGTGAGATCTCAGAGGTAATCTTTGAATTATTTTTATGGGCTAACAAAATTTCAATCTAAAAATGAAATTGAATGTTTGCATCTAAAAATGCCACAGCAGGGATCTCTAACCCAAGAGATGGAATTAGCTGGTGAACCATGAACTGGAGAAAGAAGAGTTGATTTGAATCACATTGTCTGCTAAAGGCATTTGCAGAGAATCCATCCCAGGCAGACACTGTGCTGTGCAGAGTGGGTTCAATGGAAAAGGGAAGGCTCCTGCTCTGAACAATTTCAGGTAATGCCAGGCCACCACACAAGGTTCACTAGTACTGGTTAGGTTTGCCACCCACCAGGCTCTGCGCTGGCATGGATTATCCCCATCTTACATACAAAGGTATGTGGCATGCTCAAGTTTACTAGCTGGTGTGTTATCTGGTTGTGAATGAAGTCCAGGTCTGTCTGCTCCAGTCTACACCCATATCCACCTGAATTTATCCCCTCCTACTTCCTTGGGAGACACAGAATAGAGATGAAACAACTGGGAATAAAACCATTTAAAATCACACCACTCACTCTCCAGTAATATGAGAGCTGAGAGAGTTTCTGTAGATGGTGAAATCAGGTGGGTTAACTCGATAGCAGACAGTTGTCAGAAGTAACATCTTTTTCTTAAAGACTAATTCAGAGAAATTACTAATTCATTCTACTTTTTTACATTATTCCAAATTGGTAAAATTTTATTATATAATTATTTTATAATATGGAACATCTAGAAGTCAGGATATATTGATTATATTGTGGTAACAAACAGTCCCAAATCTTAGTGCTCTAAAAGCAGTAAAAGTAGGAAGTTCAGAGAGCTAGACATATTCTATGGGCAAAATGAGCTACCTCAGGCCTGGAGTTAAAGATTTCAAGACGTGAAATTACTATATCTTGAATATAAAAATATCTAGTATGATTATATTTGAGATATTATACTTGTGGAAAATAAGAGAAGATTCGGATTAAATGTGTGGTAACTATTTAATCAGAAAAATTGTTTTTCATTGATCATTTAAAAGCGATTTAAAAAATTCAATTCTAATTTAAAAAATGTACCAGCTCTCTATTTGTAGAGAGTAACCCATGTGGAAGATAGGTCTGCAGATCAGCAAAATGGCCTGATTGTCTTTGGCTAATTCAAAGCAACAGCCATTAAAAACTTTCGATTTCTAGCTCTAACTGAAGTAAGCAGAGTAAATGCTTTTGAATGATCATTAGTGATACTCCAGTACAGTACAATGTTTCTTGGCAAAGTAAAGTGTACTTTGGAAAAACTTACAGCTTTTCTCTGACCTGGGGGAGATGGTTTATAGCCAGAGAGGATGGAAAGTCACATGCCTCCAGGAGAAATGTTTCTCTGTGCCTGGAGACAACTTACAAAGAGCCCAAGGAAAATCAATATTTTTGATAAAAAGTTGATGTTCATCTACTTTAAATTAGAAATGTGCCATATGGCTTTTTTTTTTTTTTAAAGGAGAAGGTAAATAAATAAGTAATGAACAAATGCTTAAACTCCTAAAAGTTTGGGAGTTCTTGCAGTAGATAAACAATAGCCCTAAATTGTGGAATTAGCTGAGTGGAGATAGGGAGAAGGTCCTGGAAAGGTCCCCAGGTAAGGGAGAATGCAAGGAAATGAAGGAACTGTCCCCAAAGTGGGATTTAAGAGCACAGGTCAGAACACTTCCAATTGGAAAATAAAACAAAACACTTAAATATAGCTACCTAGTGAACAGCAAAAAATTATTACTGATTTGAGATATCAGCTATTTTGTAGGAAAATGTATTAAGAATTAAATTAGCTGAAATATGATCTGTGAGATCCTGGGTTAGGGGATGTATATTTAAATAACACAGTAGCTATTTGTGAGGGTTAGAAATTTTAGGTTTAGTAGATTTCATAGGAGAAAAGGAGACTTAAAGAGTAAAAATAAAACAAACAAAATAAAGCAAAATCTGTAGCTGGAAAGAATTATTCTCCAGAATTAAAAATGGTGGGAGTGAAACTTAAACCTGGTTTTAAATCATTAAACTTTTCAAAAGCCCCTCTAAATGTTGGATAATCCACAACTTGACATTATATAAACTTCTAAATAAGATAATAGTCTAAAGCCTGTTGCAGGGAGCATGACAGGGTTTGCAGCCCAAATGGAGCTCCCCATACAACTCTCAGGGTTAGCACAGGAAAAAGCCTTCCCACCTTAGAGCCTCATCCTTCACCAGCAAAGGGCATGCAACCGTCATGAGTTTCTAGGTCTTCATGTTTACATGAAGATGTGAACAGCACAAAGATCAGTAACAGGGCACAGAACCTGGGAAATTCATAGTGGTTTGAAATAGAAATAATCAATTCTCTGATAAAACTTGCTGGAAAGTTTTTTAAGAAGTAAATAGTAATCGTACCTCTGTTCTCCCTGTAAAATAGGACCTGGAAAAAGTACTGGAAGGTTAAAAATGAGGGATGGTTGAGGCAGACATCACTGAACGATGGTTTGGCAGGCTGTGGCTGCATGGGGCTGAGTCCCAGGAGTGTAGACAAGCACATTTCTATCAGCTATTTTTTTAAATCAACTTATCATTGATATACAATCTCATGAAGGTTTCACATAAACAACACTGTGGTTTCAACATTCACCCATATTATCAAATTCTCACCCCCTGTATTGCAGTCACTATCTATCATCAGCTATTTTTTTAAATGCCAAACTGAGGGTATTTGAAGGAAAAATAAAATGATAATAGTCTTGGAGTATGTAAGTTTACATATGTTAATGATGAATCTCAATGGGTGTTTACTCCCAACAGACACATTTAGATGCAGAAATTCTAGTTTTTAAAAATGTCCTGACTGCTTTGTAGTTTACTTGGCCCTTAGTTATAAAAAATACTACTTTTATTTATTACTTGTAACTTATACCTTTTCTTTCCACTCTACTTTCACCCTCACCAAATACACCACCCCAACTCACATCCTAAGAGAATTTTTATTTTTAACAAACCACAGAGGCTGAGGCAAATATCAATGTGTAGCCTGACCACACACTTCCAGTTTTTTTACTGAAGTATAGTTGTATTGGTTTCAAGTACACAACACAGTTCAACAGTTACCCGTACTGTCAATCCTCACCCCTCTCTAGTGCAGTTACTATCTGTCAACGCAGAAAGATGTTACAGGATCACTGGCTATATTCTCCATGCTGTGCTACATCTCTATGACCGACTTATGATTGAGAGTTTTTGTGCCCCTTTATCCCTCTCACTCTTCCCACCCAGTCACCCCAATCCCTCCCCCATGGTAACCACTAGTCACTTCTCAATGTCTATATAAGTCTGCTGCTATTTTGTTCATTTTGTTTTGTTTTTATATTCCACAAATAAGTGAAATCATATGGTGTTTGTCTTTTGCCACCTGGCTTGTTTCTCCACTTAGCATAGTATCCTCTAGGTCCATCCATGTTGTTGCAAATGGCGGGATTTCTTTCTTTTTTATGGCCGAATAATATTCCATCACACTTCCAATTTTCAATTGGAATTTTAATCTCTGCTTCACACGTGAGCATTTATTTACTTGCATAGCAGGCAGGGTCACCAAACATCCAGACACCTTCTTTGTGCAGTGGCAAAATAAATGGGAAAGACACCTTTACAATAATAGCTGCTATTTGCTGAAAGTTTCATTTGTGGCAGAATTGTCACAAATATCACAAATCCTCAGCACTCCTCTAGAAAGGTATAGTAAGCCCATTGTACAGATGAGGAAACTGGGGTTATAAGCAGCCAAGTGTCTTATCTGGGACCCTGTAGCCAGTACCTAGCAGAGTCTGGGTTTGAACCCACAGTTGTGTGGTCCACCAAGCCTGCAGGTTTCCAACAGTGGGATTCTGTGGTCAGAGCACTCCTCCACAATAGCAACTATACCATGGAGCCAGAAGCGATTTACCAGGAAGCAAACGAGGCTTCATCCAGCCCCTCGGTGCACTTGCCTTCCCAGGGGCATTGTATTTGGATTGCAGTCATTTTAGTAAAATTGGCAAAAGTAAGATATTTCAAATACAGTCTGTTAGGGCCATTGTGTCTTTCTCTTCTGACTTCTTCTCAAGCTTTCCCTCACATTGGGTGGCACTGGAGCAGACACAGGCATTTTTGGGATCTGGTTAAAGAAGCTGAGCTGGGGATAGGTTTAGGTGGGCTTTCCTGGGAGATATTCATGTGGTTCAGAGTCACTGTATGGAACAAAATATTGCTGGCTGTCCTCTGTGTGAGGAATTCCCTCCTGCCCAGGGTGGCATCTTGTCTGGTATTGAGGAATGAAGGTATAGGGCCAGAGGTGAGTGTGACAGGAACCTGTCTTCTGGTACTGGCACTTCAAGGAGGGGGGGAGTGGGCGAGAAGCCAGTAGAGCCAGGAGCTAGTCTGCAGGAAAATATAGTGGTGAGCCAGTATATACATATACTTTTTAAAACTTTTTTTATATACATATTTTTTTTATTAAGGTATCTTTGATATACAATCTTATGAAGGTTTCACATGAGCATTTGAATTCCTTTTCTTGAAGAAATCTTCTCTCCAAATTGTATAAGCTTCAGGTCCCATGTAAATGAAGTCCTGTTGCTTACATTTGGCGGAAACTCTTTTCCAGAGGCAGCTGCTCCAGAGAGTCTCCTGAAGCGAATTCCACGAACACCACGAAATGCCTCTATAAGGACAATTCAATGCCAATATACATCCTTAATTTGTGAAGAGCTAACCAAATCTCATGTGAGGTAAGAACAGGGGCACTGAGACTCTATTTTAAATGTCTAGATCTGATCTTCAGTTATGGGGACTAGGACTCTGGCTGAGTGGCAAGTGACAGCTCTGTGTGGGGTTAGAGGTATCAGGGAAGGGTGGAGAGAGGGCCCGCGAGTGGCCGTGGGTGTGGGGATCACACTTTGGTGCCACTCACAGGCAGGGGAGGGAGCAGCATCTGAGGAGCCGGCCAGGGGGGCAGCAGGGTCCCCCTATATGTCCACCCCCTCCTGCTTTTTATTTAAAGAACACAGGATGTTCTCTTCAAAGAATCTAATACTAAGGGTCAACCTGAAAATGTCAACATTGGTCAGTTCTGGGAGAATGAATTTGAATGAATGAATGAAGTGATTTTCATTCCCCCCTCCCCCTTTTACGCGGATAGTTTCTGATCTTCCGGTAAGTAGAATGTATTAGCAATAAGAAAAATGAAGCATGGAAAGACCCCTTCCCGAGTGTGTGTGCCCGTGTGTGTGTGCCCATGTGTGTGTGTATGTGTGGGCACATGTGCACACATGCTGATCTTACTGGGAGGTCATTCTCCTTCCTGCCCTCCTTTCTTCCCTCCCTCCCTCCCTCCTTCCCTTTTTTCCTTAGAATAATGCATAAGACTTACTAGCATCTTAATAACTCTTTGGGAACTTTCAAGAATACTTTATTTTATACCTTTTAAAACTGTGCACAAGATACAAAATTTTAATTGAAAAAAAAACAAGATAGGAAGCAATTTTCTTTGACTTTTATGTTTAGGGTATGAATGTGAGATATATGCAAAGGGGAAATTCATGAGCAAATTGCCAATTAGTTGTTGAGAACTGAAGAACATTGAAGCAGAAATTAGGATCTAATTATCTGTCTATATTATTGTCATTCAAGACATGAAAGTGCCGAGTTTTATAATTGTGCGGAAAATCTATTCTGTCTGTGACAATTCCCTTACCAGGTTGATATTTTTATGAAAGTCCAGGAGAGGTGGCTGGCAGGCTTTTAAGGACATCTTAGCCTGTTGCCAGCCCAGGACCCGTCTTCCTCTGGGTACAGAACATCCATGACAAGCAGGCATGTAATGTGTAGATATTTCACTAGTTCTTGTAAGGACAGAAATATTTAAGTAAAAACAGCATAATTCTTTTCAAATATAAACTCCATTTATATTACAGTTAACTACAGCTCTAGAACTGTTTCTAAGGTTTTCTTTATTTACTTTCTGCTCTCCTGCCCCAGGCCTTCTTCTGTCCTGGCTCTGCGCCTCAGGACATTCTCATTGTAAGGTTCTTAGAGCCCTTGCTAAATAGATCATTAATACTGCCTGGATCCTCTTTAGTGTCTCCTCTGGTTCTCTAGGTTAGCCCTAACAACACTCAGTAGGCACTCAGAGGTGGTGTTTCAAATATGCATTTCATAGATACTGTCCTTGAGGTCGAGCAGGAGGCTGTCCCCTGTCTCCCCACCCTCCCATTCCCCCAGCCAGCCCCACCTCTCCATCTGTGTCTAGTCCTCCACAAAGCCCACTTTCTCTGGGTGCACTATGTATTGGGACCCTCCATTCTGCATCCCTATTTCTTAAAGGAGCCATATCAGTTTGCAACAAAACCAAATACAGGTTAAAGGAAATAAACCATTAAGTGAAACTTGACTGTGAAGCCTATTTTTTCTGCATCCTTTGATTTTTAGCATGTGAAAGTTATTATTCCATAATAAACTCTCACTTTCAATCCGATGCCAGGTGATGGTCATCAGGAAGAGCTCGGATTATTGTGATACATTCTAACATAGTGCCTGGCACGTAGGTGGCACCCCAGTGGTAATTCATTCCCTTCCTTTTGTCAAGGTGGTCCGGTTACATTTGTAGCTCGGTTACAGTGTGTAGCTCTGCTCCGTAAAGAATCACTAAGAACTTAATGAGCTGTATTTCCTGCAGTGCCATGGGCTGTGTCAATACAGTGCTAAACATTGTGACAATTTTTGACTGAACTGAGTTAACTGACTGAATGTTTTGAAGTATTGACACAGCAGCTAAAAGAGTGAGAAATGTAGTCAAGCCAGCTATTTGGTATGATGATTACCAGCAACTATTTCAAAAGTAAGACTGGAATAGTCACGTGAGAAGCCAGTGGTTAAGTAACCACAGGGCCATTGGAAAGCCCCCGCAGAAGGTCCCAGCTTAGGAGGCAGACAGGGCTGGAAATGTGAAGATGTCCCTGGATCACCCACCAAGCAAGGCAAAGGTGAAGCACATTGCAATTCATGCCTTTTACCAAAGTGTCCCTAACCAATGCCGAAGGAACAGAAGCAGAAAATAGAACATTTCATGTGTTCTTGAGAAATGATTTAGTGATTGTTTATTCATTCTATCCTTTCAGCCATTGGGTGCCTGAAAATGTGCTGGGGGTTCAAAATCTTTGCAAGGGAAGTTGGGGCAAGATTGTGCTACTTGGAAAAGATTTGTTCTTCAGTTTGATTTTCTTAAGGATTAAAAAAATTTTGTTTCACAGGTATATGTAAATCTATAAGTTGTTACATATGCATATTACATACAACATATAATAAATAATGTATTCAGTATTACCTCTCTCATAGAGTATACATATAATATATACAGTATTATATATATGGTACATAAACAGTATTACCTCTCAGGTGTACAGTGAGATAATACTATATGTGTACAGTATATATAATACTGTATGTGTTATGTTTTTTTAATAACAATATATGTATAATACATAATAATAGTAATGTATGTATAACAAACAATATATGGGGGTAGAGGGAGAGAGAATTGAGTAATTTTAACCCTGAATGTGTTCACTAGCATGGATAACCTTATATAGGAGCAATTGTACTTGGTGGTAATAGCATTTTTGAAGGGTTTCTGACCTAAGCATCAGTAAGAAACTCTATGATCAGGGAATGAATGAAGCCACAGCTGCATGTCAGTTTCCATCCACACAATAAACGTTAGTTTGCAGAAACATCTCCCTTGGCAATGGCCAACTTAGTTGCCACAAAGACAATGAATGCTTGACACAACAGAATTTTACCTGAACAGAAGGACTCAGACAAGTCTTGGGAGCTGCTGAACCTGGGTTTGGCATCTGTGTGAGGGGAGGCATATGTAACAACTCGTAGATTTACATATACCCCCATATTTTGTTTGTTATACATCCAGCTGGCTTTCCTTGCTAAAGAAGCAAGATGTTTAAAGGGGCTAGTCCAGGTCAGCCTGGACTAGTCAGTCAAATAACTATTTTGACCATTTTTTCATTCCAGGGCCTTCCCTTCTCACATGGCTTTGATAAGAATGATCAAATCACTTGTGCAGTCATAGGCCTGAGACGTAGTCTGTCACCTGCTTCCCCTGTGGCCTGTATTCCTAATCAATCTGGGACACATAGGTCTTGTCAAGAAAACCTCACAGAGGATATGGATCAAGGTTTTGTTTTGTTGTGGCCACAATATTTTACAGTGTTTCCAAAGAATCTAGAGGGCACACTTGAAACCGTAAGTGTGACCCAGCTAAGATGAACTCCTGCTGGCTAGGATGGCCATGAATATCTCAAGCTACAGGAGTTTACAGACTTATAGGAGCTCAGACATAGCTTGTACATTTATAAGCATTATTGAGTTGGAAGATAATGACAGTCACATGTTGAGAATAGAATATGACATCTTGACGTATGTTCTTCTTCTCTGTAAGTCCCCCGAGTCCAATTATTGAAACTTAAAAATGCAGTACTTCAGTACATGACTACGGAACCAGTGGGAATAATTAATACTAAAAGTTTTAATCTATTTACAGTCCTTACAAAACACATAGAGTAATAGGGAAAAAACATGCTTGACAAAGACATTTCATGGCACGATTTTTCACTTTGAATTTTTGTTTTTAAAAGTATATGTATTCCTACTTAAAATGCTTGCCGTATTATAGCACCTAATGTTAATTTCACATCTGTGTCTTGGTATAATGAGATAAGTGTTGTCACATCCATTAGAAGAAGTATATATATTGTGCTGAAGGATCTGGTTTTATTAGTTAGGATGTTTTTCCTACAGGAAAAAGAAAGTCCAATGCAAATGATCTTAAACAACAAGGATGTTTGTTGGCTCATGTAACTACAGGGATCTGCTGGGTTGGTGGGTCTGGTTTTGCTTGGGGAAATTCCATCAGTTGTGCCTTCTTTTGGGTGTTGGTTTAATTCTCAGGCTGCTTCCCTCATCCTGACAAAAAGGCACAGCAGCGTTCCTGGTTCCACATCTATAATCATGGAATTGAAGGAAAAAGAGATGTACCAGTTGGGAATGCATGTTTTGGAAATAAAGGAAAGAAAAAATAGGGGAAGGGGGAACAAAAGGAAAGAGAGAAAGAAACAAAGAATGAACTACATAGTAAATAGCTACAGAGATGGCCATTTGTCATGCACCTTAAGAAGTCGAGGCTGGGGCAGCCCATCAAGTTGACATAGCAGTGCAACAATCCCTTCTGGACCCAAGTTCTTTCCATCTTTCTGTTCCCCCATCCTCAGCCTGTAGGCCTCTGTCCTTGTGTTTGCTACCTCATGGTCTCAACATGGCTGCTGGTGCTCTAAGATTCACATGGATTGTTCAGAAAAAATTCAAGTCTGCCATTTGTATCTGGAGAAGGACAAGTCTTTCCTGAAAGCCACACCCAACAGACCTCCCCTGATGTGCTCCTGACAAGTGTTGGCTCACACCTAATGCCCATTCTCCCTTCTTCCTTATCATCAGAACCTTGACTTCCTTCAGAGAGGCTGTTAGAAAATACACATCTCCCTAGGCTAGATTTTCCAGATTTAGCAAAAACAAACAAAAACTGGATACCCAGCATGGGACATACAGCCTTATACCCAAGACTATTGATCTGAAATTCAAGTTTAGCAGAACATCCTGTATTTTATCTGCAGCCCTACCTTGAAGGGAGTGTGGCCATGAGAGACAGTCTGTTTGATGAGGTGTCCAAAAAAGCTTTTTAAAAAAGGGACCAAACTTGTCAGACATGTTCCTTATATTTGCACTTTGCCCTCCCTGCTTCCTCCTACTGGGACTTTGGATAGAACACAGAGAGGCATCTTGCAACCAGGAGAACATGTCATTTAAGGATTGTAGAGAAATGAGAAGCCTGGTTCCTTGAGCAGCTCTGACTTGCCTACCCCTTGATTCTTTGTTGTGTGAGAGCAAAGAAAGCCCCATTTGGTTAAAAATGTAGTTCCACTTTGGTTACTTGCTGCCAAATGCAATCCTGATACATTTACCCTTTGCTGGAGGAGTGAATAGAGGCTGGCTAGTGGCCCATCAGACAAATTTGTTTTCTTCCTTCCTAGACTACCCTTCCCACAACCCTGCAGCCGGCTGGGTGTATTACCGAGTTCTGGCCAGTGGAAAGAGAGTGGAGGTCATGGATATGGCTTCTGGCCTGACCCGATGCTCCTGTCCTTCTCATACCTGCAGCAGGAACAAGGTGCCCTAGGGGACTCTGGGGACACTGGTTAAAAGCAACCTGGCTTTGTGATGGCTTGTGGGGCAGACCCCTCCTACCTTGTGCTGACCGTCGTTGTACTGTAACGTGAGCAAAGAAACTTTTCTTGAGTTAATCCACTGAGATGTTGGGCTCCTTGGGCTCTGCCAAGTCAACATTACTAGGCATAAAAGAAACTGCTTCAGGCCTACGATTCCCAGCAAGAATCCTGAGATTCACTCTCATTGGATCACACATCTTCTGTCCACCCTTAATTGGTGGAATACAATGTGCTGATTGGCTTACAGAAACCGTGGTGCATCTTGGAGCTGGGGCTGGGGCCAACTTTTCCTGAGACGTGCAGTCAGGATGCCAGCAGAAAACAGTAATTTGAGGCAAGTTAAATCAAGCAACTGCTTAGAAACATGGGAGGGGGTATAGGGAACCCACAAAAGAGTGCAGTACCCTTTGGCTCATAATAACAGAGCCTTAGCACGTAAGCCTGAGGGTGGGCTAGGGAATGGTTTCCAGAGCAGAGAGACAGATGTACCCACAGGCACAGGTAGGCTGTGGGGGCAGGCTGCTCATCCAGTCCTATGACTTTAGCCTGAGGGAAGCAGCCAGCCTGCAGGGAGAGAGCCAGAGGGAACAATTACCCTCCCTGTACCCTTCTCCAGCTCTCTGATCTCCTTCAGGGGCTCCTGTTGGCCAGACCCAACTGGGAACGCAAGGTCATGAACACCCATGCTGTGCTTCATGTATGTCAGGCTCCCAGCACAAAGCAGGGTGGAGGAGGGGAGAACAGCAGCTTTGGAGGAGACATCCCGTGGAGGCTGTGTGGACAAGGAGTCCATACCCAGACCCAACCTGGGTTTGTTAAGGACAGCAGAAAGGGGTCAGGAATAGAGGGGAACAGTTCATAGTTTCTACCTTGCTGGTTATATCTCAGGTCCTGGGGGCTACATACATGACTATAACTTAATTTTGAGATAGAAATCTTTTGGCCATATGACAAATACATAGAAGGAATGACTTCTGAATTTTCACTAACACATGATAAAATCCAAGTTCTGTAAGAAGTTGAATAACTTATTTATCAAAGCATTAGAGTTGCTAGGACAACAGAATTTAATTTAGTAGGGTTCAATTTTAATTTATCTGCCAGACTTCCTTGTTTAATTCTGTTACTTTTGGTTTTGAAAGTGTTCCTGCTAAGAGCAATTATGATATCAGTAATATCCATGGCTTTATTAATATTTTTATATAATCCAATGTCTATTTTATTGCCAGGACTTTTTCATCTCTTTTAATTGTTTTATTCCAGGACATCCTGTTGCAACCAATGCTGGAGACAATCTTAGGTTTGTACTTTAGTACTGAATGAATTCCCACATAGATTCACACTTGATGGCTAAATGTTCATGCATAATATTAACGTTATTTTTGTGCCTGCTGATGTTCATCATAGCGCCCTAGTAATGCATTGTTAAATTATATGTTAAATTGTTTTGAAGAGTCTCATATATCTCCTACAAAAGCTTTCCTTAACTGCATGCTTATGAAATTTTTAGTAACAATATTTTTCACACAATAATATCCCTGTAAGTTAGGTTAGAGTGGGTATTATTATTTAAAATTTTGGTAAGTACTTAATGCTTATTATAGAACAGTCATAAATATATCTAAATAAAAGGTGAAAATAAAAGTAATCTTATTTCTACCACCCAAATATAATTTTGATTAATATATTGGTGTTTAGCTTTTCAGAATTTTATTGAATATTTTAATATTTTTATTCTTGTGCAAATCGAGCCCTCTGAATATACTGTTCCTTAATTTATTTTTTTACTTACATAATGAACACCTCTTCAGATTAAAAATTGTACTTCCTCGATGTCACTCATAATAGCTGTGAAGTCAATTACAGATGTAATCTATTTAAAATGCCCTTGATGTTGTTTTTTGATTTGTTTCTAATTTTTTGCTGTTATATATAGTGCCTTAAAAAATTATTAAGTATTCATCTTTGAGCTCTTGTCCAATTATTTCCTTTGGACAATTAGCTAGATATAGAACTGTTGGGCCACATAGTAACAAAATGTTAAAGCTTTTGATACATATTTTGGGCAGGTAATGTAATTTTATTTTGCAAAAAAATATCCCTGCAGAGTCATCCACTAATTTGCCTTCTTTCAGTCAGGAATTAGGTAGTTTTGTTTCTGTAATTTTGGATTGTAAGATGCAAATGACACTGATGGATTCTTGTTTTCATGTCTAGGTTTAACCTGAAGTGTGCAGTGAACAACCAAACAGAACTGACTGATTTAAGCAGAAAACTAATTTATGAAAAGGTAGCTCTGAATCCTTAGAAAGCCAGGAGACTCTGTTGCAGGCTGGGAAATCAGGAAAAGTGTTGAAAATGATGGAGCTGGCCTGGTGAAAAGTGGTGAAAAATCCACTTCTGCTGCCACAAAATGCTGAATGCCACAGTTGAGCAGCTGCCAGAGCAGCTGACCCTGTTATTGCCCCACCATAGCCCCCAGAGCTCACGGCTCTTCGTGGCAGTGCTCTGTGCACCTTACGTGGGGCGGGCTGGATGGCAGGGGGCGTTAATGACCTCAGGACAAATGAAAATGAAGGCATATTAGCCTGCTCAGGCCACCATAACCAAATATCATAGAAAGAGTGGCTTAACAGAAATTGATTTTCTTACAGTTCTGAAGGCTGGGATGTCCAAGATCAAGGTTTAGGCCGATTGATTCAGTTTTTGTTCTTGTCTTGAAAGAACAGCCTTCTTGCTGTGTCATCACTTGGCCTTTTCTCTGAGTGTGAGTGGAAATGGTCAGGAAAGGGTGCTTCTGGGGTCTCTTCTTATAAGGACACTAGTCCTACCTGATAAGGACCCCTTCTCATGACCTCATTTAACCTTAATTACTTCCTTACTACAAATATAGCCACATTGGGGGGGGTAGGGCTTCAACATACAAATTTGGGAGGAGGACACAGGCATTCAGTCCATAACAGAGGATAACCACTCCAGATTTCTCACTGCTTAAGGCACCAACTCTGAAGCTTGTTCTGTACTGTCTTCCCAGAGGACTGAACCTCTGAGTTCTCAGGGGTACCCCTGTTTGGCTTTCTTCTGTTCTTCAGCTTCCTAACCAGGGCTTTCTGATATCATGGTCCAAATAAGCTCCATGTCTTCAAACCCTTATCTCAGGGTGTGCTTCTGGGGGCATCTGACTTGACAGACAGTTTGGGCCAGTGGGCTCTTTCCTGCAGCAAGGCCACTGACAATGGGTGCGGAGCATACGGCACCTGCTCCTTGTGCCCCAGATTATGTCTGGGAGGGGGCGCGGTATCACCTGCCACACACTGGCTCCCAGGGGCCTGGAAAAGCAAATGCCTGGCATTCAGTGGCTTTCAGGCCATCAAACTCAGGAAGGAGGTTCCAACACAGGACAGTCAAGGAAATAATAGATGTTCTTTAGGAGGGGTCATCTCTATATTTTTGCTGGGTTACTGTGTTTTCCTGATACAGAAACAGATTGTGTTAGACCTGTTGTAAAAGCAATTGTTAGCATGGAAAATAATGATCTTACACTTTCTCCTTTTTTCTTCTTTACCATTCAGCTCACCCTTCTGTTTTTCAATTACAAAGGGACTAATAAGGCATTTGCTGCAGTTCTATGAAAACAGAAAATTATCTACTGACCACTCTTAGGCTAAAAAAAGAAATGAAGTGAGAAATTCTCCTACCCAGCTAAATACCCCTGGGGTTTCAGTCCACAAGTTGGAGAACTTTTTTTAGAAAAGCAATTCCCCAGTCCTTTTTACACTAACTTATATGAATGATTGTGGATCCTCCAGGGAAAAACTTAGCTCAGGGTTTTTGAAGCTCTGATGTGGGAGCTCTTGGCCAGCTGGGCCTGGCTAATGACTGCACAGAGACTGTCTTGGGAGAGATGGTTCATTGGAGATGAGGGAACAGCACAGTGGCATTCTTCTTTCTCATCGAGAATTCTTGTTGCAAGAGAACAAGCAGCATGTTAATCATGCAGATTTTTTAAAGTACCTACAATAACAAGCTAATTCAGGAATCTCCATGAGCATTGGAATTTTATTCCCAAGAACCTTATTCCCATTCTTGCAGTGCTGATTTTAAAAATGAATATGCAAATATGCTGCCAAAAAATGCATTGCCAAACCTACTAGCTCGACTGTGCCATTTCTCCTCTGTAGGGAGTTTTCTGTGGTCTGAGCAGAAATTCTTAGGAAGCTAGATAAATTGCCATAGGTATATACTCACCAAAGATACCACAACTTATTGAAGAAAACATTGTCAGTACTTTAATATGTCCTTCACAGACTAAAAAAGTTCAGTCAGTTCTATTCTGTCAAAGCGTATGCCCGTTGTTTTGTCACATGTGTATCAGTGAGTTGAGAAGAGATCATAGATAATGCAACAGAAACTCCCAGGCTATCCTTTTTACCTCACAAAAATAATAATGATAAAAATAGTTTACATTTATATGATACTTTTATAAACATAATAAAATTAACTACCATTTATAAAGTGCTGGTCACATCTGTTCTTAGAGAGGTGTGTCAGACAACTGATAAGACCACAGCTGACCCCTGAGCAATGCTGTGATTAGGGGTGCTGTCAGAAATCTGCATATACCTTCTGACTCCCCCAAACTTAACCACTCATAGCCTGCTCACAGGGACGAGGTCGTGAGGGTGGATCCTGCATACATGGGATCAGTGCCCTCGTAAAGGACACCCAGAGAGCCTTCGTCCCCTCACGCCAGGTGAGGAAGAAGCCTGTCTATGAACCAGGGAGCAGGCTCTCCCCAAATAACGAATTTGCCAAAACCTTGATCTTGGACTTCCCAGCCTCCAGAACTGTGAGAATAATCATTGTTTAAGGCACTCAGTCTGTGGTATTTTTATTGTAGGTAGGCCAAACAAACTTACACCCCAGGAACCTAGGAAAAATGAAAGATTCTACCACTTCTATTCCCCATCCCAACAAGACCTAAAGGTATGGGAAAGGTTAAAGAATGGGGTTTAAGTCAGTTTTATGAAGATCTCAGAGAACAAGGGGACCCCAGCAGGCTGAAGGACTTGGGGACATCTGGGCAGCAGACAGCTGTGTCCAGAGGAGGAAGCTGGTGTTCAGAGGAAGTTGGTGAAGGATGCAATAACTGTGACTTCAGACTCTACAGTGGAACAAGGTTCTACTCCTTGTTCTCCAAACCCTGCTTACGCAGCCCCTCTCCATTTGAGTTGTGATATAAAATGTGGGTCATTAATGAGCTGCTGCTTTCAAACTTAGGAATTATTTCATCTTTGTACTTTATTCCCTAAGAAGAAAAGCTTTTAGACATATTGTAGAACAGCAGTTCTCAATGCTGGCTGCCCATCCAAATTACCTGTAGAGCTTTTAAATATACACCTGCTAGCTTTAGATTCAGAATTTCTGGCAGCTGGTCCTTGGGCATCCGTATGTTTAAACAACCTCACAGGGATTCTGATGATCAGCCAGGGCTGGGTGCCACGGCTGTAGGAAACGGTTTGATAAAATTCACCAGAAAAGAAATAACCATTTTTCACATGTTGAAGATCAAAATTAAATATGTCATTATTTTTAGAGGAATCTATGCCAATGTGTCCTCACCATGCTTTTAGTTTGTAAGTATGAGATCCATCACAACTGCTAACTGGAAATGTGAGAAAATGAAATAACATTCTAGAAAATTGTACTTCATGGAAAATGCTGCTGTGCATTTCCTTAGCAGCAAAGCCTGGCTGTGTATTAAAGAAAAGAGGATTATAAAGAAAACTTTGAACAAAATCCTGAGCTTTTTATGCTTAATTATGTCACTCATAGAATCGGTTTCAGTTATAAGATCAGCTCAAAGTGACACCAATGAGTGGTTTAAAGAAAATAATTTTCAAATCAGTTGTTAAAAAAGAGGCCTGGTTATATAGGAGAGAAGTCAAGCAGTGTCCTTGAAGCCAGTGGAGTAGAGAGATTGGAAATATAGAGCTAGTGCCAGCATCAATAGTGTCAACATAAAGTCAGTGAAACAAATGAACAAAAAAATTCTATGGAGGATTTTGTATACGTGTATCTTCAGCTGATTGCTTTAATTTTGGTTGTGTGTAGCTATAGCCCTTGTGAAATAAAGTTTTAAAAGATCTTTGCAGAATCTTTGTGATTATCTAATATGACCAATATTTCTATTTGATGATAGCAATTTCGGTTAACAATTTACTTGGAGCTAATAGAATAATTACATGTGTATTTTAAACTCTAGGGATAGTGGGAGGGAGACAGGTATGTGGCTACATGATAAAGATGAGTTTGCTTTTCAACTCTTGGAACTGTGGCTACACAATCACATGGCTGCCACCCAATACTAAGTGAACCACTGAGAGTACGAGTCTTATGTATGTGGTGCCCTGGCAGGGTTGGGGGTCGAATATATTCAGAAGGAATAAAACTCCTTTCAGGTGACAGAATGTCAATTTAATTACTAGAATGTGTGGTATATTTGGATATGTTGTGGTTTTTGTGCTGAACATCACCCTGACAACTTGGAGATTTATGTTTTTAGAAAACCTCGTAAGTAGGGTTAATTTTATGGCTGTCACTCAAATTAAGCTGAGTGTATTTCATCGTTTATTATTATCTGCTTTTCTTCTTTGTGGTTTAATCTTGCTGAGTGATGTGTCTGCAAACTCTTCCTTTTGTAAGGATGGTGGTACCTACATGACACTTGTAGTGTGACTGTTGGGAGTGATTGGACAATAATCCTGATAGGAGAAAGAGGCAGGCGTAGGAAATTTCTAATTTTATCAGTTAATAATTTATGAAATTCTAGAAAGTTGCTTTGAAATGGGAGTCAGTGTAGATTATTCCCTTTCCCTCCTCGATATGTCCCGTCTATCAGGTCTAGCCATTGACCACCTGTTAATCTGTCCCCACCATGTTACCTCACACAGACTATGTCATTAGCTTTCTGATTTCCCTGAAGTGAACCTTGCAGATCTGATCATGTGGCTTTATAACAGCTACAGTTCTTTTGGTAGCCAGTGATTGAAAACTCGAGTCAAGTTAGCTCATGTAAAAAAGGGATTGATTGGCTTATATAACTGAATTATGCAGGGGTAGATCTCCAGAAGAATTGATGTGATCTGAAAGGATAGGACAGGATTTCTATTTCTCTCCTTTCTTGGCTCCTCTCCTAGGGCTGCTGCTGGCCCATATAATGCTTTGTGACTTAGAAAAAGGTCCCCTTCCCTTAAGCAAACATTTAAGTTAGAACATTTGATTTCTCTAATGAGCAATGATTACAAAATTATTCTGTAAAGTTATGCAAATTAAATTATTGAACACAAAATAAAAATTAACAATTGGTTGCAAATTAGTAATGAGAAAATTGATGTCTGTATGATTTGATAGTTTGTGGTAAAATAGTTACATGGCTTGCTTTGGTATCAGTGCTAACTTGCTCCAATAACTTGTTTTCTATAAAAAAAATCATTGCTGAATTTGACAGCATTTCTTGTAACTCTGTAGAATTTAAATATTTAAAAGTACATTTCAGTTTTGAGAAGCTACATTCTTCAATGGAGAGATATAATAGCTTATCATTTTATCTTTGAATCTGTAACATTTGAAAGTCATATGCATGTAAAAGTTGTTAAATTTTAACAGAAGTTAGTTTTTGTACTGAAGAAATATCTGCAACAAATGAACTGTGTTACAGTGTAAGTGACAGCTGGTAGGTAGTTCATTAGGGGTTTTATAAAGGTTTAAGGGCATAATGCAGGGAAAATGTATGATACTGTGTTTGAGTAAGCCCTCAATCAATATTGGTTATAATTACTACAAATTATAACTCAGACTTAGGTCATGGAATCTACATCTTTTTCTCTTTTTGTCTTTCTGGTTCTCAGGGGTTGCTCTAGAATTTCTATAGAGAAGGGCTTTGGACAAGCAGTCTGGTTGAAAAGAGCTTTGTAGGGCTTGGCTTAAACAGTGTTTGCACAGCAAGCTCATCCTTTCTTCAAACTTGGATTGTAGGTTGGGACGACCAGGGGGAGAGCTGAGGGAGATCGTGGTGGGGATGGGTACCGAGGCTTTCCCAGTGCCTTTCGGATGTGCCCCTGCTGGTCAGCGGTCATCTCAGCGTTTTGGCTCTGGTTCTCTGAATTCACTGCAGTCATAAAAAATCAGCTTTCTATTCACTTCCAGCTCCTGGCTGCATGTGCTCAGATCTCTGACTTCTTTGAGTCCTTAGGCTGCTGCAGCTTCTAGGCCTCCAGGTGCTGACCCACCTTGTATCTCCAGATTTCTAGCCTGTCTCCTCTTTCCCAGTTCATCCTTCCATTTGTGTCTTGGTGACTGGCTTGCTGTCTCCTGAGAGCCTGGGTGCTTCCTCTGCACATTTGGACACGTTCTTCCCTCTGTTTGGAATGCCCTGTTTTCTGTTGACTGCTAGCAAACATATCCTTAAATGGTCAACTCACCCCTGGAGTAAGCTGCACACGCTCGGGGGCTCTCATAGCATGTCAACGGTGTATTTCATGTCTCATTGTTTTTAGTCTGTGAGCACCTTGAGATCAGGAATTTTGTCCTATAACTTTTTATTCCTGGTGCTTATCACAGTGACTGGCATTTAAAAAGATACATGGTTCTTGAATCGGAAGACCAATGAAGTACCTAGAAACTGCACTGCCTGAAGAATCCACCTATTCAGAAGTAGATTTCTTGAGAACATGGGAATGATGAGTTACCCATAAGACGCTCTCTGTTGCATAAGTCATTAAAGAAACAAAAACCTCGGGACCCCTTTGAGAAGAGCAATCAATAACTCTTCTCCCCATAATGCTCCTGCTAAGTCCATGAAAGAGAAATTCTAAAGACTTGGCTTTATAGACCTTTAACTGTTGTTCTTTCAGTGCCTCCCACAGCCCCCAGATCTCCTGTGCAATTTCCAGTTTTACAGTTGGGGAAGCTTTCTATCATCAATGTTTTGTGGGAAAGTGTGTTGGGTCTACAAAGGGAGGAGCTGGGAAAATGATCTTGAAGTTGATGGGATTTATTTTTGGATAAGGATGACTCACTGTATAGAATGCCTTTGGCTAAAAACAACAATATTTTTAGAATGTACCTATTGTAAAAGGCTTTGGGCGTATGATCAACCAATTACATAATGGGATTACAAAAGCCAGTAGCAGATGCTGGGTTCATACTTTTCTTGCTTAACAGGCCACTCTGACAAATGCCAAGACAACAACAATGAAGGTTCTGATTAGTAAGCTCAGGCAATAGGATAGGATGTACTACAGATAAGAACTTTCACTGATGGGAAAAATCTTGTGTCTGACTTCCTAAATATAAGTTAGGAAATATAGTAAATATAAGCCATTCCAATATTGAACAGTGGGTAAGAATTCAAACTCCAAAATCAGACAATGCAGGTTTAAGTCCAGGTTCTTACACAAGTTACTTACTCATTTTTCCTTATTTAAAGAACGGCCTTACTTGTAATACTATGAGTATTCTTGTGAGGAGTAAATTAGCCACTGAGTGTTGAGATTAGTACCTAACATTGGGTAGTCATCCTAGAAGTGTTAGCTAATGTTATGCCGGATTTAGGAATGTTTACGGTGGGGCTTCAGGTGGGAATTGGAAATTTGTATTCCCACACAATTTATAAACATCATCTATTTCTTCTCAAAGTTTAACAAATATTATAATAGTAATATATAAAATGTAATAGTTGCAATGTTTATGAAATTAAAAAGAGAATGGAACAGAGTGAAATTTAAAGCAATAATTACTGAGAATTTCTCCCAATTAATGTTAGATACCAAACTGCAGATCCAGGAAGGTTAATGAGCACCAACTAGGATAAATACCAAATGATTACACCTAGATATATCATATTCAAACTGCAGAAAATCAAGAATGAAGAGAAACCTTGGGAAAAAAAAAACTGATGGGAAAAACTCCTTACAGAAGAGTAAAGAGAATTACATTGAACTTCTGTCCAGAAACCATGCCAGGAAGGAGAGAGTGAAGTGAAATATTTAAACTGTTGAAAGGACAACCCACCAATCAAAGATTCTGTATCTAGTTAAATAATCCTTCCAAAGTGAAGAAGAAATAAAGACTTTCCCAGACAATCAGAGATTAAGGGAATTGTTGCCAGTGGACCTGTAAAAAGAAGTTCTTTAGAGAGGAAGGAAATGATATATATGTTAGAAACTCAGACCTTCATAAGAAAAAAACAGAATAGTGTTAGAGATGGAAAAAAAGGTCAAATAAAATATTTAATTTTCTTTCTCTTAATTGATACAACAGATAACAATAATAATAGGCACAATGTATTCAGTAAGGATAGTTTATGGGTAAGTAAAATGAATGACAGTTATGTTGCAATGGATCTGAGGCAAGAATTGGTATACTGTCTTTTAAGTTTGCACTACCTGTGAAGTGGTGTAATATTATTTGAAAGAGGGCTTGGATTAGTTGTAGATGCATGTTGTAAACTCAGCACAACCATTAAAAAAGTTCAGAAAGAAGTGTAGCTGATATACTAAGAGAGGAGAAAAGAATGGAATCGTATAAAATGCTCAAAAGAGAAAGCAGGAAAAAGTGGAAGGCAAAAAAAAAAAAAAAAAGGAACTAAGAGCAAAGGCAATGAATAGGAAGCAGTTACAAATATGGAAGACAGGAGTCCAACCATATCAGAAGCCTTACTTGAATTTATATTACAAACCTCTCCCTAGTGGGAAGATTAAGAGGAAGGGTTACAGTCAGACTGCTTGGTGTCCTGGGACTTTCTCCTATTTCTTAAACTCTCTATATCTTTAATCATCATTTAAACTGGGTAGAATCGTTATACCAAACTATTAATGCTGTTGTAGGGTTTAAATGAGATAATATATAAAAAACTTCTACTACAGTGCCTGGTAGTGAATAAGCACTCAATATATGTTATCTACCAATATTTTCTGACAAAAATAAATGTTTATTAAACTTATCAAATATTTATTAAAAATGTTAATTAAATATCTACTCTGTGGTAGGCAGAGTATAGTAGTGCCCTGATACAATTTGAATTGTGTTTATGTTATTAAATAAAAATACACAATGTGTACATATAGAAAAATTAGAAAATACATCAAGGATATATGTATGTGAAAGATAGGTACAGGGAAGGATGATGTCCCACTGTTCAGCAACACCATTTTCAACACCTTGATGACAGATCTTTTAATATGTATCTATATGTGTATAGATATATATCAATTTTTACAAAGGGAATCATTATGCATGTTCCATTTAATCTGCTTTTACATTTTAACATTTGAAATATCTCTAACATCTTCCTAGGCATAAAGACATATTTTTAAGTTTTAAAAGTTTGCATGGATTTTACCTGAAGTTTTGAAATTTGAAAGTCACCTTTTGCTTTGCTGTTTTATTAAATGATAGGAATGGAGAGATATGCAAATGGAATTAACCAAACAACAGTTCTCTCATCAGAAATCGAAGCCATGGTAGACAAAATCTCTGATGCCGTTAGTGAGCTGCTTTGGGAATTCAGGCAGCAGCAAGAATATAATAGAATTTTCCATTTTCAGCTAAAATGTTGAGAAGTAAAAGAAAGACAAAATGGAAGGTCTAAAAAGGTCAGACATGAGAATTTTCCAAATGGCAAAATCGATTGCTTATACTACTGGAATTTTATGAAGGCCACGTGTGTGCCAGAAAGTGGAAAGAAAATGGAGCAGAGAGAGAAGTTGAAATTCTGTGTTATTAGCTGTGAGCTTTGAAGAGCACCACCCTCCTCCCTTCCCTGGCCAACAGGAGTGCCAGGAGAGGGCGGCGCCTGTATTTCTTTCCCATCAGCATTTGCCTGGCGGGCGGCGGTCTCTGAACCAGTGCCCTCTCCTCACCCTTGGGCTGTTGTTAGAAGCTGGAACAAAGTCTGTGGGGTGAAAAACTTGGGTGTTACCTGGCACATTCTTTAAAATGTGCATGAACCAAAACAAAAGTCCACACCCTAAAATTTGTCCTGAACACTGGTCATCACTTCCTCTTGGTTCCACCTTTCTAATGGACAAAACGAGGGACCATTTGGATGACTAGAACAGCTGCCACTCAATGGCAGTTGTTTAACCAGGGGGAGCCCGGGTCTCTGGAGAAGGTGGGGTGGGGATGATTTTAGCAAGCGGGAGAAGAAAGCACCCTTATGCTTTATAGGAGGGTTTTCTTGTTAAAATAATGATTGCTGTAGGAAATTTGGAAGGCACAGATGGAAAAATATAAGGCTACTGTGATCCCATCTCTGTTGCCAGTGTGCACCAGCCCAACATTTTCTGTGCATATTTACTTACGTAAATTTAACAAAAATGAGATCATAGCGAACATATTTTTATAACCGGTTTTTTTCACTTACCGAAATATCAGAAACATCTTTTCATGTTGTTGTTAAATGCTCTTTAACATTATGTTTTACCTTTCACTTTACTTTTTAAGGGCACTCTGTTACAACATCACATCTCTGTTTTGTTTTATTTGAACTTTAATACCCATTTTTATTGGTAAAGCTGCTGCCAGGGCAGCAGCAAGGTGCTGATTTCTTTTTTATATAATGAAGGCTGTCTTCTCCATTCCTCTCCATTTCATTTATGTTGCTCATGATGAACGCTTACTTGCTCCCTCTAGTAACTACTGCTAATGGGCACAATTTGTGCCTTGCCTGTTTGTAAAATGGTAGAGCAGATGCCATGCTTCCTTCTTTGGTGAGTCATCGCAAAGGAGGGTAAAGCCACCTTCTCATCTGTCAGTGAGATCCCAGCCCCTTTGCTGAGCAACAAGCCTTTGAAACAGGAAAACATCTGACAAGCTTGAACCCATAGCCCACTGAAAAATGATAACTAGCCAAGGAAAAATGAAAAAAATGTTGGTCACTTGAATGACTAGCTCAGTTTTCATTAGGATGAGTCTTCCCTCCTTCCCTCATAGGACACCTGTCCAGCAATTATTTTCTTGTTATGGGCGGCCTTCACATGGAACTCATTACAAGAAACCCAAGCAGATTAATCAACTGAATTAATTTGTTGATGTAAAGCAAAATATACTCCACTTTTGTCAACTATATAAATGGTATTGACTTTGATGCCATTCTGTTGATTTTTCCAGGCACTCCATTTTTATGAACTACATTTCTGGGCCTAACTGTTCTCATTGCTCAAGGAGGCTTCCCAAGTTCCGAGGGCCCCTTCCTTCTGCTCTCCTGCAGGCCCTTTCGGGTGTGCTCAGAGGCCCACTCACCAGCCCCCTTCCACCCATCACAGTGTCCTTTCTGGTGCTGTTGTTCAAACCGCCTTTGGCACGGTGGGGGCTATCCTCGCTGCGTCCCTCCCTCTCTGCACCCACACCTTTCCTTCCTTCCCTTCTTCATTTTATTTCTTCTCTCCCGTCTTTGGCCCTCTTCTTCCCTCCCTCTGATGGTGACTCATTTGGCTGCACCACCATCGTCTCTATTCCAGACCACACAGCCCCAGGTTCTGACTGCTGAGCTGAAGGTGAGCATGTCAGCAGACTGGATGTCAGCAGGAGATGACTGGTCACCTTGGTGTAATCGCTCCTACCTAGAACCCTTCAGAGCAAGCAAACACTAACACTTGCCCAGTTCTTTGACCTTACCTGTTCATGCTACGTGCTTTTCTGCCTTAGGCTGAACAGTATTCTGCTGTCCAGTGGCTGCCCGTGACTATTAAGCACGTGAAATATGCTAGTCCTCCTTGAGGGGTGCTGTAAGTGTAAAACACTCACTGGATTTTGAGGTCTTACTATGAAAAAAAAGGGAATATATGAAAAAAAGGGGATATATAAAAAAAAGGAATATAAACTCTAATAAAAAAACATTGATTGCATGTTGAAATAATATTTTGGTTCAATTAGGCCAAATAAAATATATTATTAGAGTATCTTCCACTTGTTTCTTCCTACTTTTTAAAATGTAGCTACTAGGAAATTTGAAATTGCACGTATGGCTCACATTTGCTGCTCTCACTGTATTTCTGTTGGACAGCGCATGTACAGATCTTTGAATGGTTGCTCAAAACTTGCCATTTTCCAATTGCTAAGAGCTCAGAGCTTTCATTTGAAACCATTATGAGTACTTTGTTCTTTACTTTCGCTTCTTAGATGGGAATAGTATATTTTAAAGACAAGAGCATATCGACTTTTTGCTGACTTATTTTAAATTTAATTTAAAAGGAAAAAAAGAAAACCAACCCTGCAGCCACATCTTATTTGTGGTCAGATTTTGGTCTAGAATGATACCCATCTTTAAAAGATGAGCCTAGCATTTTTCTCATCTTTGTTCTTGAGCTTCCTTTGGTATTCTTGGTGCATCAGCCGTCAGATGCCTCCCCGACTACAGCCTCTGCTGAAGGGCAGGTCACGGTGCCCGTGAAGTTGTCTAGGCTCTCTCCTCATTTCCTCTAGAGATGCTTAGACTCAGGACAATCAAGAATTGGACCAGTGACCCAGAGATGTGAAAAAAAAAAGTGAACTGGGCTGATCAGCCTGTTTTCCTGAACTGGAAAAAGGGAAAAAACAAAGCTGTTACTTGTGGGAGGTGGAGACGGAAAGATGCTGTGAGGAGCACCAGGGGCCAGGCCAGCCAAATGTATAAGAAAGGAATGGTGAGTAAGTAGGACCTGCAAACAGGGAAACCCACCTATGGAGAAGCATGTAAGATTGACAGAGGAGGCGGGGAATTAGCAAGCTGGTGGTGACAGAGCAGATATGTGGAGATCAGCTGAATTAAATGACAGGTGTCTTAGTAACAGAAATAGGTGTCTGCTGTAATGGTGTCTTCTTGCTGTGCCCTCGCATGGTGGAAGGGGTGAGGGAGCCCCTCAGGGAGCTCAGCTCCAGTAGGACCAAAACAAGGGGTTGCTTCTCCTCCTGCCTTTCTTTTCCTTCTTTACAAGTCCTGAAAGGTTTTGGGTTAAACTTACAGTCATGAGTTGACATCTACAAATATATATATATATATTTTATTAAGATATCATTGATATACAATCTTATGAAGGTTTCACATGAACATTGTGGTTACTACATTCACCCATATTATCAAGTCCTCACCACCCCCTCCATTGCAGTCACTGTCCATCAGTGTAGTAAGATGCTATAGAGTCACTGCTTGTCTTCTCTGTGCTATACTGCCTTCCCTGTGACACCCTCTACATTATGTGTGCTAATCATAATGCCCCTTAATCCCCTTCTCCCTACCTTTCCACCCCCCTCCCCCCTCCCAACCTCCTTCCCTTTGGTAATCGCTAATCCCTTCTTGGGGTCTGTGAGTCTGCTGCTGTTTTGCTCCTTCCATTTTGCTTTGTTGTTATACTTCACAGATGATGAAATCATTTGGTACTTGTCTTTCTCTGCCTGGCTTATTTCACTGAATATAATACCCTCTAGCTCCATCCATGTTGTTGTAAATGGTAGGATTTGTTTTCTTATTATGGCTGAATAATATTCCATTGTGTGTATATACCACATCTTCTTTATCCATTCACCTACTGATGGACACTTAGGTTGCTTCTGTATCTTGGTCATTGTAAATAGTGCTGCGATAAACATAGGGGTGCATATGTCTTTTTGAATCAGGGATCTTGTTTTCTTTGGGTAAATTTCTAGGAGTGGAATTCCTGGGTCAAATGGTATTTCTATTTTGAGTTTCTTGAGGAACCTCCATACTGCTTTCCACAATGGTTGAACTAATTTACATTCCCACCAGCAGTGTAGGAGGGTTCCCCTTTCTTCACATCCTCACCAACATTTGTTGTTGTTTGTCATTTGGCTGTTGTCCATCGTAACTGGTGTGAGGTGATATCTCAGTGTGGTTTTAATTTTCATTTCCCTGATGATTACTGATGTGGAGCATCTTTTCATGTGCCTCTTGGCCATCTGAATTTCTCCTTTGGAGAAGTGTCTGTTCGGATCCTCTACCCGTTTTTTAATTACAAATATTTTTGGTAAATCAGGTTTGGTGGGGCTTTCTTGATGAGATTTGTCTTCTATTAAAAAATATTTCATTATTATTTGAAGTTTGTTACTATGCTTTAAAGGGATATAAATACGTTTTCAGCATGTGTGATAGCAATATAATACCTAAAATAGGGAAAAATAGGGTAATCCCTCTACCCTTCACATCAGGGTGCCCTTTCTTTTTGTGGGTGGAGCACCAGCTAGTTCCTCCTCCTGGTAGGAAGTGTAGTGGCCACCTCCTCCAGTGGCTTTTCCATACTTCCCAGCTGAATTAGAAGTTCTTCCTTTGTTCTTCCATAGTGTCTGGGGCACAGTTTTATTTTAGGGCATTTATTACATTATATTGCAATTCACGGCTTACTTACCTGTCCTGCTAGATTTTATTATAAGCAGAGATCATGCCTTATTCCCCATATCCCCTTGTGCCTACTAACATCCTTCCCACCAATAATTTTATATTGAATGGATGAATGCAAGTAATTGTTACTATAACAGCTTCTGAATCTTGAATTTCCCTTAATGTTTTTATTTTATATTTCTCATTGGCTTGCAGGGTTACCATAATGGTAAATGAGATAATTTCTCTAAATATATAAGATCTTTGGAGAAATGCTTCATTAAGCTAAAGCATATATGCAGCTATCAAATGAAAGTGTGAGCTAACAATTCTGCTAAAATCGTTGGCTGGGAAAACTGGCCTCCATGGTGAATTAGAGACAACTGGCAAGAATGTACACAGTTTCACATAATGTCTGACACAAATAGAAGGCACCTAATAAAACTGTGTAACAAGAGAATGCATACTTAATTAATTAATAATAAAAGCTATGCTTTACTGACCACTACACTTGTAACAGCATGCCTTTCAGGAAAGTAAAAACAAAAAGCACGTACTGAATCTTGTATGTAAATCCATTAGCTCCTGTTATTGATGGAGTAGAAAGCATTTGTCTTCAGTTCTCACCACTGGTGTATCAATCAGCTTTTGATGCAGTAATGACCAACCCCCCAAATTTCAGTGGATTCAGTGCTAATTATTTCTTACTCCCATTATATGAGGGTTGTGGGCTTGCTGTGGCTGGCTCTGCTGGGCATGGCTGGGCTTACTGAACTTAGTTGGGCTCTATTAGCTAGACAGGTCTTCACATTCTTGGGCAAAAGTCAGTGAAGCAGCCACTCCCTGGGATATAGTTTTCTCATGGTTGGGCACCAGAGCTCAAGGGATAGGGGAACAGAGGCAAATTATGCAAGTAGTTTAAATCTCCTGCTCCAAAATGACATATGTCCTGTCCACTCAAATTTCACTGGCCAAAGAAGTCACATGGTCAAGCATAAAGTCACTGGGTAAATACACTCTGTCTATAGTAAATGTTGACAGGGTGGAAGGGAACAAAAAATTGTGAACAATAATACAATCCATCTCAATATGTGTTTGAGATAATGTTTGTCAAAGCCACTATTTGGCCTTATGTAATATTAGCTACTCTTCAAAGCTTGTAATTTGGAGTTCAATTTATATAGCTTAAATAATAAAGGTAATTATAAAGTCTTCACTAGGTTCTGTGTAAATAGGACCCAGAGGTAAAAGCAAACAGATCTGGGAATTTTAGCCAAAGAAAAAATGTCATAAGTTTAAACATCTTATAAAATGAAAAAATTTAAATGTCTTCATGAGGGTCATGATGGTCAATATTCTTTATATCTGTGGATGTTCAAGCCAGCAGAAAAGGATCCAATTAAAGGACAGATTTTGGGGTATAGTTACTGTAAGGAATGATTTCTTGACCAGTCAAGCAAAAAAGCCATGAAAGGGGCAAAGGTCTCCCTTGTGGAGAATTAAATCATTCATCTACTTGGGAGAGGAAGGGCTGGACCAGATGACAGGTTTCTGCTGGTTCTCTGTTTATAGTACTTTGAATTTTGAAATAAAGAAGTTCCTTTAAGACGGATGGTATTAAAATTCTTCTTACATTGGTAAAATGGCACCAAGAAACTTAGAAGCTGGCTTAATGCAGAAAATGAAGATAATAAGAGAAAGAAATATAAGAGGAAAATATAACTCTGAGGATTTATTATGTTTGAAAGAATAAAACATCATGATTCCACTTTTAATACATTCATTTGTTTTATTCATATGTTCTTTCAACAAATAGTCCCTACTATGTGTCAGACAATTGTGATAGGTGCTGGTTGGCTAAGAAATTATACAATTCATAGTTAAATGATCTAAATAATCAGCTATAAATGTCACATATCACTTCACTGTTCCTCAGAATTTTTTGCTTACCACTTAGTGAAGGGAATAGGATTTTTAAGCCATGTTTAGGGATTTAAGCTAAATTATGATCTAGAATTATGAAAATCTAAATGCTAACAAAAATCACTGCCTTTCAGGTGATCATATAAATTTTTTTTTCTCAGGCATTTCATCTTTCTCTTAAAAGGAAATACAGTGTAGGTCCTTTCTACCTCCTCAGTTTGATTGAGGTATAATTGGCCAACTTGTATTTAGAGTGTACACGGTGATGATTTGCTGTACGCATACATTGTGCAAGGCTTCCCCCCATTGAATTAATATAGCCATCACCTCACATATGTACCTTTCTCTTGATGAAAACATTTAAAAGTTCTATTCTGGCAAATTTCAATTATAAAATGCAGTGTTGGCAACTATAGTCACCATGTTGTACATTAGATTCTCAGACCTTATTCATCTAATAGCTGGCAGTTTGTACCCTTTTGCCAACCTCTCCCTATTCCCCCAGTCTCCAGGCCCTGACAACCACTTTCTTTTTATACTGTTTCTATGAGTTTGACTTTTTTTTTTTAAGGTTCCACGTATAAGTATGTAGTATTTGTCTTTCTCTGGCTTATTTCACTTAGCATAAAATCCTTCAGACTCATCCACGGTTTCAGGTATTTCTAAATAGCTCTGAGGTGTTTTAAAATGACAGTTGATCCTCTCTGTGACAGCAGATTATCGGTTTATTTGCTTTTGAGTGGACTTGTGAGCAGGGCAATGAGTGGTTCAAAGGCTGTTGCATCGGTGAATCCCTCTCAAGAAATTATCTCTTTTGAAGTCAAACAGCCCAGAACCATTATGAATGATATTTCATTAGTGCAACCTGACTAAGAAGCTCAGAAATCAATAGTTTTCTTTTTTCAGGAACGACTATAGCTATGATTAAAAAAATGACAGAAATACTTGTCACAGTAGTTGCTGTGTGGCATTACTGTGTCTTAATATGTAGGCTAGCAATGGAATGTGTTTGCTTATTTATTATAACCAGCCTATGGAATTCTGGCTGACACGAAGTGCAAACCTCGAGCCAGGCAGATTGAAGCCCTTAAAAAATGCTGACTCATTTAATCCTCACCCTTTGAGGGTAGGAGTTGTTTCGTAGCATTTTGTCATCCCCATTTTCTAGATTGGAGCCTTGAGGTGCAGAGAGGCTATTTGCACAGTCACATGACTAGTAAATGGTAGGGTTGGGCTTTGAACTCAGTCAGTGTAGCTCCATTTAGCTGCTTTTTATATAGTGATATCTTATTAAAACGAAAACCAGATTCCTGTTATGTTTGGTTCCATCCTACCCTTAGCTTTCAGCTTGATTTTCGGGCCCTTCTATCATGAGTTTGTCTTTGCTTCCCTTAATGCAGGTGAAGAACTTTTTTGTAGATCCTGTGGTGTTTAATTACCAAAATACAGTGTAAACACACACACACACACAGCAGAATGAATGGTGACAGTTTATTAATCCAGAAAGGCTTGATTCAGGCCTAAAATGACCAGCAGTTCTGCAAGAACAGAGATATAAAATATACAGGGGTTGGGAGCCCGGCAGAGACCCTCCCCCATCTAGGATCCAGGGACATCCCACCTGGCTCGCAGGGGACGCCTTTCCAGGGAAGGGGTTGGGTGGGAGCGGCCGCCGCACACCCGGCGCCGCGGGAACATGGGTCTCAGGGGTCCGTTTCTCCTCGACCGGGCCTGGGCTCTGCGCAGGGCGGCGTGCGCCGCGGCCCCCGGGACCAGGCTGGAAGAGGGCGCCCTCTGGGGCCGTGGAACTTCAGCCTGGGAGCCGGCGCCCGGGCCGGGGCGGGCGGAAGACCGCAGGGGACTGCAGGGAGGCGCCGTGGGGCCGCCGCGGTCCCGGCGCCCGCCCGGTTCTCAGCCCCGCTCCCCAGCGCCCACCCGGCCGCCCCGGCGCGGCTGCGGCACCGGGCTCGCTCCCGGCCTCACAGGCGCAGCGCGCGGCCGCCTGCCTAGCGCTCCGGGAGTCCGCCCGCCCTTTCCCCCTCTCGGCCCTCCCTCCGGTGCCCGACGTGCTCGTCCCCTGTCACTCCGGTCGGGGCGCGCCGGTGGGTTTGGCCTGCGTGGCGGCGGCGAGGCGGGGGAGCGAGTGAGCGCGAGGGGCGGGCGCGAGTGTGTGTGAGTCACCGGTACCTGGAGGGCGAGCGCCGCAGAGCGAGCGCAGCCGAGCCCGAGCCGGGAGCGCGGCCGCCCCCGGCGCCAGGCCCCGCCGCCTCCCCGCGCCCCGGCTCGCCCCGGCCCGGCGCTGAGCCCCGAGCCCCTGCGCGGCCGCCCGCCGCCCTCCCGCCTGCCCGGAGGCGGTGCGGGGCTCGCCGGGGGATGCCACAGCGGCTCCTTGGAGCCCCCAGCCGCCGCCGCCCAGCCGCCGCCCTCGGGAGCCGCGACCATGAACCCCCAGTGCGCCCGCTGCGGAAAAGTCGTGTATCCCACGGAGAAAGTCAACTGCTTGGATAAGGTGAGCGAGGCGGCGCCGGGCTGCACCTGCTTCGGGAAGTTTGGCATCGGGGCTGGAAAGAGATGAGCGGGTCTGTGCGCTCGCGTCCGTCTTAGCGCAGGGTGAGGGGACGCGAAGGAAGACACCCGCAGGAGTGTCGGGGAGCAGGATTGGCGAGGGTGACGCTGGAAGCAGGAGAGGCTTTTGCCGGGGTACAGGCGGCAGGGGCTGAGCCGGCCTGGGCAAAGCCGCTGCGGGGAGAGCCCGGCTGGTCCCAGGAGTGCGCGGGAACCGTGTCCCCCTGCCCCCGCACGTCGCCCGGGACCCGAGCATCCCCACGGCGCCCCCGCGCCAGAGCCGCCGGTGACGGGGTGAGGCGGAGAGCAAATAGTAATTAATGTGTCACAGGGCGGCCGCTGCCGCAGTACTAAGAATAATCCCGCCCGGGAGCCCGCGCTCAGTGCGGTGAGCGAGGTCCGCGGGGGCTAAGCCACCGGTGGAGGTTCCGAAGGAAACCGCGGCCCGCTCCCTGCCCTTCCTGCGGGGATGGGTTGAACAGCCTGGGTGAGAGACCCTGGCACTGTCCTGAGTGAGTGACAATTGAAACCAGCCGGAGGCGGTCCCTGTGCCATTTGCGTGTGGTGATCCAGATGCCTCCTAAGAGCATACCGTCATCTCAGACAGAGTCCATCTTCCCTGCAGTTTAGCAGAAGCTGGCCAGACACAGGGGACCAAGGACACTTCCGTGGTTCGCCACCTGCCCCCGCGGGCGGCCTGACATCCAGTGGGCGCAGTTATGGGACCTTACAAACACGGCGGTTGGGCACTTTGAACTGGTTCCTTTTCCCTTTGAAGCCCCTTCACAAGCACCATTTCTCCATTAACCAAGCTCAGAATTCCAGTCTGGCTGCCCACAGTGGTGCAGTATGGACAGAGCCTTGGCAGATCTTCAGTGAGTCTGTACACTGTGTCGGGGATTCATTTAAAACTAAGTTTAATAGCTGCCTGCTTTATTTACATAAATGAAAGTAACATATTTTCATAAATGAAAATCAACATCCACTGTTACCTACAATCATTTTGTTGTAGTATTTTCAAATACTGGGTGGGACTGTGATGCACTAAAAATGTCTCCTTTTGTACCCGTTCTGCAAAGAACTGGCATTGTACTAACATTTTCAATGTTTATATATTTCAGTACTGGCATAAAGGATGTTTCCATTGTGAAGTCTGCAAGATGGCTCTCAACATGAACAACTACAAAGGCTATGAAAAGAAGCCCTATTGTAATGCGTAAGTATTGTCAACATGGCATGCTAGGTGTGGCATGGCATCAGAGTGTAAAAGTGAGGGGATCACCCTGTCTGGAAGAATTGACTCACTGTGTCACCCAGGTGTGACAGTGGCCAATTACCTGTTTATGCCACATACTCTGGGGCCATGGACTTTGTGGAAGGTCATTGCGTTTATGCTTTTCTAACGAGTGGGGTAATTTGTGTGTGTCTTCAACCAGAAGGTTAGTTGTTGAGGTTCACAGTGTTGCAGAGTTAGGGGCGTGTGTCCGAAACTGCAGAATTTCCACGAGGAGGAAGTGCAGTCTCTGAAGTGCAGGTCAGATAGATTTCCATTCTAAATACTTGATGTTGCTGTACCCCAAGGCAGCTGAACCTAGTAGCTAGGGAAAGGAGTCTCCCTGGCTTGCTTTGAAGTCAAACCATGCCAAAGATCCTGGAGCTTAAATAGAGATCCAAAGAATTCAGACAGCGGTACTTCTGGCTGGTTAGTAAGTAGGTCCGTTCATGGGAATTAAAAAAGGTAAGCTTTCTTTGGCGGGCTCTTCTGTAGGCATGCTTTTAGCCCGTAATAACAGCAATTAGGTAGCATTTATACAGTGCTCACAATGTACCAGACCCTGTTCTAAGCACTTGACGCATACTGACTCATTTAATTTTTGCAGACTCTGTGACTTGGCAGGGGTACTACTATTATCCCCATTTGACAGATGAAGAAATTGAGGCATTGAGAGGGTAAGCCTCAGGAAGGGACTTGTATCACTCCTCAAGTCTGCAAATGGACTAAACATTGACCAGTACTTCCAAATGGTTCCCTCTCTGCCCTGGGAACATGCATTTCTCCACTCCTTGAGCATCCTCCCACCCTAGATTGTTCTTAACTGTGGGCTTTTGGCCCCAGTTTTTGAGTTCCCCTGTGAGGGCCTGTCCAGCCTGGAGGTGGCCAAGGATCCCAAGTCTTTTGGCTGGAATATTGCCAGAAATTCACGCTCCCTGGAGTTTTTGAAGCAGGTCTCCTGGAGGAGGAGGGCCCTTGGTTAATTTGTGCTTCACTCATGGGGGTGGGTTTTCATAGCACATTTTTAGTAAACAAATGTAATGTGCTCATACCATTCTGGTGAAAAACTTTTTTTTAAAAAAAACCTCTTTGTATTTCCTTTGATCCTAGCTTAGTGCTTACAGGTAGACCAGAAACGTTTCGAGGAATCAGAAAATGAGGGCATAGAATTGAATTCAGGACTTTTTTGATAAGCAAAGTCTACAGATACTGTCTAAACTCATTGGTGTTTTCAATCCTTTTATACCATACCTTTTATTGGGATAACATGAAGCAAAAATGAGATTTCAGTGTCATGGTCTCCTGCTTCTCTTAAAGAGAGGTATAAGTGACTGGTTAAAGATCAAAAGCAGACAGCAGTAACTAGAAAGGCAAGCTCCCCCCTCACCCCCACCCAACCACAAGCCATAAATAGGATAATTGTTCTTTAATTAAAGGAAAGTGAACCATGCTTCCTGTAACTATTCCATCCTGATTCGATCAGGCTTTATGGGGGCACATCAGGATTCTTTAAAGCTCATAGCCTGAAGTTTAACCTGGTGATAACAATACCTCTGGGTGACCATGGTAGGCCTAGCGGAATTGGGGAGGGAAGAGGAAAGACTGGAGAGAAAGAAAAGGAGGAGAGATGCCCGCTGAATCACTGAGCACTACAACAAAGAAATCTTCCACTTGAAGTATAAAAAGAGACCTGAGTAATGTTTTAACATTTTTAAGCTTATGATCAAAACACAATAAAGATTAATTTTAAAAAAAGAGAACAATTAATATACCATATAATGTAATACAATAGTTACATGAATATACATAATCATGTGTGTGTGTATATATGCACACACACTTATATATATATGTATATACACATATAGATAAAGAATTGAATTAAGGAGAAAAGGAAATAATTAAAATAAAAAGAGTAAAAAGGCATAACCAAAGTAGAGTCTTTGATTGCATAAGGCCATTGAAAATTCAGCACTTACTGCTTAATTTCGGTTTAGTTCAATTAAAGAATATCAGATTTTGCAGCAAGTCATGGATGGTTGGTTTGCATTCTGACTTTGTAGTGAGTCAGTGCTCAGAATTATTGAGATTTGGACCCTCAAACCTCTATTTGTAGATAGGAAACATCATGCAGGGTTATTTCATAGGTCTGAGTCTTATTTTTAATTCTTTGCATATGTCTAAATTGAATGCAGATAGATTTTCGCCTTAAAATTTCTTATATAATTCTAGTACTTTGTTATTAGGTTTAAGTCAAATTTTTGGGGTAGCATCTCAGATGGTTTGTTTAATATTGAACCTAGTAGTCCACTTTATTGAGCAGAGACAGGGGAAGACAGGAGTCCATCTTTAGTGGGTGAATGAGTAGAGTAGATGGTTTAAATTTGTTTAATTTAGCTTCAAGTTCATGTCACAGCTTAATCTGCTTTCTCCAGAAAATGGAGCCTGGAAAAGTTTCAGGTTCTGTCTACTGTGGAGGTTCCAGGGTGGAAAGCCTCTGTTCTCCACCCTTAGTTTTCCAAGGGCACAGGTTGCTGGTCAGCATGGATTACCCTCTGGGAATCCTGACGCCTCTGCTCTAATTCAGATGGTGTGTGTCAATCAGCTGTTCCCTGTGGTCTTGGCCAGAAGGGCTGCCATAATTTCTCTGGGTCAATGGTAGAAAATTGATTCTCTGAAGCACACTGTGACTGGAAAATGAAACATTCTATGTTCATGTGAAGCTGAGTTTTATCAGTACCTCATTTGGCTCAGGGGTCAACATACACCCACGCTTAAATGAAAATGACTCTTTTTCCCCACTATAACTGTTTATTGTGAAAATTTTCATACACACAAAATGGTTGTAAGAATAGCACAGTGAACATCTGCATATTCTCCTCTGAGATTCAACTCTTACTAACATTTTGCTGTATTTCCATCATATTTTTATTTAGTTATAGATACAAATTTATTTATTGTTGGGCCATTTGTCAGTCTCATTCATCAAGTTGGTTTCAACATCAAGATATTTAATCTCTAAAAAAAGCATAATGCATGTACTAAGAATAAGGATATTTTCTTAAAGAATCCATTACAGAGCCATAATCATACTCAAGAAAATAAAAAATTTTATAACATTTGAATACTGTTTATGATCACATTTCCCCCATTGTCCTAAGAATGCCTTTTTATAGCTGTGTTTTTTAAAACCAGGATCCAATCAAGGTTCATACTTTATATTTAGTTGTAAAAATGGCAACTTCTGCTGTCATTTCTGTTGATTTATATAACCTCTCAAATTTTCAGGAAGAGGACTTAAGTAGCATTTCTTGTGAAAAATAATAGACATAATTACATTAAAAATCTTTAAGTATTGAGAATATGCTTAAAAATTTGTAAGCATAACCAGAAACATTTAGGATTATTTTAAGAAAACATAAAGCTTTTTTGTTTTAATCAATCCTGGAGGGCACTTTTTTAATTGAATGAAGTAATGAGTATTTTTTGTTTGGTGTAAATATGTTGCTTATTTATATTCTGATGTATTTATAGAGAAGAAACAAGTTTTCCACTTGATTTCACCCAAGGAAGAACATAAAAATATAATTTACAGAATATTTACATTTTGATCTTTTGATAGAATGATCAAAGTATATTACACACTAGATGTAAGATGGGGCATCATACACATTTCACTCCAGATGCAGCATTGCACCCTGTTAAAATATTTAAAAACAAACTGATCTACTTGAGTACGTGCTATGTTTTCATAAGCCTTTATGTTTCATAAGCAGGCAAAGGACTCTTTGGCACATTCAGGATCATAGAGCTTGTAAAGAAAAGAGGACAAGACAATATTTTTATTGCCTAAGAGATATTGAGGAGATAACACTAGGTGATTAGGCAAAAAATACAGCTCATATTTGTATGTGAATTTATATACCAAGTTATACTACAAACATTTTGCTACCCAACAAGCAACATAATACAAACTCAAGGCCATTTGTCATATAAATTATTTAACTTATCACATGTTAAAGTCAAAATTACATTTACTATGTGTTTGTTAAAAATACATCAGTTCTTTAGATTTTTTGAGACATACTATCAGTCACAAACAGCAATGTCAGTGATTGGCCAGTTAATGTCTTGCACCAAAGATCAAGTTATTTCGGGTCAGAGGAGGGGCCAGTTAATGATGCAGTAGTTTAGTAGGACCTTGCCAATAATTCCCCCAAATCAACACTTTTGCAGAAATGCTTTGGGGGCTGAAAAATGTGTCCTGACCTGCCCATACTTACTATACCTTGATTTGTGTCAAATGTATCTTTAATTATGGGGCTGAAAGAACACAAATATATTGGTGCTGTATGGGTTTAGCTATCCTTCCAAATAAGAGTCCCTTTCACCAAATAGTTTCACTGGACAACATTTTGGAACACTTCAAAAATAAAACAGTAGGAGTGGTCCCTCCTGTCTACTTGCACTCCACCTGTCTTAGCGTCCAGTTGTGCACATTTACTGACTGACTGCAGCCTGGGAGGTGCACAGATAGGTGCTGCTCATTGTGAGCCACCCAGAACGGCCAGCGCTGTGCAGCCAACCTGCGCCTAGCGTGAGTAGGCCATCGCTGCCCAGCTCTCATTTAGGAAGGGGTGCTCAGAGGACATGCAAGGAAATTAAATTTAAACCTGAGAGTTTTTCCAGAGTGTATTTCTCTGATCTTTGCTTAAACATCCCAAACCTGGTTCTATAACACTCTGAGGACTTGAGTTATCTCAAGAGGACTTAGGAAATTCTTGCTATGAAGTTAGCCTTAATTACTTAAGAACTTTTCTTGAAAGGCACTGTGATGCAATTGGGGTTTTGAAGCAAGATGGAACTGGATTTGAATCCTGGCTCCATCGTGTCCTACTGAGCAGGTCTCTTGGTCACTAAGCCTCAGTTTCATCTATAAAACGGAGTGGCAGCACTTGGGTTCTGGCCGCGTGAAGAGGAAGGCGCAGGCTCCGTGAGGTTTCTGGCACACAGCAGACCTCAGCGATCAGAAGTGCTCTTATTTCCTCAGGGGTGAAGGAGGATAAAAGAGGGTAGAAGGGAGAAGAGAAAGTGTATCAGAGAAATGATAGATAGTCCCAGGTATTAAAAGGTTCCTACGGATGTCTTTCACATTGTGGGTTTTGCTACTACTCATAGGGGGTTGTGTCCAGAACTTAAAAAGAGAGAGAGAAGAGAGAAAATATGAGAGTGCATCTGAGTGAAAACAGTATTGTTTTGGCAAACATGTTTTTTTTTCCAGTTGTATGTGTAAAGTGTGTGCTGGACCATGATGTAAGAAATACTTTTACTGGAAGTGATGATCCAAAAAGAAAAGCCAGTTTAGTTCCAGATTCCTAATGCCCCTCACATCAGAGAGGATGGACTGTTGCCAATAAATACAGTGCTGTGCAAAGCCAGCCAGCTATTGCTTACATACTCTGCCAACAGACCCTTCAGGACTCAGCTCACCGCCAGAGCCGTCGCCAGCCTAGGAAGGGACATGTGCTGCCCTGCCTGTATCCCTTCTAGCTAGGGGTGGTGCTGAGGGCATCTGTCCTTCTCACCCACCCTGCTGCCCGAACTTGGCACTTAGCGCCAGATAAAGGTGAGTGGCGGGTCAGTGAGAGTGAAGGTCAGACTGCAGGAGAGTGTAGTCTCTGCCTTGTCCCCCAGGCCAGGAAACCGCCCAGCCTCATTTCTTCTGGGGGTCAGATGCAGAGGTCGGGTGGTCTGGAGGAGCTGCTTGAGAGTATGCTTTGAGGAGCCTGAGTGGTGGCCTGGTGGCCAGGTTTCACATGGTCTGAATGCCAAGGGCAACAGTCTCCCCACTGCTGGGACAGGCTCACCTTTGCCCATCCATAAGGAGCATGGTGGTTTCGCTCATAACTTACAGATTTGGTTTCAAAACATCTTTCCAAAAGATTCCTTGCTGGAGCTCATTTTTTTCTTCTGGGTTTAATTATAATCTGTAAAATGGGATAATAATTTCTAGCAAACAGGAACGATTCAGAAATTGAATGGGGGAAGTATTTGTAAGCCAGATGCCACTCATTAGGTACCCAAATATGAGTCCCCTCCATTATTTATAGTAAATTGAAAGTTGTCTCATATTCTCCCTGAAAGAGAGGAGAAAATGCCATATTGTTAAAAGTAACAATTCATATGGGAGGATGCTGTGATAGGTAGGAGTTCTGGTCAGCATTGATTATACTATGCCTTGCCTGACTTCTTAGTTCCATACTACATAGAAAAAAATCAGACCTCTTGCTCCTTGACATAGACTTCATATGGGAGGATGACAGGGTTTTTTGTTTTGTTTTGTTAAAACCAGATGATTGAAAGTGAGGGAAGGAGACACTTCATTTAAACCAATGAAAAGATTCCGGTGTGTATGCAAAATGATCTGATTCTCAGTTACTTTATTGAACCATGATATCTAATGAATTTTAGCATCCTTTGGAGTTAGTGTAGAAGAATATATTTACAAATCACATACTCAGGTCTGTCACATTAGAAAATGTTTCTGGAAGGTGCCTTCAATGTGTAGTTTCCGTCTCTTTATGGTGATATATTTATTATGGAACCATGTCAGATTAGAAAAGATCTGGAGATGAAGCACAGCAAATATCTTCTAAATCACAGTGAAATGCAAGGTTAATGTGAGATATAGATGTGTGAGCTTAAAGGGATATTGATTATATGTCAAGGGCCTGTGTAAGCATGCATTTTGGGATGTCTGCTTTAAACGTTTTCAGATGAGTGCTTTACAAAGGATGAGCAGTTCCTGGGAACGTCAGGAGTGAGAGAGAAGCAGATGTACCCACACACAACACCCCCATCCTCCAGAGCTTCAGGCTCCCACAGAGCTCTGTCTCCAGAGGCATGGGAAGTAGATTTCTTTTCTTTTCCTTTCTGTTTCTGTTCTATCGGTAGGGTTCCTGGGAAGATCTAGGTTTTTAGCAGTGTGAGAAGTGGGATCTAGAGTAATATTGATGAGCTGAGTACCCAAAACATTTCAAAGACTTAGCAACAGGATTATTATTGATTCTTAAGTTCTGCTAATGAATAAAACAGTTCTGTAGCCTCCTCTCTCATTGAACCTGGATATAGGGCACAGACATAAACCAGAAAACAGGAAGTTGTGTTGTGAGAAGGAGTAGGTTTGAATGGCAAGGATTGCTTATACCAGTGCTGGAAACTCTGTGTTAATTTTGTCTTTAGTCAGCCATACAGGTTTCTTAGTGGAATCCTTGAGGGGGTTGCTTTGTGTTCAGCATCTGTTAACTTTTCCATACTTGGTGTTGACTCATTCCCATTGAATCTGAGGAGCTAGAAGAAAACGAGTTCGATGTGTGTATTTTTGAGTAGCATGAGATCGATAAGTAGACTGGTGGTCTGTTATACTTCTGCTGCAGCTCAGCAGTCTAAACAGCTATTTAGACAAAAATCCTTGATTAGCTCCCCTGATGCTCATTATCCATCAAAGGCAGGTGCAAGTCAACCGCGGAGAGTGTGGAGAACTGGGATGGCTCTGTCAGCGGAGGGCCAGAGATCTGGGAGGTGGAGTTAGATGGTTGCCTGCCAGTATTCAATTTGGTCTTTAAATGTGACTTTATTATCTGTTAATTGATCAAGTGTGTGAACTCCATCAAATTCAGGCAACATCAAGAACAGCACAATAAATGCACACATCAGTACAGAAAGACATGTGGGATAAACACACATATTTCTCATCGTCTGTTTGGGTGTCCGTACCATCCCTCTCTTGGCTTCTCTTGCCACCGTGCTCACCCAGGCTCCGAATCACAAGCTTCTCGGTCATTCCACACCTCCCTTCCCCTCCTCCCATCCCCACATTCAGACTCTCTGTCCTTGCCCTTGGGCTGTCTTATATTTGGCCAGTGAACTTCCCTTTGTCCCCAGCTGGTCTCCCTGTCTGTTCTTTCTCTTTGAATGCCTTTTGTGCCTCCACAGTTATCTTTTGAAATGGTTCCAGTCATATTACCCCTTGTACACATACCTCTGATGGTTCTGCATTGCCTACAGAAAAAAAATTGAATTTTGACAGACACCGAGGGCCTTTCACAGTCTACTGATCTCTGCCCACTTCCATTTTCCTCCTCCACTCCAGCCACTCTGGACTGCTAGCTGTGATGCCTTCACCACATTTCCTAACCTGGGTCTCAGTATTCTCACCTGCAAAATGTGTGTAATAATAGTCTCTGCCTTGTAGAAGTAAAGAATATCAAAATCATAAGTTTAGTGTAATTCAGGCACATAGGCAGGAGTAAATAAAGGTTAGATATAATTTTTATTGTTATGAAATTTGACACAGCAATTTGACCCTTTACTCGTGCTGTTCCTATGCCTTCCAGTTCTCCCCTTTTTTAAAGTTACTTTCCTCTTAAAGGCACACAGTTGTGATAAGCCACTGAAGCTCTCAGTCATTAGGACTCTCTCTTTGTCTGCTCACTGTAGTTTCTGTATCTCAGGTATCTCACTTATCAAAAGCCTGCCTTGTACTGCAGTTGTCCTGTAGTGTATAGTTGTATTATACTGTAATTGTGTGTACTGTAGTTGTAGTGGAATTGTATTTTCTGCCGAGAGTGGACCATGGAGGTTCTAAGTCTGGGGGTGGAGGTGGTGGGGGTGGAGGAGGTCAAGTTAGCTGCAAAAGCTTTGCTTCTTAAAGGGATTCTTTCTGGCCAGCGTTTAGGGAATTGAGAATGGGTGTTGCAATGCTGCAATGCAATTCTGATATGAGCTACCCAGAATTAGCATCAACTCCCCAATTTAAGAGTGTAGTACCCAACAAGACAGTCCTTACTTCAGGTGCCAGCCACAAGCTCAGGAGTCCTCTGGCCAACCACACTTCTTGCCAACTGGCTATACATTCAGGGGTTCCCTCAATCCCCTCAGATGTGATAATTAGCTGAAACTGCTCATAGAACTCAGGAAAGTGCTAGACTTAAGATTATTGGGAAGATTAGCCCTCTCCCTGTGGAATCAGAGTGTGTCTCCTTTCTGGCATATATGTTCGTTCACCAACCAGGAATCTCCACAGAGTACTGGTGTCCAGAGTTTTTATTGAGGTTTCATTAGGCAGGCATGACGACTCATTGGCCATGTGATTAGTTGATCTCCAGTCCTCCTCCTCTCCCTGGCAGAGGTCCACTGAGAGCCCCAACCCTCTAAGTCCATGATTTCTGGAGTGGCCAGCCCCATCCTGAGCCATATTGTTAGCATAACTCAGGTATGGACTGAGGGACTCATTAATAAAGGTATTTCCAATTACTTGGGGAAATTACAACTGTTCAGAGTATGTCCCAGGCACCAGGGACAAATGCTAGTCAAATTCTTTATTTGCAACAGGTGTGCATCTGAGGCTCCTCATCCTTTTTTCAGTTTGAACTGTCAACACAGTGTTTATCTTTCATATCATGAACCTTCCTATCCTATTATGATAAGAATGAGCATCTAAAACCCACCATATCTATTTAGGCAATCAATAGAAGTAGAGTAAGATATATGAACTGTCCGCTGCCTGCACACATGAGGTAGGTGGGAGGACCTGTTTGTGGCAGGACCCCTGATATAAATCAGGATTTGGTTTCAATAATAAACAAGTCTTTTCTACTCACTAATTACATTCTTGAGGGCAGGAATGGTCTCAGTTGCTTTTGTGTCCCCTTGTTGGAGCACACTGCCCTCTAGTTTTGCTGGGGATGCAGCAAGCTGTCAGAATACATCTCAGCGTCACGCATCCCTAGCTTAGAGAGCAGCTCAACACAAAGCAATAGACTTTTCTTTCCATAAGGATCCGTGTAGTGATCCCGGCTGGAGTCAGCTATGCTTGGACTGATAATACACAGAAACAATAGCTACCACTTCTGTTTAGGTGAAATCTTGAAATTTACAGCTAGATTATTGGTCACTGACATGGCATTAAACCAAGGATGGCAAGAATGATGTTGTCTCCAAAGGTAGTTTGTAAAAATCACTTTGTTACAACTAGATTTTTCAAAGTCTTAGGAGTGAATCCTGTGTGTTAGACATCAGACTGTGGGCCCATTCATTTGCATATCTGTACATTTTTTTTCCTGGAAATGAGTATGATTTTTTCATTTCTTGAAACAAAATGTTGTCAGGGATTAATGTATTAAATCCCTGGTAAATGAAAAGTCTTTACATTCCCTATTGAAGAATTTAATTTCTTTGGTGACTTTCTTCAGTGTTCTGTCTTTTCTCCCAGATTTCCAGAACTTCAAAAACAACTCAGCAAGATCTGTGCTTCTTCCCTGCACCGCCCTCCCCCTTGCCAGCTCCCTCGCTCTCTGTTTAAAGTCTCTTCTGTTGCTGCTGACGTAGTTTTCTTTTTCTTAACATTAAATGAAATTCTATTTAAAAAATTCAAGATGCTTAAGGCACATAATAATTAAGGGTTATTCCTGTCAGAATAGAAGCACCATATTAGAACAGTTCTCTTCAGAGGCTGCTAAAAGAGGGAAAATCCTGTTTAGAGGGTTTGTCTCTGTGGTTTTTTTTTTTTTTTTAATGGTAGTTATGTAATGTCAGGTTTAATTGGCTGGGAGTCAAGAAACTGGTTTGTTTGTCTCTTGTGTCATATGTACCTGAGGGGCTGTGTGGTCCCTAAAAAGACCTATAATTTGTACACCAGGCTGCTGCCCAGGAGGTGTCCTGTGTAATGGCAGTTTGACATATGTTGACAGAAAAGGTATTTTTTAAAAAAATACAGTGATGGGTATGTAACAGGCACTGAATGAACACATATAGATTGACTTTAAAAGTACATTTATTGCAAATGGGATACAACAATCCTTTATTTGAGAGCAAGCCTCCTAACTTGGCATCTTTTTCTGGTGTTTATGGTGAGTCAGAAGAGACCATGGCTCAGGATTTAAAAATTAATTCCGTAGCAGAAGAAAACAGGTGGTCACATAAAAGAAGTGCCTGAATGGAGGAAGGATCAAGTGATCCTCAGAAGAGATCAACAGGGGAAGGTTTGTGCTCTCATCTGTCTGTACCAATGCATAGGCTCTAAAAAAAAGGTTCATAAGATCCAGAAATACTGCCAAGGTGTGGTGGGGACCGGCTGATAACTGAATTCTAGTAGCAGAGGTGTTGTTATGCTAAAAAACAAACCTCTCTAATAGGTGGACCCAGATATAGAAAGAAAGGAACTTGAAGGTAATAAATAATGGGGAACATTTATGTGAGAATGAGCTGAAGGAGCAGCAGCAAGGAGAAAAGGCAGCGGTGTGGCTCACCCAGATGGGAACTCTGACTGAAGCTTTCTCAGCATATTTACACTTGGGCACAGAGGCAAGATGCAGGGGTGGAGGGAGCCTTTAACGAGACAGCTGCTGGAAGTTGAATAGAGGGTGTCAATTGATTTTTTGTGCTTTCATTTACAGTTTTCACTGTTTTCAAGCTGCTTCAGACTTAATATGGAAAATAAGGAAGAATTGGTGGGTGAGATAGTGGTTGTGAGGACTTTGGGACAAGTGGTCCCTGTTATCTTGAAGTGCATCAGAGTGAAGGGAGGAGTGGCTGGTCCCACCCCATCCCAGACTGTAGGGAAGCCTGTAGTCAACAGCATGTGACCTGTGACGGTCGCGTGTGTTCAGGGAACCTGAGGTCATGAGACACACTGTGATGCAGGAGGCAGTAGAGTTTGAGTCCCCTGGTATACCTGGTGCCTGAAATGCTCCTTGGCCCACAGTCGGCCTTTCATAAAGATTTACTAAATGAACGAAAGAAGGAATAGAAAGGTGGCTCAGTGAGATAGGAGACTGAAAAATAAAGTTCTGACTGAAAATGTGTTGATTATTTCAGTGATCCAGGAGAGGGGGAAGGCCTCTTAAAACCACACCAAACCAAAACCCCCAAAAGCAGCATAATGTATTCCTTGTGAGCTTTCCAAGCCCTGATTAGTATAACACTGTCTAAAAGATGGAAAACTGAGATTTCCAAAGTGAACAAACAGAAAGGAGAGCTAACAGCCAGCATGAGCAATGGCTTGTGAAAGCCTGTAAGGAAGAAACAAGTTTTAAAAGGCACTTCTATTCCAAGAAAAAGATGAACCATGGTTTGGGCAAGGTTCTGTGATAATAAAAAATGACAAAGAAAAAAGTAGTTATTCAATTCCTAGTTAGTTTTCATCCTTTCAACTGAGAGGATATTTATAATGAGAAAAGATGTGCAAACGTCATTAAGAAATGTGGTTAGGAGAGCCGGGAATCAGAGGACATCAAGCCATTCTTCATGGAAATAAAAGAAGTTCGAATCCAGGGCCAGATGAATGGCATCTTTGGGGAAGAACCCTGGTGGCCCTGGAATTGCACCTGTGGAGCCACGGCCCTTAGCAACCAGCGACAGTGGTGCTTGGAGAGTTAAAAGAATGGCCTCTGGTGCTCAGCTGGGTTAGGTGCTTCACCTTGCTGTGCCTCAGTTTCCTCATCTGTACAGTGGTGGTGTAGTGTCAGTTATCCCATCTGCAAAATGAGGAGGCCTTATCTCAGCTGATGATAATAATGGTACTTACCACCTCTTCTGGTTCCTGTAAGGAATCAATAAGATAATCTAAGTCGATGGACAGCTCAAAGTTGATACCATGTTAAGTGTTATGCTCATTATTGCCTTTTCTCTTTGAGAAATTGTCTGCAAAAGAGATCTTTGAGAGTTTTGGAGGCAGGAAAATATTCCAGGTTTTAGAAAGGGGGAGAAGAGACAGATTGTAGAAATCACAGCCTAATAAATTTGACATTAATTCCTGGCAAGGTTTGCCAATTGGTTAAGTACAGAGATGGTTCGTGAGAATCAAAATAAAAAGTCCTCAGAGCTTCTGTATTAGTTTGCTAGACCTGCTGTACAAAGTACTACAAACTAGGTGGCTTAAATAAGAGAAATTTATTGTCTCACAGTTCTGGAGGCTGGAAGTTCCAGTTTAAGGTGTCTACAGGGTCGGTTCCTTCTGAGGGCTGTGAGGGAGGCATCCATTCCAGGCTGCTCACTGTGGCTTGCAGTTGTTGACCACCTTGTCCTCATTTCTCTCTGTCCAAATTTCCCCTTTTTATAAGGACAGAAGTTATATGCTTAGGGCCCACCCTGAAAACCTCATTTCAAACTGATTCCCTCTGTAAAAACTCTTCATCCACATAAGGTCACATTCTGAGGTGCTGGGGGTTAGGACTTCACCGTATCTTTTTTGGGGGGACACAATTCAATCTGTAACAGGTTCACTTGTAACAAAAGTCAAGCAAAGCAAACTTAGTCTTATTTTTCTGATGGTATAGAAGAAGGGAAATATATACACAGTGAACTCTGAATTTTTAAAAAGGTATTCAGTGCTACTAATTTTCATAAATGAGATTTACGGTGAGTTAATTCCCCCCATCCCAGGCACTTAGTTTAGTCTGCATTTGAAAGACATGTTAGCAGCATATATTAATGTATATTATGATTTCTCCATCGGACACATGTATTCTCAAAACCTCACTATTACTTTCAAGGTGTAATAACTTTCTGTTTCACCCAGGACCTTTACTTTGTGACACATGCATTGTAAGCTTGTGAAACGATTATGAAATTATTGTCTGATGGATTGTTCCCACTCATAGAAGTATGGTATTAAAATATTTATAGGGAAATGAATTTCAGTTTCAAATGGAAAAGGCCAGAAGAAATGTAGTTTAAAATTTTATAGAAAATGACACAGTCTTATGACTTTATTTTAAAAAAGGGGGGAAGCATCTAATGACAGTAACCTAGGTTCTAGTTCAATTGAGAGATTCTGGTATGGAGATTTGTAATCTTAATATTCCTCTAATTTAGAATTTATCTTTCAATTTTAGAGTATAGTTATTAATTTTTGTGTGTGTTCCAATAAAACTCTATTTGTTTTATTTTATTATCATTAATATACAATTATATGAGCAACATTGTGGTTACTAGATTCCCCCATTATCAAGTCCCCACCACATACCCCATTACAGTCACTGTCCATCAGCATAGTAAGATGCTATAGAGTTACTACTTGTCTTCTCTGTGCTATACTGCCTTCCCCATGCCCCACCCCTATATTATGTGTCCTAATCATAATGCCCCTTATTCCCCTTCTCCCTCCCTCCCTTCCCACCCACCCTCCCCAGTCCTTTTTCCTTTGATAACTGTTAGTCCATTCTTGGGTTCTGTGAATCTGCTGCTATTTTGTTCCTTCAGTTTTTCCCTTTGTTATTATACTCCACAGATGAGTGAAATCTTTTGGTGCTTGTCTTTCTCTGCCTGGCTTATCTCACTGAGAATAATACCCTCTAGCTACATCCATGTTGTTACAAATGGTAGGATTTGTTTTCTTCTTATGGCTGAATAATATTCCATTGTGTATATGTACCACATCTTCTTTATCCATTCATCTACTGATGGACACTTAGGTTGCTTCCATTTTTTTGGCTATTGTAAATAGTGCTGTGATAAACATAGGGGTGCACATGTCTTTTTCAAACTGGGCTGCTGCATTCTTAGTGTAAATTCCTAGGAGTGGAATTCCTGGGTGAAATGGAATTTCTATTTTGAGTTTTTTGAGGAACCTCCCTACTGCTTTCCACAGTGGTTGAACTAATTTACATTCCCACCAGCAGTGTAGGAGAGTTCCCCTTTCTCCACATCCTCACCAACATTTGTTGTTTTTGTCTTTTGGCTATTGGTCATCCTAACTGGTGTGAGGTGATATCTCATTGTGGTTTTAATTTGCATTTCTCTGATGATTAGCGATGTGGAGCATCTTATCATGTGTCTGTTGGCCATTTGAATTTCTTCTTTGGAGAAGTGTCTGTTCAGATCCTCTGCCCATTTTTTAATTGGATTATTTGCTTTTTTTTGTTGTGGCATGTGAGCTCTTTATATATTTTGGAAGTCAACCCCTTATCAGATATGTCATTTATGAATATATTCTCCCATACTATAGGGTGCCTTTTTGTTCTATTGATGGTGTCCTTTGCTGTACAAAAGCTTTTTAGTTTGATATAGTCATACTTGTTCATTTTTGCTTTTGTTTCCCTTGCCTGGGGAGATATGTTCATGAAGAAGTTGCTCATGTTTATATTCAAGAGAGTTTTGCGTATGTTTTCTTCTAAGAGTTTTATGGTTTCATTATTTACACTCAAGTCCTTGATCCACTTTGAGTTTGCTTTTGTGTATGGGGATAGATAATAATCCAGTTTCATTCTCTTGCATGTAGCTGTCCAGTTTTGCCAACACCAGCTATTGAAGAGGCTGTCATTTCCCCATTGTATATCCATGTCTATATAGTTATTAGTTTTATCATGCAACTTTCTCAGATGGCTGTAAGATAAATTCTAGCCGAAATAAGCAGGCAAAGAGAGGCAACAAAGGGCCAGGTAATTTATTTAAATACCCCCGGGTGAGGTTCTGTGGCTTTCTTGTCACAGGCCAGAGAAGTCACACCAGGTTAGGGAGGTGGGGGGCTTATAAGGGATTAGGAGGGGGAGGAGTGGGCAAGCTATCCTAGGGGGTGTGGAGAGGTATGATTGGCTAAAGGTGACATAATAGACAACTAGAAACTTTTTTCCTTCCAAGAGGGAGGAGGCTGACATCCGGGTCTTAGTTGGCACATCAGGATGGAATTCAGGGAGAGCTGTCCCCTTTCCATATACGGCACGTACTTTGGGGTCTGGTCTGTTCTCCCCCTATGGCATCTCTCTGTTCTGTTTGCATGTCCTTGTTTTTCCTTCCTCCAGCCTAACATTCCAGCCTTTTGGTCATAATGGGCGACGACTCAATCTGGCTACCTCCGGCTGACAAGGGGTGTCATGGGAATTTGAGGCTGGTATTAGGCTGAAGGTGGGGGTTCAGTGGAAAGAGGTGCGTAACGGTGAAGTAACATCTGGTTGGTGGCGACTCGGGTCATCTGGGTTAGCTGCTGTTGGAGGAACTTGAGGACACAAGGGGCAACTAAGAGTAAACTACAAACTGTTATTAAGGGGCCCTGTAAGGGCATTAGCCAGGCTATTATGGGGGACTGGAATTCTGGATCGAGTTTACATCTCAATGACTAGTATTAGGATTTAGTATAGATAAGACTGCATTATTGAAACAATACTTTTCTCTAAAATCACCCTTATTTTTATTAGAAGTAGCTAGATTAAGAAAATAAATAACAGTTGGCTTGATTATTTGCATAAGTGCAGCAAGAAGAGCAACTGATTACATAGGCTCTTTTAAATATGCTTTGCTGGAACTTTTTGTAAGGAATTTCAGATTGAACTTTTAAGAGCTTTTTGAGGCCAGAAAGCTAAGCCAGACTTGCCATCAGGTTGTGCCTGCAGTACCTGTACATTTGGGTGAATTCTTCTCTTCTCTGAGGTTCCCAAAACACTCTTGAGGTTCTTGCATCTGCCAGGCAGTGATTTTCTTCACTTACTTGGTAAGGCTGCTGGGAACTTTGTAGGCAAGGTACCAGGCCAGTTCTTTTAAGGGGCTTTGTTGGCTTTATAAAGTTAATCTTAGTTCCTTTAAGCTGTCTGTTCATATCTGAGTTTACACACGTGTCTCTCAGGTATGACATTTCAGTCAAAGCCTTGGTAGTATAACCAGTGATTTTAGTTGGTTCTCTTACAAGGAAAGCAGATTCTTATTGAACTTGTGCAAATAAATATACTGCCATGAAATATAAAAATAATTACTGAGAGTTTTTAAATTCTGGAGGGATCAGGCAGAGAGAAAGATAAAGTTTCAATTCTGCTTATAAAGGCAGTCATTTACTAAACTGTTGTCAGCTTAAGAGAAAAAGCTTAAAACACTTTATCAACAACATTTGAAACAAAAAGCCACAAAATCATCTTCTTTAGTTTACTTAATCCTATGTAACTAATATTTGTTCTGCTGTAATTTAGTTTTTTACTAGCTTAAGAGTAATAAAACAGTGACTATAAATAATAAAAGACTTACAAATGACAATGGTTAAAGATCTGATGAGAGCTTACTGTAAGACAGTTGACACAAGGAAATTCTGATATTTCTGTAACACAAAACATTCAGTAACAAAGTTTAGCATTATTCTTTGTGATAGTGCCTTCCAGGTAATTAAGCAGGTAAATAAGCCAAATTAGCCAAATATTTTCTCCAATGAGAAAAAATTCCTCTGACATGTTCCAGGGGCCCTCTGGAAAATATCAGAGTGAACTAGAGGTAAAAAAACACTTTTGAATTTGATTTTGGGAAGCTGTTAAAAGTTTTAAGGCACTTGCTTAAATACTCACATTAGACAAAGCTACACTTCACTTTAAGCATTTTTCTTTGAAAGATTTAACAGATACCATCAACTTAAATGACTTTAGGTAAACTTAGGCAGCTGATAACCATAAGGACATGTCTATTTCAGCTAAACTCAAATTAGCATTAATGCTTAATATTTTTTACTAGATTCTCTAGAAGTTCCAGAATGCTCAATCTTCACAAGCGCTTGTTTTTAAATAAAATATTTTTCACTTATACACTTAGACACACAAATGTACAAATTGAGATACAACGACTACAGTCAGCAACACTTTTTTCATAAAAACATATACACAGATAGACAAACTGATACAAAGTCTTGAGTCAGATATCCAATTGCCCTCTCTCTTCTCAGCTTCTTGTCTGTGGCTTCTGGAACTAGAGGGCGGGAGGGGCATGTTCTGGTGGGGGAAGAGGGCGGTGAAGGTGGAAGGAGAGGGGGAGGGGGTGGTGCAGCCACTGGAAGAGGAGAGCAGGACAACGGCGTGGTTGAGCATGCAGGACTTTAAGATGGAGGCGACAGGTGTGAAGACAAGGACTTAAAGATGGTGGTGGAGAGAGGGGGAGGGGATTGCGAGCTGAGGGAGGTGGGCGACTGAGGTTTTCTGGCGGATCTGAAAAGGAAGGACGGAGCAGAGTAAGAGGCTGACAATCTTTAACTGGAGATCGGGCCAGGAGAACCTGAGTCATAGAACACTTAACATAAAGGTCTTGACAGGAGTGCAAAGTCTAAAAAGCCTGCACATATGGGATTTCATTCTACTTTCTGCTCCAGTGGCAATAATTAGTTAAGTCAGTGAGGAGGCTAAAATCAAAAGTTCCCTCAGGGAGACAGCGAGATTGGTTGTCCAAGGGATACTGAGGCCCGGCCTGAGAGCAAAGGAAGACTAACTTCCATTTGCGAACTTCCCGGGACAAATATAGAGCAGCCAGATTAGAAATGAGACACCGCAGTGGGGTCTGAGCCTCTGCTTTCATGGGCTGGTTCCCCATGTCTGCGCCCACTTCCTATAAAAATCCTGCTGAGAGGAGCGCCCAGCGTCCCAAGTGCACCAAGTCAGGGGAGACGGCCTGGGAGCCTGGGTGAGGGACGTCTTCCCCACCGCAGGGCCAGGGGCGAGTATCCCGGATACTCACAATGGATGGGCTGAATGCCCAAGACCTGGACGTAGCTACGATTTCAGACGGACCAGGTGAAACGGAGTTAGGAAGGGAAGCAGACCGGGGGAAACTGAGGGACTCACCAGAAAATAGTCCATGCAGCGGAGAGCAGGCTGAGGTCCTGGGTCGGGGAAGGAAGGGGTGGGGCTGCCGGTGGCTCGTTGGGGCCCCACACTCACATTCCTTCCTGCGTTTCGGCACCATATGTAAGATAAATTCTAGCTGAAATAAGCAGGCAAAGAGAGGCAACAAAGGGCCAGGTAATTTATTTAAATACCCCCGGGTGAGGTTCTGTGGCCTTCTTGTCACAGGCCAGAGAAGTCACACCCGGTCAGGGAGGTGGGGGCTTATAAGGGATTAGGAGGGGGAGGAGTGGGCAAGCTATCCTAGGGGGCGTGGAGAGGTATGATTGGCTAAAGGTGACATAATAGACAACCAGAAACTTTTTCTCCTTCCAAGAGGGAGGAGGCTGACATCCGGGTCTTAGTTGGCACATCAGGATGGAGTTCAGGGAGAGCTGTCCCCTTTCCATATACGGCATGGACTTTGGGGTCTGGTCTGTTCTCCCCCTATGGCATCTCTCTGTTCTGTTTGCATGTCCTTGTTTTTCCTTTCTCCAGCCTAACAATGGCTTTCCTTTCTTAAAACTTCCCTTATTATTTTGTTAAGTAATGAAGAATTTTATCTGTGTTTCAAGTGTTAGTTGAGTAGACACTTTCTAGTAACATTGGCATTTAGATGTAGAAGGGCTAGGCTCCTAAAAGCAATGTGTACAATGTGGGTCCTGTGATAAGGCTCATGATGGTCTTGGTTTGGTTTCATGAGACATATTCCCAGGTGAACTTCATGAGTAGTTGGAAATCTTCTCCACCCGTTGAGTTCTTGTGGATTTTGAAACATTTCTCATTTCCCCCACTGTCTGAATTTGAAAACAAACCCGAAACACATTCCTCCTTTGTCCTCCTCATAATCAGATCTTAACTTCCAAGTGCTGCTGAAGTTTCTATCTTGAATTAATTTTTTGGGACCTGTTTATGCTGTTTATACAGGGCTGGTTTTTATTCGGTGCTTTAAACCCCACTGACAAGATTTATGATTGTAGTATGCCCAATGGAAAGATCTTTGGGCCTTGAAAAACAGGGCAAAGCTACTTCTCCCCAGTTACACTGGCATAAATCATATAATCCTACATTATAATCAAAATAAATGAACACCTCTAGATTTTTCTTTTTTCCTTATAGTTTCTACTGACCCTCTCTGTTTTTACCGCTTGAGTGGCCAGAAATTCAGCCTTGTGGTATGGTGGAAATTTTCAACTTTTCTAAAAACCTTTGTTCCCAAATAGGACTTCTGGGCCCTGCTTGAGACTCCAGAGCAGTTACCCATCTGTTTTTGTTTTCTTTTTTTTTCAGTTGAAGTATAGTTGATAGACAATCTGATATTGGAATAGTACGGTTGTTCACCAGTTACTCACATTATTAAACCCTCACCCCCTCTAGTGCAGTTACTATCTGTTAACATAGGAAGATGTTACAGAATTACCCAAAGACAGGTGGCCGTGCCTCCTCCACCTCTGCCCTCATTGTGCAGTGTGGTTAGTCTCTGCAGAGGGATCAATTGTGAGAAGAAGAGAGAAAATGAGTGTTAAAGAGCAGTGCAGAGCTCTCTGTAAACAGGGGTCGGAAGGACCAGCTGACAGCTTTTCCCAGGGATCTGTTGCCCAGTCTGTTTTCTTCTTTCTAGAACTGGGCAGTGCTGTACCTGTTCTGCTCTCCTGGTCTTCTCAAATGTAGCCCTTGTTTGAACTTTAGCAAATCGGTAATTGCCTGGCTTTTAAGTGTGAATTTTAAAGCTGAAGTGGTGCATCTTTAGAGGCACAGTACTCAAGATTTCAAAAGTGCTTGTGTGTATTTTTCCAGTTGGAATGCATTTTAAAATTATTTTAGGTTTTCTTTGAGATTTAGATTTTGATTGAGAGTTTGAGAGGGAAATTCTTTTTTTTGTCAGTTAGCTTAAAACGTCAATGAAATTTTCTGCTGGTGAACATATTAAAGAGACTCATAGCCACGCAGATTTATTTTATGATGTTGAGGAAAATGCACACACATCGTCTCTTTAACATTTTGAGTAACGTTGAGAGTTGTGCTTTCTTTTTTTTCATACTCTATTTCATATTGTGAGTTTCTAAATGTACAGATGTTGGGGAGACCCATGAGTGCAGAGGACAGAGAGGAAAATTTAATGTTAGAGCTCATTCCTGTTGTGGCTCACTTTCTAAATTTGACTTTAGTATTTGCCTTAAGGAATGTTTCTTTTGTATATAGTCTTAACAATATAAGCCATTCTCCTCTGAACTGGGGAATTGTTCTCTTCATCATTAAGTCAATTTTCAGTAAACATTTCTCAAAAACTCAGAAGGTGAAACATTTCTGAAGAACACATACCATGTATATACTCATTATGAATTTCCTCTTTTACCTATATGTGGCTTTATTACATTATGCACCATCTAACAAATACAATCTTACCTCTGAATCTTATGTTTATGCTGTACAGACTTACATTTTATTTCTTAAATACTTTTACTTCAAGAAGTTAATTGCTGTTAAAATGGCCACAATCCAAAAAACAAGAAATAACAAGGGTTGGCGAGGATGTGGAGAAAAGGGAACCCTCTTACACTGTTGGTGGGAATGTAAAAAGTCACTGTGGAAAGCAGTATTGAGGTTCCTCAAAAAACTGAAAATAAAAATACCTTATGACCCAGTAACTTCACTCCTAGGAATTTACTTGAAAAAAACAACAACAAAATCTCTGATTCAAAAGATAAATGCACCCCTGTGTTTATTGCCACGTTCTTTAAAATAGCCAAGACGTGTAAGCAACCAGAGTTTTCATCAATAAAAGAATGGATAAAGAAGATGTGGTACATATACATAATAGAATATTATTCAGCCATAAAAAAAGAAATCTTGCCATTTGTGACAACATGGATGGACCTAGAAGGTGTTATGCTAAGTGAAATAAAACAGGTAGGAAAAGACAAATACCTATGATTTCACTTATTTGTGGAATCTAAAAACATAACAGAACAAAATGAACAAAATAGCAGTAGACTTAGAGACACTAAGAAGTGAGTGGTTACCAATGTGGATGGGTTGGGGTGGGTGGGTGAGAAAGGTGAGGGGGATAAAAGGGCATAAAAATTCTCGATCATAATATAAGTTGGTCATGGGGATAGTAGTACAGCGTGGAGAGTATAGTCAGTGGTTCTGTAACATCTTCCTATGTTGACAGATAGTAACTGCACTAGTTGGGGTGAGGATTTCATAATGTGGGTAACTGTTAAACCTCTGTGTTATATGCTTGAAACCAATATAATATTGTGTATCACCTATACTTCAATAAAAAAAAAATAGTGCCATTAAGTGCCCAAGCTTTGAAGTCGGACATTTCATCTTCAGCTCTGGACTCAATTGGAAAGTCACTTCATTTCTCCAAGATGAGTTTCCTTATGTGTAAAATGAGGATGATAGTAGCATCTGCCATCTGGAGTTGTTGAGAGGTTTACATGAGGTAATGCATGCAAGTGCCTGGCCCATCATCATTGCACATTTACCAGCCAGATGATACACGATGTGGGATAAGCAATTTTGGGCTTGCAGACTGGAGATCTGGGATTTTAGAGGAAATCCACAAAGGCTGGAAGAAGAGGATGAGGCTAAGGAGACCAAGAGTAAATGTTGCATTTCTGTTGGATTTTTCTATTATTCATATTGCTACAGAATTTTTTTTTTTCCTAAAGTCACTTTTCACTTTAACAGATTAAATAGGAAAAGATTTGTGGTCGTTGGATTCCTGGACTAGAAGTTGATGTGTCTGTCTCTTTCTTTCCAAACAGGAAGTTAAATTATTGTTGTGAGCTTTGTGAGTTCAGAGTGGAGTTTGTCCTTTAAACTATGTGTCCTGATCTGTGCTCAGCCAGGCTGGTTAAATGTTTGGATGTGGTGATGTGCTTTGCTTTTTCTTTTGGGTCTTTTCTGTCTTGGATTAATGTTGGGTGTTTGTCTGGTGGATTCCTCTGTCCTTGTAGCCTCTGTCTTGAAGAATGGCCCTGGGGGCATTGTGTGGCTTTGGGAAATGGAGGTGGGCAGATGATACCAAGGTAGTTCTTGGGACAAATAGATTCAAAATGTTATACTCGAATTATAACCAGAAGCTTGTCATTGGGCTAGAGAGATGGCCAGTTGGAGAGCATGAGAGGCTCCATCCTGGACTGTGCTGTCTTGCAATCCCAGGCTCCTTAGAAGCTGACTGTGGTGGGAGTAAAATTGGGCTTGAATCTGCATGCTTTCCAATCGAGCCCAATAGGGCTCATCTGTACCCCATTTCTTGAGGGAGGGAATTCAGACACTTATTCATCAATGGTGGAATTCATTCATTTAGCTCGTGTTGACTGAGCATCTACTGTGAACCAGGCCCTGTCCTATGCACTTGAGAATGCAGAGCGAACAAAGCGGATGGATCCCTGTCTTTGTGGAGCTTTCACTTTAAAGGGATGAAGTGGACAATACACGAAGCAAAACATTAAGTGATGTATTAGAAAGTGATATATACTGTAGAGGAAAATCAAGCAGAGAAGGGAGAGAGAGCAAAACTTGGGGAAGGCAAGGGCGTGAGCCCCATGGAGGCTCAGACCAAGCAACAGCAGAGGTTTATAAACGAACCAGGGGTGGGGAGGGCAGGAGAGGCAAGCCAGCTATGGAGTCTGCAGGGAGCGCAGAAGAGGAGGGTGGCGGGTGAGATAGAAGGCAGCCATCTATTCCGGGGAGGGGGAGCAGGGCTGGGGCAGGGACCACCAAGGGCCCAGAGACGGTTATGTAGAGTTGGAGTGACTGAGCTGGCGGGGGCTGCTGGTGGTGCTGAGTTGAGGAGTGACATGTAGTGTGACTTAAGGTTTTAACAGGGCACTCTGGCTGCTGTGAAAACAATGTACTTATGGCCAAAAAAAAAGGGCTTTTTTTTTGTGTGTGTATGCCAAAGGGACAGACCCATGGTGGATGTATTTACTGTCAACGAGAGTATATTTTATTATAAAAAATTTATAATATTTTATCATGACAATGAACCCAGAGTCACTACGAGGCCCCCTTCCTCGATGGAGCTTTCTCCCCTGGAAGTTGCTGGGACATGAGGGTCCGAGGGAAGAGGCAACTCCAGGGTTTCCGTCTTCCTCAGTGACTAAATGCTACTTTTAATGGAAGGAGGGTGGACATGTGTGTGGTGTTTCATGTGCAAAAGTAGATGTTTTATTTCCTGAATACAATTTAGGCCTAGATTGCTTTAGAGGGAATTTGGAAAAATCCTGTAGAATGATTGAGTCCTGTGGATTTCCTGATAGTCCTCGTTCCTTTCCTTGCCTCCCCCAATTCCATCCTCTCTGTTCTGTCCTTCTGTGATAGAGCTGAGGCCATTGCCCTAACAAACCGTATGTATCGGAGTCGTGGCTGTTAATTCTCCTGGCCTGGCTGAAGAAATGTTCCCCTCACCTCTTTTAAGTACTGCTTTGATGTGAATGAGTTTTGACAACGGAACCTTGTTCTACAGTTAGATGTTGGCGTGGTTCCACTTCCTATTAATTTTCTTGTACAATTAAGGCACCTAGGAAAACATTTGAAGAACATTCCCATTTTATGGGTTCGTGATAAATGCCGTGAGTTGGTTTGCTGGACCGTTGGCTTCGGCTGTGATTTTCGTGCAGAAGCTGTATACCAGCAGTGGTTACCATACAGGTTAATTAGGAGCACACGAGGATTCTTGTCTTGTGAACCTTTGAAATATGGAAATTGATTTACATAGATAATTGTTCTGAAGTTTTCATATCTCCTGAACATCTCTACCGGTTTTGTTTCTTGGCAGTGCAGGTATTTGGAGACGTGTGTGTCCCCCAGCACTTGTGACCTAGGGTTTTCTCCCACAGGCTGTAATTGTGCAGGTCTCTGGGTGGAGCCAGCCTGGGAGGACTCGTAGCCCATTGTTTCAGTTTTAATTAGTTGTAGAATATTAGTAGGAAGGCAGTTATTTTACCTCAGAGTGACTTTTTTTGGGAAGCAGCAAATTAAATTTTATGGTTGCAGCTGTTCTGAGTGGAATTTGTCAGAAAGTTGATGAGAAGTGAATGCTTACAATACTCTGATGTAAATCCTCAGTTTAAAAAAGATGCACACTGCCAGTACACTGGGGTACTGAAATGTAGAAAAATACTTCTGTAAATATATGTTTTAAAACCTAGGCTCTGTTGTTTCGCATTTCAGCTTAAGTCTTTCAAAAACAACGATTGCTCTGATTTTGCAAAAGGCATCTTTGTTTGGTTTAGAAGTCAGTAATGACTTGCTACAAAAGAAATATAACATAGTAGGGAGACTCCCTCATGGTGAGCATACTAGGTAAAGAATCTGAGAAGCCACAGGACCTTTGCACATGTTGTTCCCCTTCCTGGAGTTCCCCCTTCCTCCCCACCCCCACAGCTTTGCCTCATGGGTGCATTTTCTTCTTTAGCTCTCAAATCTCAACAGCCTTTCCTGACTGGGCCAGTTCTTTCTGTTGTAAACTCTTATAGCCTCATATAGTTTTTCTTAGCACTTATTTTATATTACTTTGTGTGGGTAAGATTGTAATATTTCCAGAATATGTCACCTGGCTTTTGTACATTTGCATATCCTCAAGGGTGGAGAGAAGTTCATCTCCATATTAATGGGTAATTACCTGGGCAACCGAGCGCTTATCTGTACCAGAGAAGTTAGGGGGAGGTTCTTACTTGCTTGCTTCTGCCGGAGCAGGAGGGAGAGAGACGGTACTGGACTGAAGTTTGTAAGCAATAAACGGGTTTTAAACTTTATTTCTCCCTTTGACTGATTACAGTTTTTAGAGGTATTTTGTCCTGGGATTTCCTTTCCCCAGGTTTACACCTGGTGTTAGTGGGCAGGATTCCTCTGAACCCTAAATCTGTCATAATGAGTGAAACCTTTGGGAGGGCTGCTCCTACAGATGATGGGGAAATGCCTGGAAGCCTCCCTGTGGATGGTGGGAGGTCACAGTGGATGCAGCAGCAGACGGTGCTGCTTCAGCTGTTATTATCCCCCCAGCTGTGGAACTTCCAAGTTGGGAACCCCTAGTGGGGAATTGGTCTAGGGTAAAGTACCTCTTAAAGGGGTGGGGCCTTCCCCGGAACTGGGGAAGGGTGGAAACACTAGAAGCTGCAGAATTAGCCCTCCGAGAGTTGGAAGACTGCTTGGAGACCTTAGGGGACCATGTAGCTGCTGGCATTGTAGGGTCTCCTTTCATTGAGATAGTGGAAAATGTTATCCAGGAGAAAGAGAGGATTAACAAGAGGGTTAATGAGGAGAGAGAGGGATTAGGTGGGAGAGAGACACACTTCAGCATTGCTTGGAGGAGCTGGGCGATAACCTATGGGATGCTGTTAAAGAAGAGAGATAGTTACTGAAAAGGCAGGTCACGCTCCTAGAAGATTCCTTGCCAGTGGCAAGGGGGGAGATGGCAGGAAAAGCCGTGTTGCAGGAGGCCGTGGGGGAGGGGGAGGAAAGAGTGGTGACTTCAGCCCCAGAGATGGAGGAGCCTGGGGGAGAAGAGGAGGAGGTGGGGCCATGGGCGGGTTGCTACCCAGGCCACCGCCAGAGGTACCATCCTCTCCTGTTTTTAAGGCCCACCCAGCTGTAATTAAGAAAATAAAAATGAAACAACCGTGGGCTTCTCAGGGGGAGGAGCTGCCCCCTCCCAGGTTGTGGAGTGCTCCATGCCCCGCCCCCATACCCAGGATGAGCTGGTGGACATGAGTATCAGATATAGGCAGAGGCCATCTGCCTAGGAATATCTGCTTATGTGGCTTTTACGTCTCTGGGATATGGAGGTGGAAAACATTGTTGTGTCGGGTCCTGAGATGAGTAGAATGGCTTCCCTGAGGGCTCACCCTTCCCTCTGGCAGTGGTTGCAAAATGCCCCTCACACCTCAGGGAATCAGACACTCCTGGAATGGCTGACAGCTGCCATCAGGGTAGTCTGGCCTAATCAGGGTGATTTACCGTATTTTCCCAGTAGTTGGAAAATGTATGCAGAGCTCCAACAGGTACTGGGGGATTTGGGTATGAAAAATATCACCTATAATATGGACCCCCAGGGCCCTGATGACAAGGTGTTCATTATAGGAATGAGAAATCTGGTGCTGCATACAGCTCCCACATCTCTCTTTGGGTCCCTAGTGAATACTCTTCCCCCCCTTCAACCTAGGGCAACCCATAAGTGAGGCTGCTAGTACTTTAGCAGGTCTGGGGAGGTTGAAACAATAAGGGCACGGAGGAAAGTATGGGCCATGACTGAAAGGAGAGGTGCAAAAGGCCCCATGAAGGTCTCGAGGACCCAGATGTGGGTTGATGTGATAAAGGCCGGGGTAGTGAAAGAAAAGCTCAGTGGGGAGGCCAATATAATATTGCTAGAACTGTGGCACCAATTAAAGCCAGAGCAGCAGTTCTAGCCGCTGAGGCCCAGGACACAGAAACCAGAGTCAAGGCTTCATGCCTGACCTGTGTCCCTAAAAAACTTCATGGGAGACAGTACTCAAGATTCACCTGGGCCCTCACCCCTGCAGGAGGACGATTGGGCATAACGGTTCGACTGAGGGTGGGGTCAAAGTACCCACCTTGGGGGACATGGTGGGGACCAGATGCCACATGTAGAATTAGCAATTAATTGGTCCCCTGTGAATTACAACACGTCCTGCTGCTGGTGGACACAGGAGCTGAGTGTTCTTTGATTCATGGCAATGCTGATCACTTTCCCGGGGCCCCTGCTGTGATAGATGGGTATGGGGGTAAGGCAGTTAGAGTGAAGAAAGCCTAAATCTCATTGGGGACAGGGCATTTACCCCCAAAGGAGTATACCATGTACTTTTCTCCCATCCCTGAATATATTTTGGGGGTAGTATCCTGTAGGGTCTGTGGTTACAGACCACTGCAGATGAGTTCAGACTGAGGGTATGTGTGGTAAAGGCAGTTCTGAGAGGACATGCTAAGCACCCACCTGTAGCTCTGCCTGTACCTCGGTGAGTGTACAGCCCATCCTTTTTCCTGTAGATGTTGCGATAGTCTAGGAACTGCCCCTTCTAAATCTGAAAGAGAATCAGATGTGAGCATAATATCATAATGTCACAGACAAGGTCCAGTACAATTACAAAGCAGTATAAATTGCCTGGGAGGCACAAGGAAATTGGAGAAACTCTACAGGAGTTGGAGAGGGTGGGCATCGTAAAGCCCACTCATAGTTCTTTTAATTCCCCAGTGTGGCCAGTAGAAAGCCAGATGGCTCCTGGCGTATGACTGTAGACTACAGGGAATTGAATAAAGTCACACCCCCTTTGCATGCTGCTGTCCCCTCTATAGCACACATTCTGGGCACCCTCAGCCATGAGCTGGGAATGTATCATTATGTAGTAGACCTTGCTAATGCTTTCTTCTCAACTGGCATAGCACAGGAAAGCCAGGAACAGTTTGCCTTCACGTGGGAAGGCCAGCTATGGACATTCACTGTCCTTCCACAGGGATACCTCCACAGTCCCACCATCTGTCATGGACTTGTAGCCCAGGACTTGGCCACATGGAATAAACCACAAACGGTGTGGCTATATCACTACATTGATGATATTATGCTCACATCTGATTATCTTCAGATTTAGAAGGGGCAGTTCCTAGACTGTTGCAACATCTAGAGGAAAAAGAGTGGGCTGTGAATAGCACAAAGATTCAGGGACCTGGATTGTTTGTGAAATCTTGCAGGTTGTCTGATTGGTTAAAATTAAAGTTATCTCAGAAGCAGTCATAGACAAGGTCCAGGCTTTTCCCATCTACCACTGTGGCAGCATTACAAGAGTTCTTGGGTCTTTTGGGCTACTGAAGAGTGTTTATCCTGCACTTGGCACAAATTCTGAAGCCCTTATAATGGTTGGTATGAAAGGGCATAAGGTGGGACTGGGATGAGACATGTACAGCTGCTTTTACTTCTGCCAAGTGGGCAGTCAAGGCCTTACGGGCCTTGAATGTAATAGACTCATCAAGGTCCTGTGAGCTAGATGTTCATGTAACCGAAGATGGTTATGGATGGGGCCTTTGGCAGTGGCTTGAATGGACATGCCAACCTATTGGATTCTGGTCACAACTATGAAAAGAGCAGAGGTCCGGTACACCTTGATAGAGAAGCAACTGACTGCTGTGTACCATGCCTTGCTGGCTATGGATCCCATTGCAAGAACAGCTCCAACCAAGGTAATAACCACCTATCCTGTCATGAGGTGGGTGCGAGACTGGACCTGAAAGTTGTGAAGTGACATGACACAGACACCTACACTGGCCAAATGGGGTGCATATTTACAGCAGCGCAGCATCCTCTCTACTAGCCCCTTAAGTGGAGAACTCTAGTGCTTATTGGGGCCAGTGATCTATACCAATGGGAAGCAGGAAGAACTTGCTTTTGAGCCATTGGTAGCCGAGACTCCTTATCAGGAGGGAAAAGCCCCTATACCTGAAGATGCTTGGTACACAGATGACTTTAGTCATGAGCAGCCCCTGAAGTGGAGGGCTATGGCTTCCTATCCTAAGTCTGAGACAATGTGGAGGGATGATGGAGAGGGGAAGAGCAGTCTAGGGCTGAGTTGTGGGCAGTATGGCTCGTGATCACCCAGGAGCCTTTCCACATAGTTGTCTGCACTGACAGCTGGGCCGTCTATCGGGTCTTGACCCTGTGGCTACTGACATGGTACCATGCCAACTGGATGGCTGGTCACTGGCTCCTTTGGTGTGCAAGAGTTGTGGCAAGACCTATGGGCCTCTGGTCATACTAAGACTGTTACTGTTACATATCATGTGACTGGCCATTTGCCTTTGGCATCCCCAGGGAATGATGAAGCAGACACGTTGGCCCAGGTGCGCTGGCTAGAAGGAAAGCCTGCCTCTGATGTGGCCCAATGGCTGTACCAGTGTTTGTTGCATGAGGGGCAAAAGACAATGTGGGCTGTAGCCTGTTGGTGGGACTTGCCATTGACCTTTGAAGAAGTCAGCAGAGCCTGGAAGAAGTGCCTTGTGTGCTCTAAGAGGGACTTACACTGAGTCCCACAGCAACATGGGACAAGTAGTAAGGGGGCCAATACCCCTTGTCAGGTAGGCAGATAAACTATATTGGGCCTCTGCCCACATCAGAAGGATATCAATATGCCGTGACTTGTGTGGACATGGCTACTGGACTATTGGTTGCTTTTCCTGCATGGCAGGTGGATCAACAAACCACCAAGAGGGGCCTGGAGTGTCTCTTTGCAGCCTATGGCCGGCTGCAGGTGACTGAGAGCGATCAAGGCACCCACATTACTGGACATGCATTACAAGAATGGGTGCAGCAATTAGGAATAAAGTGGAAATTTTATGTACCATATAATCCTACTGGGGCAGGAATGACAGAGAGAGATAACGGTTTATTGAAATCTGACCTGAAGTTGGACACCAATAGTCTACGCGGCTGGTCAGTTCACCTTTGGAAAGTGCTACAGTGTTTAAATGAGAAGCCACGTGAAGGAGCTTTGAACCTTGTGGATATGCTCACACACCTTGCAGCCTCTCTTATACAACTGTATGTCCAAACCAAAGAAGAGTTATTGAAGCCAAGATGTGGCCAGTAGAGCAACATCCTGCTGCCAGCCCCTACTGCATTAAGCCCTGGAGACACTGTTGAATGGACGTGGTCCTGGACATTTCAACACATGGACCAGCAATGGCTGGTCTTTCTGGCAACTTGGGGGAAAAGCCTGGAAGCTGACCTCATGTGTATTCCTGGAATAACAGCAGAGTGACCCCCAAAGATCATGGTAGTGTATCCAGTAGGTAAGAGCATCTTGTGGGGAAGTTTTGTTTTATCTTTATGGCCAGTGCATGTACCTCCCATAGCCCTATATACTAACCCATCTGTAACTCCCACAGGGAGGGGGGTGAAAGTCTGGTATACTAGACCAGGACGAGATCCCATTCCTGCCAATATTTTATCACTGGACCACTCTCTTGCATGTATCCTACCTGGTGGACAAGATTTGCCTATGCTGGTGTCATTAAAACATGTATCTTATCACCCTTAAGGTTATTTTCTCCTACAGTCCTTGTGGCCTGAATGCACCCCCTGGCTTCAGCTTCCATATGATGACTACTCTGTACTCCCTACTTGTTCAGCTTCTGCCTGCCTGTGGAATGCGCCAGCTATGGACTTTGAACCTAGATGAATCCTCTGGCTTGAGGATTTTCATGTTTTTATTGTTGTTGCTATTATGTCATCATCTGGTCAGAATGCTCCAGTTTTCTCACCCAGGGACCATTGCGGAAGAAGGGGAATTAGTAGATTGTAAGGGGATATTTTTGGAGGGTTGGCCTGTGGGTAAAATTGTAACATTTCTAGAATATCTCGCTTGGCTTTAGTGCATTTGCATATCCTCAGGGGTGGAGAGAAGTTCATCTCCATATCAATGGGTAATTACCTGGGCAATTGAGGGCTTATCTGAACCTGATAGTTTAAGGGGAGGGGCTGGCTGGCTTGCTTCTCCCAGAGCAGGAGAGCCGGCCCCAGACTGCAGTTTGTAAGCAATAAACGGGTTTTAAACATTATTTCTCCCTTTGACTGATTTCATTTTTTAGAGACATTTTGCCCTGGAATTTCCTTTCCCCTGACTTAAACTTTGACTCATTCCTTATTCTGTGATCTCTGTGAGATAAGGGGGGGTTTCCTTCCTATTTTTTGATATTATTGTGTCATTAGTGCCTATAAACAGTGCCTGGCACATTGATGAATATTTATAATGGAGAAATATTTGTTCAGTGAAGAAATCCATGAATGAATTGAGTTTGGGTGGTTCTAGGAAGGCTGGTACAAGATCTAGGTCTCAAATTCAAATGCTGATGCAGCCAGGCGGCCAAAGTCAATGAGTCAAAGAGATTTTGGGAACAACCTGAGCTGCGCTAGGCGACCAGACAGCAGGTCCTGGCAGGATGTTCTTGTCCTTCCTTCAGTGGAGGCTAATTCTTCTCACTATAGGGATATAGGCTGGGACTGTGGTGAATTTGAAGGACTCTCTGGGTAGAGCAGGGTAGAGAAACTTAAGTAGCAGGGAAAACTGGGAGGAAACTGCTGGAAGGCATGGAGAGCCAGATGATTGCTGAGCAGAGGGGAGGGATGATCAGGTGAGGATGTGTTTAGGAAGAAGGCTTTGGCAGCATGGGGTATCCTAACGTAGACCAGGGGACCAGTAGGTTCTGAGGCTGACCTGATAGTCCACACCAGAGCTTCATGGAACAGGGCATGAGGAGAAGTGGGGTGGCAGCGCCTAGTGTTTTCATATCTGGCAGTACTTTTGAAATACAAACACAAACATGTGTCAGAAAAACAGATTTCTGGAAATTTACAACTCTTTAATCAAAAAGTCTTTCTAGAATCCACAGAAATGGTGACTGAAAAAGGAAATCAGGAGATAAAGCAGATTGCTGTGAGGTGGGGATGGAGGCGGAAGTGAGATGGGAAAGCCCATGAATGGAGACTTCTCTTTTGAGCAGTTTTTCAAAAGGAGGAAAGAGACTAGAGCAGAGGCAGTGGCAGAGGAAAGTACCAGATATGTCCAGGAGGATCCTTTCTTCTGCTATAGCGTGTGGCCAAGAAGAGCAGGTGGGGACTCCCAGCTCCTGAGGCGGAGATGGCGAGTGCCAAGGTCTTGGCAGGAGGCAGGAGGAGGTCAGCGCACACTGAGGGGCATGTGCGGGGTTTTGCCTTGGGGAAGTTATGTGTAGGACCTCTTCCTAAACTCTATTTCCATTTCCACCATCATCACAGACTGTATTAACAGGTGCTAAAGAAACACTCCTGGGAAGTTCCAGGGGAAGCTTCCCTTGCTTTTTCCTTCTGACTTGAAAGCGCAGCAGAAGCTGCCTCCATTTTCTGAAATGGTCACAAGAAGCAGGGTTCCAAACCTTTCCATCGGGGACATTCCAGACCTGTGGCCAGAAGCTGCTGCCTTTCCGTGTAGGATGCGCTTTGGCTAATAGTCGGAGGCCTGTCTCCCAGAGCTCACTGGTCCTTTAGTTAGAGAACTGCATTTGGAATGGTTCTGAAAGAATAGATGGGCAGTAAAGTAGCCTCAGCTACTCTGAAACTGCTGTAGACATTTCAGTAATCCCTTTGGAATCTGATAACACCTTAAGTTTGCAAGTACTTTGTCAGTTAAAAATTGTCTTAGAATTTTTACCAGGCTATCGGGATGTTTTTTCCATCAGTGAATTTCACTCTAAGGTCTTTTCAGAGTATCTCATACTGTCAACAAATCTATTTCAAATGCTTTTGTTACTAAGCAACGGTTTCTAAGAGCGTCTCTAATTAAGATGAAAGTTCCAAGGTAACAATGCCCAACACAGCAGCTTTCCCACCGTTTTCTAATAATGCCTGAGTAGAGTGAATGAAAGTGAGAGAAGGCTCCATTTTAGTGAGAGCGCAGCACCTGAAATTTCTGAGTATGTTGGCTGTCCTGTGGCCTCTCCGGGACAGAGGGCCTGTGTGCTGCAAATCGCCTTGTCGTTTTGTCTCCTGTCCCTGACCCGCGTCTCCCTGAGGAGACCGGGTGAGAGCAGGTGAGTGCCTGGTGGAAACGGCCGGTGGGACCGACTCCTGCCGTCTGACAGGTGCGCGGGTGGATGGGCCCACGCAGCGGGCCCGCGTGAACTCACCTTCCTCTGCAGCCCTGACTGACCTAGATTAAGCCACGATGTGGGCATATTCTGTACTTTAACAACGTGCAGAGTCTTTTTCTTTGTGGGATTTGTAAGGGAAGGCTCAGATGAATTTTTTCCTATTCATTGTGCTTGGCTCATAGCAGGCACTTCACAAATGCTCTTCTTTCCCTTCCCACTCCTTCTGTTCCAGGGGCAAGGGGAGGCGAGTGGGGTTTCCATGACAACCTGTTGTTGAATGATCTCCTTTCAGACCTGTTGTTAGATGTCCCTGGACCTGAGTAGAAGTTCATAGAGCCAAGCCTCACCTAACAGAAGACTTTGCTGGTAAAAGAGGAACCAGTCCACCCCAGTCAACCAGTAATCACGGAGTGACCCTCCAGCTGTCTGCCAACTTGGTGCTGCCCATGGGGTTTGCTTGCAGGTTGGCCCCGCTGAAGGCAGAGCAGGGTTCAGACACCAGAATGCTGACCCATACCTTAGGTTTATGATCTTGGGCAAGTCATAATGCCCTTGAACTTTAATTTCCTTGTCCTTCCTCTGGGGACTGTCATATCTACTTAGCTCACGTAGTAGGGTTGCCATAAGAATTAGATGAGGTAGAATATGAAATAGTGCTATGAGAGGTGCATATGTATTCATTCATTCAACAAGTATTTATTGAGTGGCTCTTATGTGCCAGGCATGGTTCCAGTTTCATAATATATTTCATGCCAGAACAAGTAAATAGAGCTACTTAACTATTTTTGACGGCAGTTTAATATTCCATAGTATAGGTATTTCATTATTTAACCATCTTCTAATTAATGGACACTTAAGTTAGCAGTGCCATATTGAACATCTTTGTACTAGGAGTTAGACCTTTACCTACTGGGAGATATATATTAATTTGAATGGATATTTTATTCATTTAAAATGTATTTGATTTTACATACTTTTCCATTGAGATGACTGGTCCAAGGTTTATCGCTATTATACAGAGGAAGTAAGAGGCATGTGAAGTTACATAGCTAGTTACAGGTCATATGGCCAATGAATGGTGGGACTTGGCTCCTCCTGGTTCAGTCTGCTCTTATTTGACCAGAGAGGGTTACTTGGGAGGCTCAGCAGGCCAGGGAGGGTGGGTTACCTCAGTGGGGCAATTGGATGGCTAGAAGTGGCATGAAGGAGGCATTGGGTCATAGAAAGGAAATGGGGCTTGAACACAGGCTTCTTTGTGGGCCAATGCCCCTTTCAGGCCCACTTGCAGGAGCTACCTTATCTGGGAAAAAGTGAAGGTAACTGAGGGATTGTAGACTGTTGGCTGAGTCTTTGTTCCTTAGGGGGTGGATGCCAAGGTGAAGCAGATGAAGAGTGATGCCTGGTGGCGTGGGGGGCCACCTTGCCTCCCTCCCACGGCAGTTGTCTGCAGCACCTTATTTGAGTAATCATAACCTTTTTTCTGATTGAATAATTACTATTTCCTTTTCTGTGTAAAAGAGCAAACTAGGTGGAAAATTTTCCTGAAATGCCCTTACTTTAGGCCTTTTTTCCCCTTCTTTTCCCTATCTGGCTTGTGATGTGTGTTTAGTGGGGTGTGTCCTAGGACAGAAATTCTAATCTTTTTAAGGCTGGAAGCAGCCTTAGGGGCCATCTGGTTCAATTCACTTATTGAACAGATAGGGAATCCAAGATCTCCGGAAGTGGGGTGTTTTGATTAGAAGATTATCCAACTATTTCAGATTAAGGACCAGGACTGGGGACTCTTCAATTCTATTAAGACTTTTGATATTTAATATCTTTCTGACATTTGTCTAATTTTTTCTCCTTTTCCCTCCAGATTTCTTACCTTGAAAATGAAGCTGGTATTTACTTCATTGAAATGTTGTGCTAAGTAGTTAATAAAGCACTTTTCATGCTTGAATTTTAACCTCCATGTCTGCATGGTTTTGAAAACCCTTTCTTTCCCTGCTTCCATCATGCATATGACATGTGCTTAGTCAGCACTTGTTGAATTAATGAAAGGTTACAGTAATTGTTATGTATTTTTATGCTTCAGTCACACACACGTACACACACACACACACACACACACGTTCTTAGTCTCAAATTCACCAATGTATAACCACTTCAAGGTTATGTAGTTGGTCTCTTGGTTTCAGACACAGGGATATTTGAAATATTCCGAGTAAAAAAATTATCCCATGACTTTAAGGAATTTAGACAAAGGGATCCACAACTTCCTTTAGATGTTCATTTTGATTTTTAATCATTGTTTCTGTTAGAAAATTTGTCTGCTTTAGTCTGTTTCACAGGCTTCTGTGACTTCTGTTCTTTCCTGCTCTGTCCTGAGCACTCCATTATGCCCCCTGGCTGGGTAGTTTACTCTCAGGTGAGAGGAAAGACGGGCTTGTATTGCAGACTGACTTGCCCTCGGAGTAAGGAAGCTTGGTTACAGAGTACATGAGCCTGGCACAACCCACAGTGAAACCAGATCTGGTTGGTCTTTCTGGTTATGGTCTCAGAGAGGGGCCAGAACATTTGAAATTAGACATCTGTGTGATGGGAACCCCACCAATAAAGAATGCTCAGGAATGATGGGTCATATTACCAAGGAGCATGTTAAGAGAATTGCCGTTCCTATGAGTTTCTCCACTGAATAAGGTCTTTTGTCCTGTTACAAAGAATGATTCACAGTGCTTTAGTCCCGGCCTGGCTGGAGTTGAAATGTGGATGCCAGGGGTGGGACCTGCCTTCTAATTAGAAGCATTGGTATTAGATCAAGAGGGAGATTTTCCAGAAGAGGATTTCTGTGGAAGGGATGGCAAGAGGGTAATAACCCTGAACATCAGTTCCACAGGTTTGGTTCTTGGTATTAGAACCCCCATCTGAAGGGGTATAGTAGAGGAAAGTAGAGGAAAGCCTAGCACACATTAAATAATCCTTTCTCTAATTTTCAGACTTTTCTTAAGAATTAAGAATGTGAAGTTTCTTTTTCATTTTATTCAGTCTTTTTCTACTCTCTTAGATTTACTTTCTCAGCTTTTAATTATCTTTCTGTGCTTATCTCTCAGTGGGTGATTTTTAATGTCAAAGGTAGCATTAAAAAAAAACAGTTACTATTAGTTTTTCTTTATTTAACTTTTATTTTGACATAATACTAGACATACAGGAAAGTTGCATGAATAATACAAAGAATTCTGTGTACCTTTCACCCAGATTCTCCAAGTGATGGCATTTTAATACATTTGCTTTATTCTTTTCTCTTTGTTATTTCCCCCTGAACCACTGAGATAAATACAGACAGGATATATCCCTAAATACTTCACTCTGTATTTCCTAAAATTCCTTAAAAAATTCCTAAGAGGAATTCTCTTACATAAATACCATATAGTTTTTACAATTGGGAAATTAACATTATTAATACCATAGTACTATCTCATCTACAGACTTCATTCAGATTTTACTAACTGAAACAATAGTGTCATTTTTAGTGAAAGCAAATCCCATATCATATATTTTATTGAATTGTCATGTCACTTTGGTTTCTTTAACTTGGAACAGTTCTTTATTTTCTTTGGTGATAGTGACATTTTTGAGGCACATAGACCAGTTTTCTTCCTTCCTTCCTTCCTTCCTCCCACTCTCCCCCCTGCCCTTTCTTTCTTTCTTTTTCTTTTTTGTAGACTGCTCCTTATTTTACATTTGATATCTCCTCATGGTTAGATCCTCAGGTTATGTATTTTTGGCAGGAATGAAATTAATATTAGTTTAAATTAATATTAATGTTTAGTTAATACTGATTTATTAAAGTAAAAAATGATTTATTTTTATTTACCTTTATTTTACCTGAAATACCAGTTATTCTATATACAAATCAAGTAAGTGATAAATAAAAAGAAACTGGTTTTGCGAGTTTGCTTTAAGTAATGGTCAATAAATTCAAGTTGGACAGTCTAAATTCCCATTAATCCATTTAGTTTGTATGTTAGTCACATTTTCTCAAACATTTAAATTTGCCTTTGTAAATTAATATATCTGATCTTCTTTTTAATCACTTCAAATGCCTTCTAACAATCTCAGCAAACAACACCTTAAGTCCATAAATAATCCTTAAATTTAAAAATTAAACTTCTATGTACAGTGGATTTCTCATTCTTCTAAACATTCTTAATACTGTTTGAAAAGACTCATATATTTTCACCTTTTTACTCCACCACAAGTCTAAAATCAGTTGCAATCTGGCACATTCTCAAAGATGTCAGATTTTTAAGCCCTCCATACAGTTAAATACCTAAGGTACAAAGTTATTCTGAACTTAACACAAAACTATCACTACTATGGTTTTTATTTATTTTAGTGTCTCTATGTGAAATTCCAAATCTTCCTATGTGCTCACTGTGGGGAAAGGGTCAGTCCTGGGAGGTAGGCTGAGGTTGCCATGCTGACTGTTGCCATGCCATACGGTTGTTTATCTGGCAGAAATTTGGGGTCGAGGAGGCCTAAGTCCAGGTTCTTTTGGAATTGCTGATAAGTCCATTTTATAATTGCTATGACTGCAGAAGGCTAAGCCCTGTATAGTTGCTATGACAACAGAGAGCAGTCCATACCCTTCAGATGTGATGGGTTTTCAACATTGGTCTCCTTGGTTGATATCTCTATGTCCTTCCTTCATCTCATTTGGGGAGACATACATCTGCATCCTCATCCAAGCTGCAACTAGTTTCCTGCACTGCTTGATTACATTCTGCATTTCTTTAGCTCTTGGCAGCATTATATAGTCATTTTATTCCATTTGACTGGATTTTGCATTACCTTTCAGATTTTTGGCCACAACTCTAAAGCTTCATGTTAATGAAAATGTCTTTCTCTAATTTCATTCTCCATGTTATTTGAATTATAGCCTTTGGAGCTTGGCTTAGATTTCCAGAAAGGGTTCCACTTGTGCTATGTATGTAACTTGATTATGAAAATTCCTAGGCCAGCCACTGCGCTTAACATCTGAGAGTTCTGTATATATTGTAACTAGAGATGACAAAATGTGTTTTTTGAATTTTGTCACTGAATTGCTTTTCAGCAGATTTGAAGGCATAATCACAGTTGAATATGTAGAATCAAGTAGGAATAGATCCTGTATGAGAATATCATGAAGTCATGATAGGGCCTACTATTTATTATGATGAGCTATTTACTTTTGGTAATTTAATCTCATCTTGCTTACTTATGGTGTCTGGGATAAAATTGTTTCTGGCTTCCTCTCTTGTTCTGGCCTGGTTTGGAGTAAGGGGAAAGAGGAAGAGGCCAGCAGAGAGTAACTGGTGGCCACTGAGGACTTTCACTGTTGAGAAGGGGACAGTTCCAGGCAAATGGGATGGCTGGCCCAGCTAGCAGCACAGAAGGCCCCACTGTGTAGACCCTTCAGTAACTGGGCTTAGCATGCAGAAGGGCTACGCCTTGGTGTCTCAGGCTAAGTGACTAGCCCAGCAGGCATGTTCCATAGGTCAGTCACAGCTGTCCCTTTTCCATAATGGAGAAGCCCTTTGTGGTTTAGTTTCTTTTGCTCTTCAGTCTCATTTCCTGCAGTTGCAGGAGGCTGAATGCAGGTAACCTCACCTGGCCCAAGCAGTAACTTCTCAATTCTTCATTTTGTCAAATATTATTATGCCAAGAATCATTGCCAGCTTCCCCCACCCAGTCTCCACTGTGGCTATAACGCAGGATGTGGGTTTACTGAGACTGGAGAAATTAGATCTTTAAACAGCCCCTTGGGAGGATCGGGGGTAGGGAAATGCCAGAGAAAGGGGTGTAGAGAGGATGAGCTGTCCTGTTGGCAGACATCCTGTGGCCTCACCTCACCCAGTGGTTTTGCTTTTATTAGCTTAGAGAGACCCTAGTATACTCTTTCTGAACTCAGTTTGCAAGAGGGAAATGTGTTTTCGTGAGTGAGGAATATCTTGAGGGTGGAGTTCAGGCTGCTTTCTCTCAGCTTGGGCTCTGTGGTGAGATAGGGCCTATAGACACAGCTCTTTTGAACTACAATGACTCACAAGGGTTGTCCAAGAGGAAAATGAATGATTGTGCTGGCACCTGAGCACGGCCTGTCCTCAGTTGGGGGTGGACTGGACAAATGAGCAGAACAAGCTGAATGAACCCATTTTTGATTTTTAAAAAAGAAATAAAATATGTAAGTGTATGTACGTAGATAACAGAGTCTGAAAATAATTCTCAAGAGGAATTTCGAAAACTGTTTGAAGCCAAAGTATATGGTAGAATCAGAGTAGCACACTTGCCAGGTGAAAGGGAATAACTTTCTTCCTGAATGTTATCCTGATGTTTGTTATGAACATATCCTGATGTTCGTTAAAACAGTGTCAGAACTCAGTACATGATTTGATCCCAGAAGGCTTCCCATCTAATTATATTTGCATATGCTAATAATAAAAAAAGTAATTTGCAATTGCTAAATACATACTAATTGATGGGATAGTTGTGAGTATGGAAGGAAATGTTCCAGAAGCTTTTTAATGGATGGGAAATCACCTTTTAATGGAAACTTGTTCTAACCTGGATAATTAGGGATTAAAACAGTTAAAAAGATAGCCCTTGGAAGGGAGACACTCAGCTGTTTATGATATGGATTTACATGTATTGAATGGTGTCTCCTAAAACTTATGAAATGTGTAGCGGATTCCTGGAAAAAATCCAAGACTGAAAGAATTAATCCTCTCCTCTGACTCTAGCATTAGAAAATATTTCTAACACCATTGCTAAAATGACCTGGGAACAAAAATACTATAAAGAAAGAAAATTTTGCTCTTAAAAAACCGGCTTTGCATCTAAGAGAGTAGAGCATTACTTGAGTAAATTCAAGTGTAATAGTTTTTTTGATGGCATGAAAAATTTGGCATCTGTTTAGGATTGGCTTTAGGTAAACTTGCATGTCTGTGGAAAACAAAACAGACTGGCTTGTGCACAGGACAAAGATTACCGTCAACATCAAGTGGTCCCCAGCTGGGAGCTCTGGGATGTGAGGATATCACCTGGGAAATCAGAGATGCTGTCATAGAAGTTATATCACCCATCCAGGCTCTACTCTGCCATTATTTTGAGACCTATATTTCTTCGGAAACTATAGCCCTAGGATTAATATAATTGGATCTTTACTGATAATAATAGCTAACATGTACATGATGTTCCCAGTGGACTAATATGCACTGTTTGGCATGCTTTGCCTGTATGAACTGATATAATCCTGACAACTCTTTGAAGTTGCTCTGTTTTTTTCCTCTCCTCATTTAAGATGAGGAGAATCTGAGTACAGAGAGGACCCTAACTCCACTCAAAGTCACACAGCTTTTAAGTTGTAGAATCAAGATTGAGTCTGGCTTCAGAACTTGTGCTCTTCACCACTGCCCTGTGTACTGCCTCCCCAGTAATTTCATTTTGTTAAAAATAATACTGCTTCCCTTAACTTGAAGCTGTGACTTGTACTGAGGTAAATGATATGAGGGCTGAAGCCTTATAAACAGACTGAAAGATTCACAAAAAGAAAGCTGGCAAAAGAATGAAGTAGAATTTCTACCTCATATCATATAAAATTATTAACTCAAAATGGATCAAAGACTTAGACATAAGAGCTGAAAGTTATAAAACTCTTAAAAGAAAACAGGCATAAATCTTTGTGACCTTGGATTAGGTGGTGTCTTTGTATATAACACCAAGAAGACAAGAAGCAAAAGAAAAAAATTAATTAGACTTCATCAAATTTTTAAAACTCTTGTGCTTCAAAGGACATTATCCAGAAAATGAAAGGACCACAACAGGTGAGAAAATATTTGCAAATCATGAATCTGATAAAGGCCTAGTGTCTAGAATATATAAAGACATTTTACCACTTAATATTAAAAGCCCAATTAAAAATGGGCAAAAGATTTTAGACATTTCTCCAAAGAAGATATACAAAGGGCCAATAAGCATATGAAAAGAGGCTTAGTTGTTAGGGAAATGCAAATCAAAACCATGATGATGTACCACTTCACACCCACTGGAATATGCATAGTCAAAAAGATGGACAATAACAAGTGTTGGTGAGGATATGGAGAGATTAGAGCCCTCATCCGTTGCTGGTGGGAATGTAAAATGGTGCAGCTACTTTGAAACACTGACAGTTCCTCAAAAAGTTAGATTTACCGTATGAATCAATAGTTCTGTTTCTTGGCATATACATAAGAGAATTGAAAGCATACATCCACACAAAACTTGCACATGCATGTTCATGGTAGCATTATTCATAAGAGCCAAAAAGTGGGAATAGTCCATTAAAGCAGTGGAATCCATTAAAGAAAAGTGAATCCATCAAAAAGTGGAAATGTCCATCAGCTGATGAATGGATAAACAAAAGATGGTATATCTATATAATGGAACATTATTCAGCCCTAAGAAGGAATGATACATGATGTAACATGATGAACATAAAACCATCAAGCTAAATGAAAGAAACCAGACACCAAAGGCCAATATTGTATGATTCTTTTATGTGAAATGTTCAGGACAGGTAAATCTACAGAGACAGATTAATATTTGCCAAAGGTTCTCAGGACAAGGAGAGAATGGAGTGACTGCCACTGGGCACCGGGTTTCTTTTTGGGGTGATGAAATGTTCTGGAGTTATATACTGATGATTGTTTTACTACTTTGAGAATGTACTAAAACCCGCTAAATTATACACTTAAAAAGGTGAGTATAAACATACTAAAAAACAAAATTGAGAGCTGTATCTGCCCTTCTAGAAAAAGGGAAACAAAGTTACTATTGACCATTCAAAAAACATAACAGCAGGAAATTTCACCAACCTCATCTTGAGGACAGGAACCAAGGGAAACTGGGGTCCCACTCACCAAATGAGCCACCGTTTCTTCTTCCCTGTTTCTCATTCCCTCTCTCATACCCAGCAACCGAAAGAAATGACTAGTAGTTCAGTGGGGAGAAAAAAAGATGGCATGTCCGTTTCAGTCTTGAGGTCAGCATTGTGTGTCATGACCCTTCAAACACTCCAGAGGTTCCACACATATTACAAAACAACAACATTTCACAGTGTTGACCCTCTCCACACTGTCTTTATTAATTTTGTTTTGTGCTGTGCTTTCCTCTAGTTGGATTTTTTTTTTTTTGGTTTTGTTACTTCTGCTCATTTATTTGTTTTGACAGAGAGAATCCTCATAGTGAGCAAAGCACAGCCCACTGAGACCTAATTGTGGTGGATACATGCTGTCATTGTTTTGCAAATTTTGTTGTTTCTACTTAATAGGCATGGGGCTTATCTGACATGGGGCTTTTAGTCTACTGTCAACCTTAATCCCAGTGTGTCCTTCTTTCATGCAGTTCATTAAGGATGGGGGTGTCAAGTGAGACTTTGAGGACCAGCTTATAAAAAAAATTGAGATACAATTTACATATAACACTGTATTTGTTTTAGGGATGCAATATAATGATTTGATATATATAGTAAAATGATTACCACAGCGAATTTAGTTAACATCCATCACCATACATAGTTTCACATTTTTTTTCTTGTGGTAACAACTTTTGAGATTTACTCTCTTAGCAACTTCTAATATACAATACAGTATTATTAACTATAGTCACCATGCTGTATATTACATGCCCAGAACTTACCTTATAACTGGAAGTTTGTACCTTTTGACCGCTTTCACCCATTTTGTCTACCTTTTTTATCCCTGTCTCTGGCAACCACCAATCTGTTTTCTGTATCTGTGAGTTCATTGTTTTTTTTCCTTAGGATTCCACTTACAAGTGAGATAATACAGTATTTGCCTTTATTTGTCTGACTTATTTTACTTAGCATAATGCCCTCAAGGTCTGTGCATGTTGTTGCAAATGACATGATTTCTTCCTTTTTTGAATAATATTCCATTATATATATAATATATATATATATAATTTTTTTGTTCTCTATCCATTTTCTTTATCCATTCATCCACTGATGGATACTTAAGTTGTTCCCATGTCTTGGCTATTGTAAATAATGCTGCAATGAAGTGATCATCTTTTATTTTTCTTCCCCCCTGGCCAAGTCAATGTTATGTTTCCATGCTTTGTGTACGTTCTCACTTTTGTCATACTTTTTTTTCTTTTTAGACATTACTGAGCTAAACTGAGATTAGGAAAAGGTGTTGCTGGTGCTTTTTTTTAACTTCCTTGGACCCCATTTTTGCTGCCCTGCTTCCATTCTGAGCATTCTTTTCCAGATACTTGTTCCTTTTATATTTTACTAATTAATTACTTTTACTGTAGGATTTTATCCTCCCCTCTCCTTTCAATGAGTCTTAGCTGTCCTGTGTTCATTTCTTAGGCCCTGGTTTAAAGGCTGAATTTAAGATGATAAAGTAATCCAGTTAAATGTGGTTCAATGTGCTGTTTTTGCCAAATGGGAAGTGTGTGTAGGAATTTGAAGCACTCTTGGGGTCTTGTGGGATCTTTGGTAAAGGGAACCTCTTCCTTCTCATTTCACACCTTTAAAGTGTGAAATGCACAAAACCCCACAGTAACCACCATAATCTACAAGATTTTATGTAATCTTATGTACATATTTGGTTTTTTGTTTCCACAGGGAGAAAATATGGCTTATCTGTGGTGTTCAAACATACATTGTCTTTTATTAATGGAGGGAAAAAAGAGCACAAATGATGGTTGGTGTTGCTCTTGTTTCAAGAACTTATAAAAAAGCTTATTATTTATGCTTCCTCTGAATTTGGTTATAATGAAAAGAGCATGTGCTGGGTATCATAAGAGCAAGTTCCAGTCCTGATTGAGTTATTAACTTCCTTTTAAAAAAAGATTATCATCCCAAAATATTTTAGTATGCATCTCTAATAATTAAGAACTTTTATTTTATGTGTAGTTACAACATAAATATGGCCAAAACATAACATAAACATAAAAATTGAAAAATTTTTAATAATTCCTTAATATCCTCTAACACACAGTCTGTTATCACATTTTGTTGCTTATCTCTAACAAGGTTGTTTTTTAAACAGTTGGTCAAATTAGGAGCCAAAGAGGGTACATTCACTGACTTGGCTCTTTTGTCTAGTAAGTATTTTTACATCTCTAATTGTCTCCTTTTACTCCTGTCCTACTTTATTATCCTCTTTATTAGAGAAACAAGGTCATTCACCCTATAGAATGTCTCACATTTGGATTTGGTGGATTGCTTTCTTGTAGTGTCATTTAACTTGTTCCTCTATCCTCGTATTTACTATAAACTCATAGTTAGATCAAGAGGCCTGATTATATTCTGGCTCAATTTTTATTTATTTTTATGTGAAGAACAGTTTATAGGTGGTGCTGTGTACTTCCTATTGCATCACATTAAGGGAACATAATATCTGATTGTCCCAGTTTTAGTGATGTTAAGATTGATCAGAAGATTTAGCTGTATGTCTGGTCCACCCTTTCTAAAGTTTTCCATCTACCTTTCACTTAATGGGTTTTGCAACTAATATGTTGTACCTAGGAGTTGTAAAATGGAAAATTTCTATTATTTCTTCATTTATTACTTGGGGTTCTTTTATATGCATGAATTTTCCATCATCAGTTATTTGGTTATCCTAAAATAGAGTTTGAAAAGGAAAAGCAGGATACATTCTTCAGTCTTGCCTTTTATTTTGAGAGTGGAAGTAGAAGGACATCTTATCAACTCATTATAAACCCATGGACTCTAGATTTGATGTGTGAATCAGTTGCAATCATTCTTTTTGATATTTACTTTGTCTCATCTTTAGCTGGTGGAGATACTTTCTAATTGGCTTATACTGACACTGGCCTTATATTTATCTGACCCATAAATTTCTAGGCAACAGTTTCCACTTTATGTAATTAGATTAGTTGAGCTTTAAGATTTCCTTTTAAGTTCTCGGTTCCCTTCCAGAGAAAAAAGCCTGTATTGCAATATTCTACAGTAAAATCTCTTATGCAAAAACATACTATTTTTTTTTCCTCTTCACAGTTCACACAGTGGGTGAGTTAGTGCACTGGAATATATGGAATGTTTTCATTTCTCTGACTCTGATCTTTCAGCCCCCACTTATACACTAGCTCAGGACACTTCCACACTCTAAGCTCCATATCTAGGTAGAAAACAAAACAAAACAAATGATATAAACATTTATATTCTTAAGGCTGTAATGAAGCTTAGCAAGGAGGTCCCTGATTTTGAAGATGGATTGGTTTTGAAATATACCAGTATAGTAATTGTTATTCCTAATGTGATATTTTTCTCACCTTTTAATGTGAGGCACCAGGCAGGAAGACCTGATAGATACAGTTCATCCCAAAGCCCTGGTAAGGCAGAATGGGGAGCTGTGAAGGGCCTGGGGCTCCCCAGTGAGCTGTTCAGGGAAGTCCAGAAGGCTGCAAAGCCGGCCAAGGCTTGCCAGGTGGTTGTAGAGAGTCAGCCCCAGTTCCTACAAGCCGGGAGCTGGAGCCCATCCATTTGGGCAGTGCCTGAACCAGATCCAGGCAACTGGGCCAAGTCCCCAAGGCTGTCCCAGGGACCAGAAGGCATAACCAGAGGGAAGCATGGATTTAAATTCCAGGGCATAAGACAAAAGCTCATATCTAAGAAGAAGGAGCCGACAATGACTTTTTATAAATGCTTGAAGGACACTGTCTCATACTGAACTGAATATAATAACATTTAAGAGTGGCCTGAGTCTTGTTTCTGTCTGTGCTCTGTGGAGCACATGTGATGCCAAAGGCAGCTCAGTAGGGTGCAGGGAGAGAAGAGCATGCTTTTATGTTTCATTCTGGCACAAATCCTCCAAATTATTTTTGATGGTCAGGGAACAAAACTTCCACTCCCTCTAAATTCATTTGCATTGAGCCAGTCCACCTTTATTTTTCTATGGTGACAGTTTCCACTGCTTCAACCTGTGTGTTCTCCCAGCTTTGAGGTGCTATTTCGCAGGAAAAAGCTGAGGGTGATGTTAGATGATTTCAGGTGAAGCCTCGATCAGCCCCACTCACTAATTGTCCTCTCTTGACTCTTGTTTCCTTGCCACCACAGTAAGTGTCTTCGGAATTTAAAATAGTTGGTTATAAGGCTGTTGAAAACCATGAGACACCCTTTTAACAGGAGTCTTATGCTGAAAAAAGGAGCTCCTGGCTTCATTTTAATCTGTGGGACCCCTTGGTGATAAGCAAATATAGCTTCAATCTAATGCATGTGTGCAGTGGCTCTGTGTGAGAGTGTGTGTGTGTGTGTGTGTGTGTGTGTGTGTGTGTGTGTGTGGTGTGTGTGTGTATAAGCTTCTAGAGACCCTGAGATTCCATTAATCATAGAAATTAGAAATGCCAAGGTTGTTTTCAGTGACTGCTTCTCTCCCTTAGCAAAGGCAGGACGGTTCCTTCCAGCTTGCTTTTGGGGCAAGTTTCCTTTGTGGCCCTGTGCCTGGCCTTCCCGCAGCTCCTTCACACCCGGACTTCATAGACTGATCAGACTATGCTGTTTTTATTTCTTTTGGCCTGTTTATTCCTGATCACTTTTATTATGCTTTTCCAAGCCCTATATTCCCTATCTTGTTTGAAACTTTGAATGCTGATATGGTTGGGCAGTGGTTCTGCTTGACTTAGGGGGTGATCCTAATGAGCCGAAAGTGGTTGCTTTTGTTGCCAGAAGGGTCTTGTGACTTCTCAGGACAAAACGTCCACTCTGTGAACTCATCACCACTACCAGGGGAAGGAGCGCTCTTCTGATTATTACAGGTCAGCAAATGAAGTGCAAGCTAGTGGTAGCTTTGGTAGCTTTGTATTAACTTCTTTTTATCCCTATATTCATAACCATAACTCATTGGTCTTTGCTTTAATCTTTGTTAGTGATGTCGTCAAATATAAAGGACAATGATACAGTAATGATAATAGTTATGTCAATATGCTGCAAGATTTCCCCCATCCCCCTCATCCTCCATCAGAATACAGCCTTCAGTTGGGTTATGAGTAGAAGGAATTTACGCTGGCCTAGTAAGCAATATTACAATCGAACAGTGTTTCCCAAAGGGCCAAGTATGCAAGATATTATATGAAACTGTAAGTACCCAGAAGTATTTCAGTTATTTTCATATATTGTCTACTTTCTGTATGTGCAAACTTGAATAAAATGGTGCTGGTGAACACACACACACACACACACACACATGCACACATGGATTTTCCTCAAAGGGCTTTCTAGTATATTCTAGTAGAGAGAAAAAAGAATTTACATGAGACATTTATTGAATAACAAATAAACTTAAACCTAAAGGTTAAATTGGTTGAGGCTGGCTAATCTATATCTATATCTATATCTATATCTATATCTATATCTATATCTATATCTATATCTATATCTATATCTATATCTATATCTATATCTATATCTATATCTATATCTATATCTATATCTATATATCTATATCTATATCATCGATATCTATATCTATATCTATCTATATCTGTATATCTATGTATCTATTTTAATCACTAGAATTCAGAGAATGGAGACCATAGAGTAGATGAGTTGGAGATGCCACATGAAATGGAAAACTTGAGTAGGAGGTGAGGTACGGAGGAGGAGAACTTAAGGTATGGGAAATGCCATTTCTAAGTCCAGAAAGAAGGACGAAGGGGTGAGAATTTAAGGGCTGCTGGGATGGCCAGGGTGACTTGAATTGAGGGCTTATGTGTTTGAAAGAGTGAGCTTTTTACTGATACTTTTAGTGTATGAATGAAGTTGGTAGAAAATGTCAAGAATATTAAGTTTTATTTACAGATATGAAGTAAGTAGCAATTATACTCAAATCATATTATTGCTCATTCAAGTAGTTTAGACTATTTGCCAAAGTTGAAAAAATCTATAAAATATAAGCAGTTGTTTTAACAAATACAGTGGAGTACCCTGGGATGATTCAAGGCACAAATTTATCTTTGACCTTGCACAAGATATACGAACTATATATAAGAGTGGGGATCTTATTTAGTTCTGTGTTTCCCAAGAGGTGCATCTTATCATACCTTGCACATGGCAGATTTTTAATAGTTTTCATCGAATGAATGCATGGATTTAATATAAAGACATCTTTTGGTGTTGGCCTCAAAGAGGCATTATAAATGACACTCCAGAGTACCCAGAAGGTGGGTGTCATTTTCCAGGGAATGTGTTATGCATTGGTAAGTTACACTGCTACTAAGTTTTTTGGTAAGTATTTTGGGGTGGTTATTAGAATCAGCCAAAATGATTTTGTCAAGTATCTTCTATGATTCCAGTAACACAGAAGGTATGGGAGGCTTGATTCTTTGTTCTTTTTTCTTGATGTATCATTGACATGCAATCTTAGATTGGTTTCAAGTATATAACACAGTGGTTTAACAGTTACTCATATTATTAAATCCTCACCCCCACTAGTGTAGTTACTATCCGTCAACACAAGAAGATGTTACAGAATCATTGGCTATATTCTCTATGCTGTACTACCATCCCTGTGACCAAACCTACATTATGACTGAGAATTTTTGTGCCACTTTATCCCCCTTACCCTTCCCATGCATCCCAACCCCTCCCCCATGGTAACCACCTTTCACTTCTCAGTGTCTGTGTGAGACTTGATTCTTGATATTATAGAAATCATGTTATATTGGGAAGATAAGAGTATTCAATGGGGAAAAATTAGAAAGTCAAAAGACAATATACTAGGCAGAAATACTTGAGTTGGTATCTCCACTCTTGCTCTTTTCTTCATTTCTCTTTCCCTTAGGAAATTGATCTGGTCATATTTTCAACTGCTGTCTCTACTGATGACCCAAATTGACATGTCCTAGATTTTGTACCTGGACACTGAGCACTTTTTCATAATCTCAAACTTTATATCTCTAAACCCAACCAGCTTAAGTCCCTTTTTCTTTTTCCATCCATTATAGCATTATTGTTCTAATCACTCAGGTTCAAAATTACTAGCTATTTCTGTACACCCATATTTTCTTATGTTTATCAGTTGCCATTGCTATTGTATTCTGGACTGCGAGTTGATCAAGAGAACAGAAGAGGCTTTTAACCAAGTGAGCCTAAATATGCAGAGCAAATGTGGTGGATAGAAGGAAATCAAGTGATGTATTTGGGACTCTGGTTGAAGACATAGCAGCCAAGTTTTGACTTAATGGTAGTGAGAAAGCTCTGTGTCAGGGCAAGAGTGGGAGAAATCCTCACATTCCTTGCCCTGAAACATATGTTACCTGTGAACTTGCTTAATACTAGCATATCAAATTTTGATCAATAGAATTTTGCTTTAAATGTTTTGGAAAAATTTTTGGAAGGAAGCCATTACTAAATTTGCATTTTTCTATTACTATCTTTTCCTGGTATACTGATAGGCTTACATGTAATACACACTGGTTCTTAGCTGCATGATCTCCAGTCTGTCTCATGTGTAGCTGTTGATTAGTGGAATGAACTCTCATGTGTTGTGAGCTGTCTCTCACTTGTGGTATTTAAACAGAGATGGTATTACTATTTCAGATACTGAAGATATGACCCGGGCATTGGGTAGGAGATGTATTAGCTCTCTACAACCCCTTCTAATATTAAGATTTTATCATTTTATGGTGATTCATAAGATAATTAATAATATCTTTCTACTTTTATGTAATATACTGGCAATTGGTGTGCATTGATTTTGGCTTTCTTTTTGGCACCTTGGAAGGCACAAAGTTAAACACTAACAAGTAACATCCAAGGGTGGCACCACTGTTGGTGGCAGAATGTTTGTGGATTACACTGTGGTTGTTGAAATAAAATACTCTTTTGATGTTGTCGGCATGGAACTCAGTGGTAGGATCTGAGTCTTGGAAGCACTGCATTTTGCATTATGATGGCATTAAGGAGGCCTGCAGACAGCCTGACCAAGTTTATAAAGACTAGATAGTTAAAAAGGCTCAAGGCATCTCTCTATGAGAGAGATAGAAAGGGATAGAAGGAAATACCCTTACCTTCTTTGAACTGAAGCCATGCAAGACAAGAGATAAAAGAGTGTAATTTTGGAGTGCTTGATCTGTACTGTAAAAAAATGTTTCAGAGCCAAGCATACTTTAGAAATGATCTCCTGGCTTTTTCAGCCGTGTCCAATTTTCTCGGTCTGATGCTTTCACAAGTTCTCCCTCTACTCCAGGGAGGAAGTGAGAGGTTATTGTACAAAGCTTGAAAAGTGTAGCTCCTTTAGATCCTTTGCCAGGATTCTATCATCATCTTGCAAGAAAGAACATGGTAAACATCCAGGCTTACACAATGCAAGAATTCCTTTGAACCAGATCGACCATAAAGAAAACATCTTCAGAGCAGCGAGCACAGGGCTGTGTGTATCTCACCCTGGCTCCAGAGCTCATGTGGATGTGTGCCCTTCCTCTAGAGCGCGGAGTTCTCCCCAGCCAGCTGCTTCACTCTTGTTCTAATCCACTCATATAGGTGGTCCTGGGTGGTTTTGTGCTGTCATGAAGTACTCTTAAAAAATGCTGTTTAATAGATGTAGAAGAAACGACAGAAGAGAAAACCCCTATTTTATGAAGACTGTCATAATTAATAAGAGATTCAGGCAAGAATGATCTAAAATGATGCTAAAATAATTTAGTGGAAGATTTTGGGGAACAGAATATTCTCAAAGTGTCACCTTTTGGTCTACTTAATTACAAAGGTGAGAAGGCACCTTTACAAATCGATAATTCCTTAAACATATGATCAAATTTAAGCAATTTAACATCATCAAAAGAGGAACAAATTAATGTCATGTGCCCATTGGCTTGATCCCTGCCTGTGACTTAGGCAGCCTTTCTGCCCCAAATGTTTAACCTGAATTTAATATGAGGAAATACTCAGACAAATCTGAAAATGAGGGCTTGTTTTCTTAAGCAATGCCAGTCATTATAAACCAAAAAAGCTGGAGGTGCTGTTTTTGAATGTGACATCTAAATGCAGTGTGCCATCTCAGATTGCGCTTTAGATCAGGGAAACAGCAATAAAGGACGTTTATTGGGTCATTTGGGGAAATTTGAAAATGAACTATGTCTTAGATAATACCATTGTGTCAATGTGAAATTTCCTGAGTGCAATAATTTTGTGTATGTAAGAGAATGTCTTTGTTCTTAGGAGATCTATATTGAAGTATTTATGACTTAATTGTCATGGTGCTTGCTACTAACTTTCATATGAATCTTATAAAATATGTTATATATATGATAGTATACATAAAATTTATGTAATAAATTTACATACTATATCGAATTCAAATATACATCATATTAAATATACATATTTGCTTGAATACACACATTCATGCATACATACATTTGTGTGCACGTATAAAGCAAATACGGCAAAATACTGGCAATTGGCAAAACTGGGGACCATATTCTTTGCACTACTTTTGAAAACTTTCTGAGGTTTGAAAATATTCCTAATAAAAAGTGGGGGACAAAGAACTTTTGTTTTAGGGACAAGTAATGAAGAAAAGCTGAGCTGTTAAATGGATGTTCGTGAGAAAATGGCCTTTTGCTACTGTTGAACAGAGCAAAGTGAGATGATACAGCTTATTGAAAATAAGTATTCACAAACATCAACTGTTAAGTGAGCGTGACTCTGTCTGGAATGAAGCATTTTTAGAGAAGAGAAGGGATTGGTGTTGGACATCTTAATCTTTCTCTTTTGTTGCCACAATATTGACTTTCTTCTGTTGTGAGTTCTTAGCTCATGGGATTGTTCTAGAATTAATGAAATGATGTATGGGAGAGTGGTTTGTAAACTGTGGAACAAATGTCTCTAAATTTCTTTGTGTTTAGGGTGTAACTTGTACTGGATTATAATACTCACTGCTGTATTTTATTGGTATACAGAATATGCATTCATAGGAAGACAAACTAGATCAGAGACTTTATTAAGACCCATTCCATAACATATGTAATTTAGAAAAATAAAGCTGCCTCCATTTAGGTGAGCTTAACACAGTTCTGCCTTATGGCATATCTAGACAGTGTCTAAGTACATATAGCAATTATTAGCATTTTCAGTAATGAAACAAAACTTCCCTTACTTTTTATGCTCACTTAACTAGTTGCACTTATGCAAAAATCTTTCCCCAGAGAGTATGAAAAAAGCAAACAAGAGCTTTAACTTAAGTCAGTACAACATTAAGTAGAGAAGCTCAGAATTGCTTGCCGTGCTATTATCTTGTGATAATTTCAATTTAGGTTTTTAAGTATGCTTTCAGAGTTTTATTGTTACACTAAATATAAAATTGAGTCAATGTATGTGGAGTACTTGGAATGAATATGAAAAATGAGCATTTTAGTCCTTCAGAGGGAGGCAGGCCAGAACACCTATAAAATGGTGATACTTTGGCCCTGACTGAAAGTAAGCTGTAGAGAAAGAATGATGATAAGGAGAGAATTAGGGAGATACACACATAACCCATTATTAGCTCAAAGGGGTGTTCTTGCCAGTTACTGAACTTGACAAGATTGTTCAGCAAGTGCAGACAGTTGAGGTGTACCTGTGGTGGGCACAGGTTTCACTGGTAATAGCTGTGGGGTTTTGCTAGATTAGCCAGAGAGACACTAGGTAACTGTCTTTGTCACTTGGCATAGAGGAGATATTGATGATGAATATTTTTAATGACAAGAGTCATTGAGTAATTACTACATAGCTGGAGTAGTGTTAAATGCTTTATGTGTATTTTCTCTGTTAAATTTCATGACATCCCTCTGAGATAGGTGTTAATACTCTTATTTTACAGATAAGCGAGGTCTTATCTGAACCAGGTGGTCTGAGTTCAGAGCCCGTTTATAGCCACACTGCTATAGCCAGCTGACTCTCTGGAGAGCACAGTTTAAGAAGCTGTGGAGGCTTTTTTAGAGATAAGACATGTCTTTAGCGATGATAAAGTAAGAGGGACTGGAATTATTCTCTCAATTTAAACAACTAAAACTAACTAGGGAAAATATATGGATCAACAATTTTCAGACATTAGACAAATAGCACAAAAAGTAATCTTTCAGGGAAGGGAAATAAGTGAGATTGCTCCAACTTACTGCTGCAGTATATATTACTTTTCCAGGGACAGAGTACAGGGTGTCCCCAGATGGAGAAACTAAAAAGATGGACTGTAGGAAGAATTGAAAAGGATGTGGAGAAACTAGAACTCTCACATAGTGCTGGTATGTAAAATGGTACAAACATCTTATAAAACAATTCGGTTGTTTCCTAAAAAGCTGGATCTGATATCCCCAGTGATTCCTCTCCAATATAGTTATCCAAGAGAAATAAAACATATGTGCACATCATATGACTATAAAGACTTGTACATGAATGTTCATAGCCTGTAGCTTTATTTCTAATAGCCCCAAACTGGAAACAAACCAAATGAAAGTCCATCAACATGTGAATGAACAAACTTTTATATACCCATACAATGTAGCACTACTCAGCAATGAAAAGGGCCACAGTATCTATACACTCAATAACATGGATGAATCTCAAAATAATTATACTGGGTGAGATGAATCAGGAAGTAACATACACACATTGTGTGATTCCATTTCAATATAATTCTAGAAAATACAAACTGATCTATGGCAACAGAAAGCATATTGGTGGTTCCTGGGGTTTGGGTGAGTGGGGAAGGTGGGGGGATGGAATGCAAAGGGATTTGAGGAACTGTCGGTGATAGAAATGTTCATGATCTTGACTGTTGGGATGGTTTCATGGGCATACATATGTCAAAACCCATGACATGGTACACTTTAAATATGTGCATTATATTGTGGCCAATAATACCTTATTATAGCTGGAAAAAGAATCCTAATGTGCCACTGGCAAGACGCAAGTAGCATATTAATAGCTGTGGTAGAAGCCTATTGCCCAGAGCAGATGAGACCTTAGAGATGATCTTCATTGTCACCAAGAAGTAAAATGATTTGTCTGTGATGTTCACACACCATTCCTTCAAGCCCAAACAGAATGCTGTGTCTCATGGTACCCCCATGGGAATGTTTCAGGAAGACTGGCATGTCCTGTCTCTGTGTCTTTCATTCTATGTCAGGCAGTGTTTTGTACACAGTGGTGCTTAGTAAATATATGCTGGTTAGATGAAGGCATGATGTTTCCTAAACTGAATTATAGATGAGAACTGCTTCACTTTCTTGGTTTAGTGGAAAGATGTGCTCAGTAAGTGGTAGATCTTATTACAATTTCCACTTACAAAACTTTTTGGAGTTTCCTTTGGGGACAAAGTTGTTTTACTGGCATGCTTGAGAATTCTTGAGTCTGGGAAAGCCTCTGAGGTGCAACATAAGTCATTGTGGCACACATTATTTAGGGTCTGCAAGTTGACAGAGATGCCAAATAGCAGCAGCTCCAATGAGATGGCAGTGAGTTAGTTTCTTTGTCAGTAAGTCTGAGCTGATGCAGTGGCTCTGTTCTGTGGGGCCATCAGAGACCCAGGCTCATTGCTGCTTTTCCACCATCCCAGGTCTTGCCCTTGTCCAGATGTTTCCTGGTAGCTCCCACCATGTCCATTTTCCCTCCAACAAGAAGGGGAGTGGGGGAGGAGAAAAGCAAGCTAGGTCCAGGAAGTTTCACCCACCACTTCTGTGCTGACTGTGTTGGCCAGAGCTGTTACTTGGCCGTACACAGCTACAGAAGAGCTGGGCATGAGGGCTCAACTTGGAAGAATGGAGAAGCGATACTATGGGGAGACCAGCAGTCTTAGCCACGGGGAAGGTTCTGTATATCCCAGGAGTTTTTGCCTTATAGGGGACTAGAGTTCAAAAAGTTCATGACATTGTAATGTCATCCAAACCTTCACTTCTTGCCTCAGTTCAGGAGGAAACTTGGGGGGAAGGCCTGAGAGACGGGACAGGGAGGGCAAGCTCGGGCTTGTGCCCCATCACTGGCCCACCCACCTCTGTTTCAGGCTGTGAGTGAAGGCCCCCTCTCTTCTCTAAAGTTACATTCTGGCAGTGAAGAGGTCCTCCAAAAAACTGTGAAATGTTCCCATGGAAGGTGGGTATGTGGGAGTGGAACCCCTGTAAGAAATATCACCATAAGGGACACTGATGAAGACTGGCAGGAAATGTTACTGTGTTACTGTCATTTAATAACTTGGATGGTGGGTTAGGCATTGCTGAGGACTTTATAGTACTGTTTAAAAAACCAATTTCTTACAATTTTGTGAAGCAGATGGTTTTCATTTTCATGTTTTCAAGGGGAAGAAACTGAGTCATGGCAGGGGATATAACGAGGTCATGGCAGGGGATATTGTTCAGCAAGGCAATCTGTGGCCCACGTCAACCCTGGAAACCCATCCATTTCTTTGCCCATTAGGTCTTCATTCTTTTGGAGAAAATGAGAAAAGATCTGAAGGAAAAGAATATTTAAGAACTTTCCTCCCCAAGCCCTGTATTAATAGCATCGACATTTCTCTGCTGATTGTCCTGAGGTCGGCCTCCCGGCGTTCACTGGGACCTGCACCGGCTGGTCCTCAGAGCCAGGCACGGTGCTCTTTATCTTTTACACAGGGCGCAAAAGTGTTGCTTAGCAACAGCGATCTGCCAGCTCTCACACCTGCTGCAGCCGCCCAACTGACAATAGACGGAGTTTGGAGTTAAATCCCCAGTTTTCAGCGTCTTCACTGTGGTGAAGCGGGTAAAGAAAAAAAAGGCAAATAGGATGAAAGCCTCACGGTCAACAGCACGGTGCAGAAAGCCTGGGCCTACGGTGGAGAGTGGTGGAGGGCTCCGCACCCTACACGAGATGAATAAGTGCTGGAAGGGAGAAATAAAGGGGGTAATCACGGTGGCAAAGGTTGATTAGGGAAAGTAAAGGGGCAAGAGGATGAGGTGGCCTGGCAACTGGAAATGGACATTTCTGACCACCTGGGTGTCTAGAGCATGTTCATCCTGTCTCTGTTTTTGGTGTTTTTGCTTCCTTTATTTTCTTTTGGTCCAAGTTATCATGCAAGTTTTTGAAGGGAAAGAGGGATGAGGCTTTTTGATTTTTTTCTTCCAACTCTCTTGTTGGCAATGCTAAAAATGGGTGAAACAGCTTCTAATGAGTTCCAAGTGCTTAAAGATGTTCAGGGCAGAAACTTTCCATGGTGATCTGGGATTGGCTCCTTTGTGGCCTGTGCAACAGGGCAGCACAGCCCTGGACATTCCAAAACGATGCGCAGCATTTGAGGTGATTCTAATGTTAGAAACACCCTCACTTCCCAGTTCCTATTCCTTCTCGCTCTTTCCATCATATCATGGAGAGAAAATGGAGGAGCATGTGCGTACCACTCACATGAGACATTTCAAACCTGAGAGATTACAGTCTTTCATATCAGATGCAGCTACAGCCCTTTGTAGAAAGGTTTTCTGAAGTGAATCAGATGGGTTTTTCAGAGCTGAAGGAAGTCAGAGTATGAAATAAATAAAAACGAGAGGAAATTGAAAGGGGTGTGTGAGGGGGAAACATATGTTTTCAGATGATATTTTAAAATAGACGGAGAGTTGATGAGACAGAGATACTGCAGCCCGACTCCAGATGGCAGGAATAGCAGTGGCAGGCTGGTGTGAAGGGACAGAGCGCAGGCTGGCACCAGACGGGGGAGGAAGCGAGTGCAGAGGGGAGGCCCAGCCAGGGAGGCTGCCATATGGGTGGGCGCCTACCAACAGTGTTCGGGGTTCTAGAGAAATTGAATCATACCCTTCACTTTGAGTTTAATAATTTACTTAGTATGTTCCTGTTTGTAACAGACGTTGTTTTATGATATGCTTATGAAAAGCCAAATTTGTTTCACTTTGACAGTTTACTCAGGTGATGTAGGCAAAACGGCTATTCAAATCAGCATCCATGAGGGGCCCTGGATGTAGTGGGCCAGAGGGGGACTCTATCAGATTTTGTTTTATTCTATATACATTCGAATTCTGGTGATACATATTGAAGGATATTTAGGCTTTCCTGGAACAATCTATAGAAGCCTATATGACCTGAATTCATGAATTTATCTCATGCATTGATTGGAGGGGAAGGAAACTGAGAAACAAGAAATTACTCTGCTACTAGTTTTAAGATGGCCAGAATAGCTTTTCATTGCTGAGAGGGATAGAAGAGTCCATGCACATTCCCTTTCTGTGAAACAATGCAGTTTTTTATTTGCATATTATTTACTTGACATCAGTGGGTTTCCTGAGCTCTGAATTTGGTGCTATATTTTCATTCAGTGAGCATTTGTTGACTGCCTACTATGTGCCAGGATGAATTCTAGGACTACAGAGAAGAAAAGTCATGCTTCTGCCTTTGTCTTTTGCATGAATGAAGGGAAGTGTCTCCTTTCATATCCTCACTCTGTGTGTGTTCTGCTATGTTATTACCTGAGAGGGGCCTACAGCTGGGGTCCAGTCTCTGTGGTGAATCCACACCCACCCTACACACTCTTGCATCTTTTCAGTTGACCCATCATTACTAATTTCTGCCTTTCCCGACAGCTATTTATGCTTAGATAATTGTTGGTATCAACACTTAGCTACCAGGGTTACAGAAAACATAAAGATTCAAAAAGAGATTATTATAATGTTCATTTTATGTAGGGCCATGAATTAAAACGGCAACGCTTGTCTAGTCCATTAAACAAGGCAAGGAATTTGTTTGCAGAAGGTGACTGCCCTGTGTTATTCAAGTCTTTTGCAGGGAGCTATGTGTGACTCTTGCATCAAGGAAGAAGTCCAGCGTCTTCCGTTCTTCAGTGGTTCCTGTCATGTTTCAGAGACATGATGATAATTTCAGCTGTCTAGATTAAAGCAGTTGCTTTTGGGAGGGTTGCATTCCAATTTCATCAGAGATTGACTCGGCCTTATCTTTTCTGTTTACATTTCCTTGGACTTTTCCATTTGTTCTTGTTCTTTGCCATGGAAACCTGTCTGTAAATGTTTTATTGGCGGTGATGTAACCAGAATAGTACAGGTGGAACTCCAAAAGCCTGGCTACACATAAAATGACTAGTTTAAGCAGTGCCGAAATAAAGGCAAGCCTGTTGCCATAGGGAATGGAAGAGACACACCCTAATACTGAGTGCATTTTGCTAAGAGGCAACATATATTTATTGTGAATTTTATTTCGAATTAATTAAGAATTGGCAGCGTGTGGGCCAAAGTTTTCCAACTCAGTGGAATCTGAGAAGCTAAAAGTCCTACAAGTGTATTTAACTGAAAGATAAGCTGAGAGATGCTACTTTTTTGTTTTTAAGGCCAGCTTGCTGTTTGTTGATAACCATGATTAAGAAAGGTAGAGGATCTTGTGGGGAAGCCAGGATTGACTAGATGGGCTCAGAGGAAGTTGGAAAGTAGTGGCAAGTTAAGGAAAAATTAGACGGATGTGATGAAACTACTCTTAAATCTCTGTGAAAAATGCACACTCAAAACCAACTAGCTCTAAATGCTCATGTAAATTCTCTGTTCTTTTTGGATCCTTTAAGAATGTCTAAATGTGTTCTTCAGGCTAATTGAAGATACTGTGCTCATCCAAGTTTTTTTGAGGGTAAGTTCTATGTGTGAATCACATTATGCCCCCAGCTCAAGCTGAAGGAACGAGCTAGCTGCGGGGAGGACGGGGAGGAGACAGCTGGGGGAGGCGGCGGAGGGAGGGTAAGGGAGAGAGTTTCCTGATGCTTAGAATTTCACTGGTATCTGAGGCCCAAGGTAGCTTTTCTTTTAGTCACAGTTTGTTTTGTTTTCCCAATCAAAGTCATAATACTAACAGGGCCATTTTGACACAGTACATTTCTCTTTGCGGGAAAACAAATTAAGATGCTGACGCGTTCTGTCCTCTCTAAAGCAAAAGCCCAGCACTGCTGCAAAGTCACATTTAGAGTGTTAGAGTCGGAGGGTGATGTGGTCCATCCTCTTCATTGTGCTGATGGAGAAGCTGCCACTTGCAAGGTTAAAGGACTTCCCCGATCTTGTCAGTGGATTAGTAGAGACAGCCCAGGTTTTCCCACATTCCTATGGCCCCTTCTGTATACTACAAGGAGGACCAATTAAGGAAGGAGGCATGAGAAAGCCACACTCAAGTCCTCCCCATCACTTTCGCAGAAAGCTGTCGCAGCAGACCACCTCTGAGACACGGTGAAGCTAACAGGTAGCCAGGAGGCAGACCCCAGGGAGGGGTCCTCCTGTCCTTGAGCAGAGTGCTCGCAATTCAATTCAAGGTGAGTTAATATAGAAAAAGTTCAGGACTTAAGAGAAAATTGTGATTCTGATTTGAGCCAAACTTCCGTGTACATATGTTACATAGCCTCTAGATAATCTGATTTGCTTAAAGATCCTTAAATTCAACAATTCAAATGGCAGTTTACTGGTTTGATTTCAAAAGGTAGAATTATGCTAATATCATCGTTTAACACCCTTCACTTTGTTTTCCAAAAGTTTATTGACTGAGAGTTTAAAAAGATTTCTACACCTCAGGGAACTTATAGTTGGTTTTGGCCATTTCTCTTCATCAGTTCCCTTCACTCAGACCTCGGTCCCTACAGCTCCTTCTTCCTGATTTTCTTAGGCTAGATTTTCCCCAATTCAGTCCACACCTTGGCCAAATGTCTGCACATTTTACCACCCGCTGGGTAGTTCTCTACTGGGTAAACATTTGTGAGACTCATCTTTCAGGGCTGAGGTTCTGAAACTTTAGAGGATCTGAGAACAATCTAGGGAGCTGATTCTTGGTATCGTCTCTTAGATTCCAATTCAGCTGGGCTGAGATGAGGCCCAGGAACCTGTACCTTAAACAAGTACTCCCACTGACTTTGATGCAGGTGGTCTATGAACCACAGTGCTGAATGGTGTCAGATTTTGGATGCATTAAATAAATCATAGGGACACCTATACTTTGGATCCCTTTACCTAATTATAGGGAGCGTTTTCTGTGCCACTGCAGACACTGGCTCTGTGGGCCCTCGTTTTTTCCTCATGAGCACTTAGGAGTAGTCGATGGGGAAGAATTCTAGTTTCTCATACCAGACTGTCACCTTCCAGTTGATGAAGATGGTTCAGTGAAATGCACTTTCAATGATGTGACCTTACTTTATCATCTCATGTTAACAGGAAACGGTGAAACACATGCTACCATCATAGAGGGACATTTGGGAAGAAACAGGTTTTAAACAGTAGCTGAATGGAGGCCTTCTTTAGATTCTTAAGAATGCATAAGAACAAATTGAGTTGAGTAATGATGCTTAAAGTGTCAAACCACAGATAAATGGAATTTTCTATGGAAAGCTTGGAATGGAAAACAGACTTACACAAAAATGACAAAATGTTTCCTGGTTCTAAAAAAAGAAAATGGTCTCTGTACAAAAGAAGGTCAGTGAGAACTTTGGTTTGATTCATGGAGTATGAATAACACATGCAGTGGAGGCTTAGGAAATCAGTCTGGGGCATTTAAAAAAACCCTCACAGTTTCACAACAAGTGTAGGGATTTGTGTATGAAGCAGTAGGTTTTCCAGGAAGAAATGTTTTTCTCCTCTTCTAGTGGGTGAATGTAGATATATTTGATCAAGACAGAGATTTATGGATACAGGAGCTGAAGAAACTCCACATAGTTTTTCCTTTTCTTGATTCTGCCTCTTTAACCTTGAAGAAAGCACTTAAAACATTGTGACCACATATATTTGCACATTCTTTCTCCTCTTCGCAAGAGTGGCAATTTGGAAATGCTGTTCAGTGTTCGTGGGCTTCACAGACTGGAGAAACCACACTGCTGGTGGAGGGCCGATGAGCTTGGCTCTGGGTGCCTGGTTGGTTCGAAGCACTTGTGATGGGAGGAGGAGACAAGCAAACTGCGAGAGACCAGAAGCCTGCCTTTCCTTCCAGTTTCTCCTTTCCACCTACAAAACTTTGTCTAACTCGTGGTCCTCCAGTAAAATGCCCCACATATTTTATGCTTGGCATAAGTGGTACGGCACTGCCATGCTTGGCACTGCCATACATTTCTATGTCAAATATACTCCTCTGAGTCACCAAGGTGGACACTGCCAGCTGAAAAGTCATCAAATCTTGAAGAATCTTCATTTGCCTGTGTTTAAATAAAAAAATGGATTGACATGATTTTAAATAAAAATCCTCTTAAAAAATTCTTTCCTCTCCAAAGGTGCATAAGAGGCCAGGATAAAAAAAAATATATATAATAAATTGAAAAGGCAATCTATATTCTCTTGTCATAAACTTTGCCCACATCAGAGGACGTACTGTGAGTCCACTTAGGACCTTGTCCACATGGGCTGGTTACTGCGTGTTTCAGAAGGACTTTATTGTAATATCATTTCACCAGTCACTTGGCAAGGGTCCCTGATGGAAGGGCCGGGAAAAGTGATAACAGAAGCTGTTGAAAAGGCAGAGGCTTTTAATGTCTTATTCAATTCTCTCTTCATAAGAGATATCAGATGTGAAGAGGCCTGGAACAGTTCCTAGTTTTGAAGAAAGTAGAGAGAGTCAAAATAGAAAAGGAGTTAAAAAAGTGCTTTGAAGAACTGGAACTATTTGTACTAGTCAGGCATGTTGGGTACTGAAAGAACCGGCAGGTGCCACTATGGTGGTGAGTCATTATTGTCATTATTTTTTAATTATGTTAATAAAGATAAATCCCTGAAAATTAAAATATGTTAAGTATTGTGACTAGCTTAAAAAATACACGCCAAAATAGTTTGACCATGGAGATTATAGACAAGTCAGACTACCGTCAAGTATATGAAGTGATATAAGAACAAATCATCAAATAATTTACTATCATTTCTAGAGGAACCTAGTAATCCAACTGGCAAACTAAATGGCATCAAACTAATCTATAGAGAAAAAGGACAGGTAAACAATGTGTTCATTTTAACTTGTGTAAGCTGGTAGTTGCTCTTGACTGTAGTAATGGTATATGAAAGAGTAGATGGATGTTACATCCGCAGAACATTTATCATTGTTCCCACTGTCAATGAAGTGACATGAGCAGTGACAGCACATAGGGACCAGTTCTGCCTAATATATCTGTGGGTAACTTAATGAAGAATTGGAGAACATACCAACTTTGCAGATTTCGTGGAGTTGCAAATACTCTGTAAAATATCAAAGAATTCAAATGATCCCAACAAATTGGAAAAATGACATGCTGTAGGATTAAGTTAATTATGGATAAAATATCAGTAGCAAATACAAGAAGAGGTTAAACTATGCTATGGTAGCAATCTAAGCATGTCATAGGAAGAGTCTCACTTGGAGGGACCCAGAGCATGATTGGATTTGAAAGAATTTTAGAGGAAAATTTGAAGGTATATATAGCTAACTGTGTAAAGAGGGGAAAGTGTTTATGTTTTGTATTGACACTGTTTTGTAGGCTATTAGTTTTGTACTCTATTTCTTTATAGTAGGAAGAATATAAAACCTAGCTAGGATCTTTTTTCCTTTATTTCTTTCATTTATTAACATGTCACAGCCACATTAAATACTATCAAGATTTTTTTGAGGAAAATCAAGGATCTAAGTTCAAATGTTCTGAGAGAAAAATGTCATAACTGAGACATTGTACGGGCCATCTCCCATGCCGTTCAAACACAACAGATGTCACTTATAGGCATTTCAAGTTTTCTTAGCTCATTGTGAAGTACTACCTTGTTTCTTTGCTTCCAGCTGGGGGCTGTTTTTGTAAGCCCAGGAAGAGCAGGTGGAGTCGTGTACCCAGGCAGTAGTGGTAGGAAGGGAAATATGTTGACAAATAGGAGTGAGATTTAGGAAGCGGAGTTGACCTTGAGGTATGGAGGAGAGGGAAGTTCATGCCTAGGTTCTAGTTGGGATGATTAGTTGGATGGTGGTGATAGGGTTGCAGGGGAGGAAGTAGAATTTTTTTTTTAATGTGGGGATGGGTGAAGAACTTAGTTTTGGTCATGTTGAGTCTGAAGTGTCCATAGGATATCTGTGTGATCTGTCTGCTAGCCTGCTGGGTCTCTCTATCCAAAGTTCAGTAGAGGCATGTATTCACACTGAGCTGCAGGAAGGGAACACACAGCAGGGACCAGCAGCCCTCATCTGTGTGTAAGTCTGAATCAAGTGGGAAATGGATAATGACAAACCTGGGTGGGGACAGGAAGGCTGCTCAACTTTCTAGTTCCTGAAAGCTGGCATTTGGCCCTAGGTGTCTAGGTGTGACACACGTCAGTGAGATAGATAAAGACTAAAATTAAAATGTCAAGTGGGACTAATCTGTTCATTATAAAAATACTTTTTGTAATTAAGACAAAGAGCAAAAGTGTGAATGCATACATATTGTGATTTAGAAGGTAGACATTGTCCTTGTTTACAGCAAGAATTGTGTTTGCAGTTTTACTAGGCAGAGGCTCTTGTGGTGATAAACACTGTTTTGTAAGCAGTTCACTGCAGAGACTGTGGCTCTTGAGCAACTTAAGTATCATATTTGTCTGACCAGACAGAATTCCATTTTCCCGGGGCTCACAGCGCACTTGGGGGAAGAGGCAGAGGTGAGCTGCAGCCTGGTTAGGTCTGAGTGGCCAGCGGGACATTCCAAGGGACAGCAGGGACTGGGGGTGGAGATCTGGGCTGGAAGTACGACTTTGGAAGTCCTCAACATAGAGGCAGTGTGTACGCTTTGAATCTTTGCCACACTGTAAGACATGATGTGTAATCAGTTTTTAAGTTTAAAAGAAGGCACAGTGCTGCAAGCAGTTTTTAATATTAGAACCAGAACAGTAGTTTTTAGAAAAACACATCTGTTTTCATCTTCTTACTTGAACTTGAATGGGACTTCTATCCCGAGGAGCACTTGGTTTGTGTGGGGAGGAGGGTGTGGAGGGAAGAACATGTGTTGTTGGAGCTGCTTGGTGAGTGAAGGCAGTCTTTGCCTTCCCACCTCCCATTCCCTCTTCTAGTCGCTGCAAGCAGCCACATACCTGTACCCACACCCCAGACTCTCCGCTGCTCTTCCCGGGTCACTGGAACCCCACCTTTTGGGTATATTCTGTGGCTTCTCTTCAGCCCTGTCTTTCTTGGTCTCCTGCCCTCAGCTTCCTGACCCCACACTCTGTCCTGTCTTGGTGGGGGCTCTGAGCTCTGTCCTGGCTTCTGTGTGTCTCCCTCTAATTGCCCCCTGAGCAGTCTCATCAGTCCCAGACTTCAGGTATTGTCTCTAAGCTGATGTTGCTCATCTCATTTTTTTTTTTTTGCCAGGAATTTCTTTATTTTGAAAATTACCTTAATTTATTTGGCTTACTTTTTTAGATAAGTACTCTTTAGCCATAATACAAATTCAAAAGGTTAAAAAAAATGAAATGAAAATTTTCCTCTCCTGTTATCACCATCTAGTTCCTTTTCTCAGAATCAACCAAATAGATTATTATAGATTCTTTTAGAGCTATTTTTTTTATATATATATAAACATTAATATCATTTTTAAATGTAAAACAGTACCATGCAAATTTACATTGCTCTGTTCTTTGCTGTCTCCACTTAATATATCTTGGCAACTATTCTACACTAATACACATACAATTGCTTCAGTTTTTTACTGGCACCTCTCACCTTGAGTTCTCTGGCCAGGCCCTGGGCAAGCCCCACTCACAGGTCTAAATGCATGTCGCCTAGTAACTCCCACGTCACGTGCCGAGGACTGGCCTCACGGTCCCCAAAGATGTGTCCCTCCTTCCTCTTTAGTTCCTGGGTGTCAGCCTCACCAACACTCTGCTCAAGCCAGAAACCCAAAATGTCAGCTCTGATTTCTTCTCTTACCCTACATGATCCAGTCAGTCTGAGCTCCCGGGCACCTGTCGGGTCTTAGGCCTCATGCCCGCCTGTCACTGCCCCAGGGAGTGTGGTGTAGACCTCATTTTGTGCCGCACCCCCTGGCTGTGGGAGCTGGTGGGTGCTGCTCTTTTTGCCTCATTGTCACTCCTCATCCCCAGGTTAGGGTGGGACCTTCTGCACCACAGATACTACCTACAGGAAGTGTTCCCTTATCCTGCATGGTGGGTTATTTGACTCTTTACATAAGGGTTGGCATACACTTTTTATCTTGCACCCAACCTCAGTGACTTAGCAGGGGCTGTTGGGAGCACTGAGATGAGAGAGGTTCTGAGGAAAGTTCACCCTCTATGGAAGGAGCACAGTCATTATTCTTGTCGACAAGCCCTATGCTTGATGTCTGCACTTCTTCCTTTGCAGTAACTATAGTAGATTGTATTTCTGTTTACCAACTTTCCCAGTTTCCTTCCCCACAGCTCCGTGCCCTGCAGGAGGACTGTGCCTTCTTGCTGGGCTGAGCTCAGGAAAGCCACATGACTCACCTTGGCCAGTGAAGTCAGGGCAGAGGTGGTGTGTGTCATTGCCGGGCAGAAGTTTTATGGGCCAGTTTGTGGTGCTGTACATCTCTGTCCTTCTGCCAGGAGGTAGATAATACTGTGACAGATGCTTGGGTGAGAATGTAGACCCTCAGGTGATTCGTGAGGGACACCATCATGAATGAAAATAAAGCACTGTCAGCAGGAGGCACTGAGAGGTGCAGGTGCTTTGTTTCACAGCATAATCAAATGTATCCTGACTGATACATAATATCTACATACAGTAGTTTAGTGGTGCTTTCTGATTTTTCAAATAATCTGATTCAGTACAAAAATTGATTAGTCTATTTCAGAATGTACCAAGAGCCATTTAATTCATTTCAAACTTCTAGTTTCTGAGTAATTTCCATGTGAATCTTTTCCTTCTAAGGATGGATTGTAGCAAATCCTATCTAAGATATTATATCTTATCTAATATCCTATCTAATTATTATAAAACCTCAATTTTGTGGAGGTCAGGGCTGCAAACTAAGGCAGAGAACCTGTGAGGTATTTCAAAGACCTCAAAAAAACTGAAGTAGTTGTCACACATTCCAAATAGCAGACCCCAAGATAATATTACTTGATAGGCACCAATTCAAAGCCTAGTCAGTCTTTGTTGCACAGGTTTAAGAAGCTTAGTTACCAAATTCCTCTGCCTGTAGTGGATTAAAGACTACCAATTAAGAGAAGTGGATTATGCATACTATTAGACACAGTTTTGCTAAAAACTGGAAGAAGAAAAAGTCAGCCAAAAGAGGAAGAACAGAGAAACTTAAGAAATAGCTTAGGAATTCATAAATCCCTGCCTGTGGAAGCTTTTGGGACCAGGCAGTCCTGTACATATCAGAAGCCAGAGGGCTGTAGTGGTGTTTTTATACAATGAGGATGAACTTGCCTTATCAAGAAAGAAAGTTTAATTCTGTGCTCAGTGCCCTAAAGAGGCAGAGTCTCTTTGAACGATTAACCAATAAAAAGGAAAAATGAGATTAAAAAATGGTAAGCTCTAGTTGTCAGAAAACTTATTCATTCATTCAACAAACATTGATTATTGCTACAGTAGACACTGCTAATTGTTGGGGACATTAAGAAATGTGAATTGTCTCTGTCCTCCAGGAGTTCACAGAGATAGAAAAATAAATGAATGTGACCGCTTAAGAAAACCCTAAATGAAAAAGTACAAATTTTCATTAAAAAATCCCCAATATATCCAAAATATTTAATGTTTATTCATGATGTCTGAGTGACTTGACTACTCTGCAGAGTGATATCAATCAGGAAGAAATATTTTTGCCCACTTTCATCCTGTTACCTAGTTGCCTTGAGGTTTCAATATATTCATGTTATATATATGATATAATATTACATCTATTCAAATATATTTTCATGGTTTCACATTCATATTAGAATACAAATTTTACTTTAACAAATGTAAAGTTTTTCATGTTTATGGAGAAAATAGTTTAAATGTATTAATTAAATGAGCATTTACGTGTTGTAAACTGTAGTAGCTGAAGATACACTATTGTAAAATTCAGTGTTTCTGAAACAATGAGAAGAAAGCTGATGTGACTTCATAAAATCTCTGAATTATATTGTACTCTTGGAGGAAATATAAAGGTTTCAAGAATAAATAGCACATGATGTAGCATAAGAAATAAAATGGGTCCTAACATGAAAGTCAAGTGGTTTTAGAAGGTGGTTCTTTCCAAATCTGCAGTCACTTGTCTCTCAGGTGTTCATGGTCTTGGCTCATGGTTAGGGAGAAGCTGTTTAGGCACAGTGAGTGTGACAGGCACAGCAATACCACCTTAGGACAGCAGAGACTGGGTTGGCATAACCCGTTCACATTTTTCTGCACATTTTTCTTCCACTGGTCTCTTTTCTAAAAAGTATTCATGTGCAGCAGGGCTAGTCATGCATAAACTCCCTGCCAGGCTTCCTAATGAGCTGACCAAGATCTATGACCAGAGCAGGTGGTAAAGTCGCATCCAGGCTTGGCAGCAAGCAGGCTTGCTCTGTGCTGGTGTGCAAGACCCCTGAGTTTTGGCTCAAATGTTGCTGGTGATTTAACAGGAGGGGGAAGGTGAGGTTGCTTCATTCATTCAGTGTTTTTTGGAAGTCTACCTTGAATACAGTGCTGTAATTTGTAGTGAAACTCTTCAGCTATCTTTAGTCTCATTTTTCACTCAGAGCCTTGGACTTTAACATGATCTTTTTATATTTGCTATAAATATGCAGTCATGTTTATTGAGTGTCTATTCAAGTATTTGCAGTGAGAGAGAAATGAAGTCTCAGTTCTTGCCCAGAAAGCAGTTAAAGTGTAACTGACGAGATGAGTACAAACACAGGCAACTGGGGAACAGGGTAGCTGTTACAACTGCACTCAGTACTCAGACCATAAACGGATATGTTGTGCAGAACTGGCCATTCGTCCTTAAATGAAAGGGGCAGAGAAATTTGAGGGCACCTGAAGGCCACTCCCATTCTTCAGGACTCCAGGACTTAATGTCCCAGCTGCACCATTCTGGGACCTCAGTGTCTGGTCTATCTCCCCAGCAGTCGGCTAGGGCCTGGAAACCAGAGTATGGCACTCAAGCGCATGGGATCTCGTGCCAGAAGCTCAGGTCACTGATTTACACCAGAGACTACCTTTTTCCAAGATGGCAGCTGTATTAGGACCCTCTGGGGACAAGGGAGAGAAACCCAGTCCATAGCAGCCTCGGTAAGAAAGGGACCACTGGCTCTGGAGGGATACCAGATCTGTTGGAGTCGCAGGAAGAACTAGGTGACCACAGAGCAGAGCGAGTGTTTCTCCTGTAGCGTTATGGAAATATTTCAGAAAGAACTCAGCTTGGCCTTTTATTGGGCTACATGTATGCCTTAAACAGATGACTTCTGTGAAGGGGTTGGGTGCTGTGGTGGTAGTGGAGGAGGGACGGGGTCTATGCCCAGAGAAGGGACAGGGAAACTTCCTGGACCAACACAAGGGCCACATAGTTGTTTTTGGCAGACCGTTGGTGAAACCAATTTAAATAGACTATTGCTTGTCCTGAGGTTCCTGCTACACTGCCCTGATAGGCCCTCCTAACTTTGTATTCTTATACACTAAAGAATCTTTAAAGCTTTTTTTATACCAAAGGGGCTCTAATGGCCTTTGCAAAGTATTAATGTTTCTGCTCATTACTGTGGTCATGGTCTTTCAAGTCATTAACAAAAAAAGGCATATCTCTCCTGTATTTCCCATAATTTTCCCTTTTTAGACAAATGTATTTTCAAGTCCTGAGGATAAGGACAGTATTTTTCCCACCGGTGCTCATTTGCTGGCGGGTACAGGATCAAGCAGAACAGTGGAGTAGCAGGAGGAAATGGCCTGTTTGGAGTCAAACTGTTTTTTCTACTCTCTTTACACATTCTTTTCATTAACCTTTTTTTTTTTCTTGGTGGTGGTGGGGTGGTACTTCAGGCTTACAGAATTGAAGTATAGTACAAGGAACATTTCTTTTGCCCCTCAGCCATTTGAAAGTAAGTTGCCAGCACGATGCCCTTTACCATCAAATGTTTTCCTGTGGATTTCTTACAAACAAGAGCATTCTACATAGTCATAGCGCAGCCCTCAAAATCTGGATACTCAGACTGAGTGACCACTTCATCTGATCCTCAGACCCTGTTTAAGTCTTTCCCGTTGTCCCCGTGATGCCCTTCATAGCAGAAGCATCAAGACCAGAATCATGCGCTGCATTTGCTTTTCATGTTTGTAGCTTCCTTCAACCGGGAGCAATTCCTTAGTCATCTGGGGGCTTCCGTGACACCTTTGAAGGTCAGTTACTATTTCTCAGCTTGAGTCTGGCTGATGTTTCTTCATGGTTAGATTCAGGTTAGGCATCACTGGCCAGGATTTCATGGACATGGTGCTGTATGCTTTTCATGCATCCTACCAGGTGACACCCATTTTGATTTGTTCCATTCCCAATGATGTTCACTTTGATCATCTGATTAAGGTGTCTGCCAGGCTTCTCCACTGTAAAATTACTTTTTTCCCCTTTGTTATTAATATGAATTCTGTTGAGAGTCTTGTAAGACTAGATATGTATCCTAGTCATCATCAAATTTTTAATATGTTCATTTATTTATTTATCAGAGCTATGATTTCCCATGTCATTTGTGGGTTAAAATCCATCACTGTCACTGTTTACTTTGATCCTTCAGTTGTCTCACACCTGGCTGGTGTGAAAAACCCTGTAAGTAATTTTCTGTGTCCTTTTGATACCATTCTGTTGTTCTATATATTTATTTGTTTGACTACCATTCTGTTGTTCTTCAGGCATCTCCTTACTTTCTGGCACAGTAAGATGTTCCAGCCTCATCTGATATTTTCCTTGTCCATCCCTGGAATCAACCATTTTCCCAAGGATCCCTGGTTCCTTTTAGTGAAGAATAGTATTTAGAAGCCAAACCTTAGGGCATTAGGTATACTTACTGCTATTGAGGTGTCACTGTTTTCAGGCCTTTCAGTTGTCTGAGCTGGGAAATATTTGTGTTTATATGTGTGTGCTAGGTATCATTAATTTCTGTATTTTTGAGTTCACACCATTATCTCCAGTTGCAGTTTTCTCCTTTTCCATTTTTGTAACTCCCTTTTCTGATAGTGAGAAGCCTGGCACCTGTCATCTTCTATATATTTATTTGTTTGACTACCCTCCACCCACATCCCAGGAGACCTGCCACCCTGTGCCAAGCCACGATAGCTCTCCCCTAACTTTGATGGTGGCCACATTGATTATGGGCCAGCTTAGGAAACAAAGTGGAGAGATTCCTTATCATTTGGTATCATGTCCGTGACTGCAGTTTTGTTGGGATTGGTAGATGTGACTATGAAGTAATATCGGATGGAAGGAGGAGCACACACCAGAATGTAACTGCTGGATGGGCATCCTTGGCTGGAGTAGCCCTGTTGGGAGGTGGCTCACATGTGCCCCTGAAGCTGTTATTTGTCCGTGAGCAGGTTTGGTGCACTTCCTTCTAGACTTGCTTTTCTCACTGTGTTATGGGCCAATCCAGAAACCCAGCCTTGTTACTTTCCAGTCATAGTCTTACTTAAAAGTCACCAGAGCTGCTTAAATGTCTTTAGGAAACCTGTCTCATTTTTATTATAATAATTTATTTACATGTTCATCTTGCCCTATAGAATTGGAGCCCTTACGAGTTGAGCTAATTTCATATTGTTCAGGGTCCAATGCAATATTTGTTGAATAATTCAATGAATGAAACTTTTTTTTTTTGTAGGTAATTATTTTTTATTGAAGGGTAGTTGACACACAGTATTACATTACATTAGTTTCAGGTGTACAACATAGTGATTCAACATTTATGTACATGACAATTCTAGGTACCAGCTATCACCATACCAAACTGTTACAATATCTTTTTTTTTTTTTTTTTTTTAGATAATTATTTTTTATTGAAGGGTAGTTGACACACAGTATTACATTACATTAGTTTCAGGTGTACAACACAGTGATTCAACATTTATATACATGATAATTCTAAGTACCAGCTATCACCATACCAAGTTGTTACAATATTTTGACTATATTCCTTATGCTATACATTACATCCCGGTTGCTTATTTATTTTACAATTGGAAGTGTGTACTTTTTCTTGGTTGTTGTTGTTAGGGCATCTCTCATATTTATTGATCAAATGGTTGTTAACAACAATAAAATTCTGTATAGGGGAGTCAATGCTCAATGCACAATCATTAATCCACCCCAAGCCTAATTTTCGTCAGTCTCCAATCTTCTGAAGCATAACGAACAAGTTCTTACATGGAGAACAAATTCTTACATAGTGAATAAGTTACATGGTGAACAGTACAAGGGCAGTCATCACAGAAACTTTTGGTTTTGCTCATGCATTATGAACTATAAACAGACAGTTCAAATATGAATACACATTTGATTTTTATACTTGATTTATATGTGGATACCACATTTCTCTCTTTATTATTTTTAATAAGATGCTGAAGTGGTAGGTAGATACAACATAAAGGTAGAAAACATAGTTTAGTGTTGTAAGAGAGCAAATGTAGATGTTCAGGTGTGTGCCTGTAGACTATGTGTTAATCCAAGCTAGACAAGGGCAATAAAACATCCACATATGCAGAAGATTTCTCTCAGAACAGGGGGGGTGAGGTTCTAAGCCTCACCTCTGTTGATCCCCAATTTCTCACCTGATGACCCCCCTGTGACTGTGCCTGTCTTAGGTTGTTCCTCCCTTGAGGAATCTTACCCGTCTCTGGCTAACCAGTCATCTTCCGGGGCCATACAGGGAAATGTGAAGTTGGTAAGTGAGAGAGAAGCCTTATTGTTTGAAATGGTTAGCTTTTTATTTCTTTGCATATTTATGCCCTGTGGCTTCTATGCCCAGCATTTGTCTTGAGGTATCTTTACCACTTGGAGGGGTTATGATACTCGGTAAATTTGATATGAGGCACGAATTCTATTTAAGAATTCGTTGTAATTAGGAAGGAAGAAGAAAAGCTATAGAAGTAGCAGGCGGGAGAAAACATGGGAAGATTGATTATTTCTTTGACATATCTTCTTGTAGAGTAACTTCAGCATGTATATATTTTAAGCTACTACTTAAATTGCGCACACACATTAACATAATAGGAGTATAGTTACATAACCAAAGCATACCTGTAATTACCAGCCATCTCCAGTGAAACCAAGAAAACCAGTTAGGCACCCTAGGCATTTGTGAAAACTTATCAATGATATGATGGTTATTATCTAACTGAATTTGAATAGTTTGAGAAAAATCAGACAAATTAAAACAACCCATTCCTGGGCACTGTTCACATCCCATATGTTCTTTTAACAGTAAATAGTCTGTAGTTGTAAGATTTTGGAGCGCTACAATTTGCACTTCTCCTAATTCTTGGTTGAGTTCCAACAGTATAGATCCAGTCAAATTTGTTGTTTTACTGTATGCACAGGCCAGCTTAGATATCTCCTTCATTCCCATGGCAAGTCCAGGAGCTGGTGGGATGAGTGCATCTACAGCTGTAGCAGTGCATGGATCTTTGTTGGGGTTTTTTGACGATCATCTTCTGGCATGAGTCTTCCCGAGAGTGCTGATGTTGGAAGTTCTCTTTCATATCGTTTCTTAGTTCATTTTTGGGGTAGCCAAATTAGGCTTTGATCCTCTGTATAAACACAAACAGACCCTTTGCCTACACTTTTATATGTCCTTTATATCATTGTGTAGAACTCATTAGAGGTCACCACATAGGAACTGCATTTTTTTTTTTAAATCATTAATCTACACTTACATGACGAATACTTTGTTTACTAGGCTCTCCCCTATACCAGGTCCCCCCTATATACTCCTTTACAGTCACTGTCCATCAGCGTAGCAACCTGTTGTAGAATCACTACTTGTCTTCTCTGTGTTGTACAGCCCTCCCCTTTCTCCCACCCCGCTATGGATGCTAATCTTAATACCCCCCTACTTCTCCCCCCCTTATCCCTCCCTACCCACCCATCCTCCCCAGTCCCTTTCCCTTTGGTACCTGTTAGTCCATTCTTGAGTTCTGTGATTCTGCTGCTGTTTTGTTCCTTCAGTTTTTCCTTTGTTCTTATATTCCACAGATGAGTGAAATCATTTGGTATTTCTCTTTCTCTGCTTGGCTTGTTTCACTGAGCAAAATACCCTCCAGCTCCATCCATGTTGCTGCAAATGGTTGGATTTGCCATTTTCTTATGGCTGAGTAGTATTCCATTGTGTATATGTACCACATCTTCTTTATCCATTCATCTATCGATGGACATTTAGGTTGCTTCCAATTCTTGGCTATTGTAAATAGTGCTGCGATAAACATAGGGGTGCACTGATCTTTCTCATACTTGATTGCTGCATTCTTAGGGTAAATTCCTAGGAGTGCAATTCCTGGGTCAAATGGTAAGTCTGTTTTGAGCATTTTGATGTACCTCCATACTGCTTTCCACAATGGTTGAACAAGTTTACATTCCCACCAGCAGTGTAGGAGGGTTCCCCTTTCTCCACAGCCTCGCCAACATTTGTTGTTGTTTGTCTTTTGGATGGCAGCCATCCTTACTGGTGTGAGGTGATACCTCATTGTAGTTTTAATTTGCATTTCTCTGATAATTAGTGATGTGGAGCATCTTTTCATGTGTCTGTTGGCCATCTGTATTTCTTTTTTGGAGAACCGTCTGTTCAGTTCCTTTGCCCATTTTTTAATTGGGTTATTTGTTTTTTGTTTGTTGAGGCGTGTGAGCTCTTTATATATTCTGGACGTCAAGCCTTTATCGGATGTGTCATTTTCAAAGATATTCTCCCATACTGTAGGGTTTCTTTTTGTTCTATTGATGGTGTCTTTTGCTGTACAGAAGCTTTTCAGCTTAATATAGTCCCACTTGTTCATTTTTGCTGTTGTTTTCCTTGCCCGGGGAGATATGTTCAAGAAGAGGTCACTCATGTTTATGTCTAAGAGGTTTGTGCCTATGTTTTCTTCCAAGAGTTTAATGGTTTCATGACTTACATTCAGGTCTTTGATCCATTTTGAGTTTACTTTTGTATATGGGGTTAGACGATGGTCCAGTTTCATTCTCCTACATGTAGCTGTCCAGTTTTGCCAGCACCATCTGTTGAAGAGACTGTCATTTCGCCATTGTATGTCCATGGCTCCTTTATCAAATATTAATTGACCATATATGTCTGAGTTAATGTCTGGATTCTCTAGTCTGTTCCATTGGTCTGTGGCTCTGTTCTTGTGCCAGTACCAAATTGTCTTGATTACTATGGCTTTATAATAGAGCTTGAAGTTGGGGAGTGAGATCCCCCCTACTTTATTCTTCTTTCTCAGGATTGCTTTGGCTATTCGGGGTCTTTGGTGGTTCCATATGAATTTTTGAATTATTTGATCCAGTTCATTGAAGAATGTTGCTGGTAGTTTCATAGGGATTGCATCAAATCTGTATATTGCTTTGGGCAGGATGGCCATTTTGACGATATTAATTCTTCCTAGCCATGAGCATGGGATGCGTTTCCATCTGTTAGTGTCCCCTTTAATTTCTTTTAAGAGTGACTTGTAGTTTTCAGAATATAAGTCTTTCACTTCTTTGGTTAGGTTTATTCCTAGGTATTTTATTTTTTTTGATGCAATTGTGAATGGAGTTGTTTTCCTGATTTCTCTTTCTGTTGGTTCATTGTTGGTATATAGGAAAGCCACAGATTTCTGTGTGTTGATTTTGTATCCTGCAACTTTGCTGTATTCTGATATCAGTTCTAGTAGTTCTGGGGTGGAGTCTTTAGGGTTTTTTATGTACAGTATCATGTCATCTGCAAATAGTGACAGTTTGACTTCTTCTTTGCCAATCTGGATTCCTTGTATTTTTTTGTTTTGTCTGATTGCCGTGGCTAGGACCTCTAGTACAATGTTAAATAACAGTGGGGAGAGTGGGCATCCCTGTCTAGTTCCCGATCTCAGCGGAAATGCTTTCAGCTTCTCGCTATTCAATATAATGTTGGCTGTGGGTTTTTCATAGATGGCCTTTATTATGTTGAGGTACTTGCCCTCTATTCCCATTTTGCTGAGAGTTTTTATCATGAATGGATGTTGAACTTTGTCAAATGCTTTTTCAGCATCTATGGAGATGATCATGTGGTTTTTGTCTTTCTTTTTGTTGATGTGGTGGATGATATTGATGGACTTTCGAATGTTGTGCCATCCTTGCATCCCTGGGATGAATCCCACTTGGTCATGGTGTACGATGGTTTTGATGTGTTTTTGAATTCGGTTTGCTAAAATTTTGTTGAGTATTTTTGCGTCTACGTTCATCAGGGATATTGGTCTATAGTTTTCTTTTTTGGTGGGGTCTTTGCCTGGTTTTGGTATTAGGGTGATGTTAGCTTCATAGAATGAGTTTGGGAGTATCCCCTCCTCTTCTATTTCTTGGAAAACTTTAAGGAGAATGGGTATTATGTCTTCCCTGTATGTCTGATAAAATTCCGAGGTAAATCCATCTGGCCCGGGGGTTTTGTTCTTTGGTAGTTTTTTGATTACCGCTTCAATTTCGTTGCTGGTAATTGGTCTGTTTAGATTTTCTGTTTCTTTTTGGGTCAGTCTTGGAAGGTTGTATTTTTCTAGGAAGTTGTCCATTTCTCCTAGGTTTCCCAGCTTGTTAGCATATAGGTTTTCATAGTAGTCTCTAATAATTCTTTGTATTTCTGCGGGATCTGTTGTGATTTTTCCTTTCTCATTTCTGATACTGTTGATTTGTGTTGACTCTCTTTTCCTCTTAATAAGTCTGGCTAGAGGCTTATCTATTTTGTTTATTTTCTCGAAGAACCAGCTCTTGGTTTCATTGATTTTTGCTATTGTTTTATTCTTCTCAATTTTATTTATTTCTTCTCTGATCTTTATTACGTCCCTCCTTCTGCTGACCTTAGGCCTCATTTGTTCTTCTTTTTCCAATTTTGATAGTTGTGACATTAGACCGTTCATTTGGGATTGCTCTTCCTTTTTTAAATATGCTTGGAGTGCTATATACTTTCCTCTTAAGACTGCTTTTGCTGCGTCCCACAGAAGTTGGGGCTTAGTGTTGTTGTTGTCATTTGTTTCCGTATATTGCTGGATCTCCATTTTGATTTGGTCATTGATCCATTGATTATTTAGGAGCGTGTTGTTTAGCCTCCATGTGTTTGTGAGCCTTTTTGCTTTCTTTGAACAGTTTATTTCTAGTTTAATGCCTTTGTGGTCTGAAAAGTTGGTTGGTAGGATTTCAATCTTTTGGAATTTACTGAGGCTCTTTTTGTGTCCTAGTATGTGGTCTATTCTGGAGAATGTTCCATGTGCACTTGAGAAGAACGTGTATCCTGTTGCTTTTGGATGTAGAGTTCTGTAGATGTCTATTAGGTCCATCTGTTCTAGTGTGTTGTTCAGTGCCTCTGTGTCCTTACTTATTTTCTGTCTGGTGGATCTGTCCTTTGGAGTGAGTGGTGTGTTGAAGTCTCCTAGAATGAATGCATTGCATTCTATTTCCTCCTTTAGTTCTGTTAATATTTGTTTCAGGTATGTTGGTGCTCCTGTATTGGGTGCATATATATTTATAATGGTTATATCCTCTTGATGGACTGAGCCCTTTATCATTATGTAATGTCCTTCTTTGTCTTTTGTTACTTTCTTTATTTTGAAGTCTGTTTTGTCTGATACCAGAATTGCAACACCTGCTTTCTTCTCTCTGTTGTTTGCTTGAAATATCTTTTTCCATCCCTTGACTTTAAGTCTGTGCGCGTCTTTGGGTTTGAGGTGAGTCTCTTGTAAGCAGCATATGGATGGATTTTGCTTTTTTATCGATTCTATTACTCTGTGTCTTTTGATTGGTGCATTCAGTCCATTTACATTTAGGGTGATTATTGAAAGGTATTAATTTATTGCCATTGCAGGCTTTAAGTTTGTGGTTACCAAAGGTTTAGGGTTAGCTTCTTTACTGTCTTACTGTCTAACTTAACTCACTTGTTGAGCTATTATAAACACAATCTGATGATTCTTTATTTCTCTCCCTTCTTATTCCTCCTCCTCCCTTCTTCATATGTTGGGTGTTTTGTTGTGTGCTCTTTTTAGGAGTGCTCCCATCTAGAGCAGTCCCTGTAGGATGCCCTGTAGAGGTGGTTTGTGGGAGGCAAATTCCCTCAACTTTTGCTTGTCTGGGAATTGTTTAATCCCTCCTTCATATTTAAATGATATTCGTGCTGGATACAGTAGTCTTGGTTCGAGGCCCTTCTGTTTCATTGCATTAAGTATATCATGCCATTCTCTTCTGGCCTGTAGGGTTTCTGTTGAGAAGTCTGATGATAGCCTGATGGGTTTTCCTTTGTAGGTAACCTTTTTTTTCTCTCTGGCTGCTTGTAATACTTTGTCCTTGTCTTTGATCTTTGCCATTTTAATTATTATGTGTCTTGGTGTTGCCCTCCTTGGATCCCTTGTCATGGGAGTTCTGTGTACCTCTGTGGTCTGAGAGGCCATTTCTTCCCCTAGTTTGGGGAAATTTTCAGCAATTATTTCTTCAAAGACATTTTCTATCCCCTTTTCTCTCTCTACTTCTTCTGGAATGCCTATGATTCTTATATTATTTCTTTTATATTGATCACTCAGCTCTCTTAAAATTCTTTCATTCCTGGAGATCCTTTTATCTCTCTCTGCATCAGCTTCTCTGCGTTCCTGTTCTCTGTTTTCTAGTCCATTAATGGTCTCTTGCATCTCGTCCATTCTGTTTTGAAGTCCTTCCAGAGCTTGTTTTATTTCTGAATTCTCCTTCCTTAGTTCTTGCATATTTCTCTGCAAGTCCATCAGCATGGTTATGACTTTTGTTTTGAATTCTTTTTCAGGTAGACTGGCTAAATCTATCTCCCCAGATTCCTTCTCAGGGGAAGATGTAGCAGATGCCGAAGCTGTCTGGGTTAGTCTTGTCTGAATCATATTTTTTTGCCTTTTCATGTTGACAGGTGCTATTGACTGTCAGCTGGGAGGGCCAAAATTTTCACTTACTGCTGGCCTTTCTTTACTGGGGCAACTGCGACCCCTAGTGGCTTGTGTTGGGTAATTGCGTGTAGAGTGGGTCTTTGTGTCTTGCCTGGCCGGGAGGGAGAAATTTCCCTTTCTGTGGGCGGAATTTGTCTCAGGCTGCTTCTCTGCTTTCGCAGTGCCCGGTGGGGTGATGGATGGGGGGGCTGCTTGACTGTTTGCCTCCGTGAGGGGTCTCAGAGCTGTTGCCCAGGGGGTTAGTGCACCCGGTTTTCCCTGTAATTTCCAGCTGCTGTACTGTGACCTGGGTTGTTTCCGTCAAGCTGTTAAGTCCCTGTCCCTTTAAGACTTTCAAAAAGCCCCCGCTTTTCTTTGTCACAGGGGCATCAGCTTCAGCACCCGCTCTGAGTTCTTACCCCCTGTTCTCCCAGTATCCAGGGCCCCCTGGGCATATACTGTGTCTGCGCTCTGGCCCGGATGGCTGGGGCTGGGTGTTCGGCAGTCCTGGGCTCCGTCTCCCTCCTGCTCTGCCTATTGTTCTCCCGCCGGGAGCTGGGGGGAGGGGCGCTCGGGTCCCGCAGGGCCGGGGCTTGTATCTTACCCCTTTCACCAGTCGCTGGGTTCTCGCTGGTGTAGCTGCAGTCTGGCCACTGTCCTGCGTCTTCTGGTCTCTCTTTTACGGCTAGTTGTGTTTGTTGTATTTTCAAAAGTATATATGTTTTTGGGAGGAGATTCCCACTGTCCTACTCACGCCGCCATGTTGGCTCCACCCCCTACAATATCTTGACTATATTCCTTATGCTATACATTACATCCCAGTTACTTATTTATTTTACCATTGGAAGTGTGTACTTTTTTTTTTTTGTGAGGGCATCTCTCATATTTATTGATCAAATGGTTGTTAACAACAATAAAATTCTGTATAGGGGAGTCAATGCTCAATGCACAATCATTAATCCACCCCAAGCCTGATTTTCGTCAGTCTCCAATCTTCTGAGGCATAACAAACAAGTTCTTACATGGAGAACAAATTCTTACATAGTGAATAAGTTACATGGTGAATAGTACAAGGGCAGTCATCACAGAAACTTTCGGTTTTGCTCATGCATTATGAACTATAAACAGTCAGTTCAAATATGAATACTCATTTGATTTTTATACTTGATTTATATGTGGATACCACATTTCTCTCTTTATTATTATTATTTTTAATAAAATGCTGAAGTGGTAGATAGATACAAGATAAAGGTAGAAAACATAGTTTAGTGTTGTAAGGGAGCAAATGTAGATGATCAGGTATGTGCCTGTAGACTATGTGTTAATCCAAGCTAGACAAGGGCAATAAAACATCCACGTATGCAGAAGATTTCTCTCAGAACAGGGGGGGTGAGGTTCTAAGCCTCACCTCTGTTGATCCCCAATTTCTCACCTGATGACCCCCCTGCGACTGTACCTGTCTTAGGTTGTTCCTCCCTTGAGGAACCTTACCCGTCTCTGGCTAACCAGTCATCTTCCAGGGCCGTACAGGGAAATGTAAAGTTGGTAAGTGAGAGGGAAGCCTTATTGTTTGAAATGGTTAGCTTTTTATTTCTTTGCATATTTATGCCCTGTGGCTTCTATGCCCAGCATTTGTCTTGAGGTATCTTTACCACTTGGAAGAATTATGATACTCGGTAAATTTGATATGAGGCACGAATTCTATTTAAGGGTTGTAATTAGGAAGGAAGAAGAAAAGCTATAGAAGTAGCAGGCGGAAGAAAACATGGGAAGATTGATTATTTCTTTGACATATCTTCTTGTAGAGTAACTTCAGCATGTATAGGTTTTAAGCTACTACTTAAATTGCGCACACACATTAACATAATAGGAGTATAGTTACATAACCAAAGCATATCTGTAATTACCAGCCATCTCCAGTGAAACCAAGAAAACCAGTTAGGCACCTTAGGCATTTGTGAAAACTTATCTATGATATGGTGGATATTGTCCAACTGAACTTGAACAGTCTGAGAGAAATCAGACAAATTAAAATAACCCATTCCTGGGGACTGTTCACATCCCTTATGTTCTTTTAACAGTAAATAGTCTGTAGTTGTAAGATTTTGAAGTGCTACAATTTGCACTTCTCCTAATTCTTGGTTGAGTTCCAACAGTATAGATCCAGTCAAATTTGTTGTTTTACTGTATGCACAGGCCAGCTTAGATATCTCCTTCATTCCCAGGGCAAGTCCATTAGTTGGTGGGATGAGTGCATCTACAGCTGTAGCAGTGTGTGGATCTTTGTTGGGGTTTTTTGATGATCATCTTCTGGCATGAGTCTTCCAGAGAGTGCTGATGTTGGAAGTTCTTTTTCATATCATATCTTAGTTCATTTTTGGGGCAGCCCAATTAGGCTTTGATCCTCTGTATAAACACAAACAGACCCTTTGCCTACACTTTTATATGCCCTTTATACCCTTGTGTAGAACTCATTGGAGGTTACCACACAGGAACTGCCCCTTTTTCTTTGTTTTTTTTTGTTTTGTTTTTGGTATCACTGATCTACACTTACATGACGAATATTATGTTTACTAGGCTCTCCCCTATACCAGGTCTCCCCTATAAACCCCTTTACAGTCACTGTCCATCAGCACAGCAAAATGTTGTAGAATCACTACTTGCCTTCTCTGTGTTGTACAGCCCTCCCTTTTCTCCTACCCCCCCATGCATGCTAATCTTAATACCCACCTACTTCTCCCCCCCCCGCTTATCCCTCCCTACCCACCCATCCTCCCCAGTTCAACGAATGAATCTTAACTTTTGATTCAGTTTTCTTCAGTTTATATGCCAGATTTAGTTGCAAATGACTCAGTGGTTTCCAAAAATGAAATCTACCCTCAAAATATGAATACTTACCACAATTGAGAAGAATAAAAAATGTATGTCTCAGGCATTGAAAGCAGCACCAAAAGGGGAATTTATACAGAGTTTTGAGTAGTCTCAAGAATATGTAATATTCTGAAGTGTCTATTTAGAGGTGACAGCTTTCTTTTACTGTATATATGAATTGTGGTATTTGTTAAAAGATCAGCATCATTACTTTACAGTCAGTTATATTTTATGTGCCTTGTAAACTAAATGCTGATAATAAGATTGCAGCCACTGGAAAGATCTCCCTGTGTTTCATACTTCGCTGATGATGATCTATGCTCTCAGCTAGCTGAGATATCATAACACTATTCTTGCTACTAAAGGATGTAATACATGTTGTTCAAAGCAATAACATAATAATTATTGATATAAAATATCCATATTCTGCCTCTTCGTTGAGGATTTTATATTGTCATTGTTCAAGGCTTCTGTCATCTCACTTATTATACAAAAAAGGAAAGGTCAGTGTAGAACAGAGGCAGAGCTATCCCAAGGGGTGCAGAGACGAAGACAATGATCATGTATGGCACGGTGTGTTGCTTTCTCCAAATATTTGTATATGTGGCATCTCTTAAAAATTTACCATTTTGGCAATTTTCAAGGAAGAAAAAAATGAAGGCATATGCAGCCTAGTATGTGTGTATGGGTGTGTGTCTGTGGGGTGGACAGGGAGCGGGTAAGTGAAGACAAGAGCCATCGACTTCCGTGCGAGGTGGCCTGCCCCACGTCAGCCTTTAGACTCGCATCAGAGGTGGTTGGGTCTCCGTATATATTTACTTTGGAGGCCCTTATTTATAGCCCCTGTTATGTCAAGGTAGTGTGGTGTTGGGACTTGGAGAGGATGAATTTCCAGTCCTTGACCCATAATTTCTGTGTGTCTGCCCTTGAGCAGGTGACTTAACCCCTTCAAACCTTACTCCCTGGTGCCACAGCAGGATGCTCTTGCAGGTGTGGTGGGAGCCCCTGCCACATAATGAAGTTAAAGGAAAGTACCCATCAAATACATAAATGAAAGTCTTAACAAAATGTTTTCCCTGCATTTTTTATTGTATTTTTTAAAATCTCAAGATGGTGGTACTGCTTCCTTTTCACCACTCATTTTCTTTCTCAGCCCCTGCCTCGTCATCTCTTTAGCAGGATGGCACCCCGATACTTCCCCGGATTGTCATGTCCTGTGGGGAGACTCCAGCTGGAGTTAATAGGGAGAGTTTCACAGAGGCAGGCTGAGATTGACGCCTTGAAGGGAAGGTTGGATTTCTGTATTTGGAGAAAAGCATGGGAAGGTTTTGAGAAGAGGGCATTTATTATAGAATTTGCCATTTAGATTTGGCAGTGACAAGAATATAGACAGTCCAATGTTTCTATTAAGGCTGTCAGGGCTTAATGAAGTTCCTTATGGCACCAGAGCCACGCGCGTTTATTATAGTTGGATCAATGGAGATACCCATCTTGGGATCAGGGAGCAAACTGGAATCAACAGCGCCACCAAGTGGCACCAGGCTAATCCGCAGGTGGAAACTCAAGACGGCAACTTCTCCCAGTGCTTCGCCCGGGTCTGTCTGTGTGTCTCTCTGAAAATAACGTCAAGCATGTTTTCCTTGGATGGATATTGAGAGAATAATCTGGGAAATGAACCTTCCTCTGGCATGTTGCAACGTTTGGATAGAAGATTCTTCCTTATTGAGCAATCAAAAGCACTGAAGACCTGCCCACTGAGTATGTCATGGAAGTAGATACCTCAGCGTATGTGTGTACTGATCATTTATAAGAACAGAATGATGGGGCCGTGTGTGTTGGGACCTGAGAAGTATTTCAAGGTGTACTGACTAGGAATGAAGATCCAGGTTAACAAAAACTACTGATAATTGTAAATAGTATAGAAAACATAAATGACTATGTTTAGGAAAATATTTATATTATTACAGTCTGTGATCTTTTCATTTTTTATTTAGATGCTTTGTTTTTCTGATCATAAAAGTGTTCATTGTAATAATCTGGAAGATTTATAATTTGAAAAACAATACATTTCACTTGCTGCTAAATGCTTTGTAAGTAACATGAAATGTTAAGATTTTAAAGATATGCAGACACTTACTTTATCCTTGTCCATTCTATCATGAAGACGAGAGCATATTTGTGCTTAGGTTGTTGTGTTCATTTTTAGGTCTAATTTTAGATGCAAAAAGTGAGAGAAGCTGCCAGCTTTGAATGTTGCTTCCCATTACTTTCCTTTTGTCTCTCCTGTAAAATGCATTCCCTGCGCCCACCCCCTGCTCCACTCACTACAAAACCTGGTTTTCAGAATCATACCAGTGTTGAGAGCAAATGTCCTGGAGCCAGTCTGTCACTGTCCCTTTTTTGACCCTGAGTCTGCAGGATCTATTTGTTCGACATTTTGGATGCTTGTACCATTGCTTTTCTAAAAGCTAAAGCACTGTCTTATGGTCATTAATGGTGGGGTGGTGCCAGTATCTTGGGCTGGTGAGAGGTCTGTCCATCCCATTGTGCATCAGCCCCAGAGGAGTGAGATTTCCTCCTCGTCCCTAGGTGTATGGGTGGGAGGGACTGGTGCTAGGGGTTTATGAATGGGGTGGGAGTGAGGTCTAGACAGGAAGACCAGGTAAAAAGGGGAGAAGGCCCCAACAGATCATCAGTGGGATTCTAACTCTGAAAATGGTGGTTGTTATCCATCAAAAGCAATAGAAAACTTACCTTACTGTGCAGCAAACATGAGGGGGATGGATGGGAGAAAAACTTGTATTTCTTTTTATTCCCCCCTCTTTTTTTTTTAAGAAAAGAAAAGGTAGAAGTTGATTTTTCAGTACTGTTCGGTACAAAAAGCAAGACTCTAACAGCTTGCCTTAATTTAAAAAGTAGCATTACAATGTAGATCATTTTTGGACTTGGATTTTAACATATTTTTTATTGTGGTAAAATATACGTAACATGAAAGTTACCATTTCAACAATTTAAAAAAGTACAGTTCTGTGGCATGAAGTATGTTCACGAGGCTGTGCAATCATTGCCACCATCCATCTCTAGAACGTTTTTGTCTTCCCAAAGGAAACTCTGTACTGTTAAACACCAACTCCCTGGTTGCCACTTTCTGTCTCTATGAATTTGACTATCTAGGTGCCTTATGTATGCAGAATTATACAATATTTGTCCTTTTGTGACTGGTTTAATTCACTTAGCATGGCTTCAAGGTTCATCTGTGTTTTAGCATGTGTCAGAATTTCCTTTTTAAAGGCTGAATAATATTCCATTGTATCTTTGAAACATGGTGTGTTTATTTGTTCACCTATCAATGGACATGGGTTGTTTCCACCTAGGGTTATTGTGAATAATGCTGCTATGACTATAGATATACAAATATCTGTTAGAGTTCCCATCTTCAATTCTTTTAGGGACAAATCCAGAGGCTGAATTGCTAAGTCATATGATAATTCTGTTTAACTTTTTGAGGAACTGCCATACTGTTTTCCAAAGTGGCTATACCAATTTACAGTCCTGCCAGCAATGTGTAAAGGTTCCAGTTTCTTCACATCCTTGTCAACACTTGTTGTTATTATGTTTTTGTAATAGCCATCCTCATGTGTGTCAAGTGGTATCTCATTGTGGTTTTGATATGCATTTCCCTAGTGATTAGTGATGTTGTGCATCTTTTCATGTGCTTCTTGGCCATTTGTAGATTTTCTGTGGAGAAATGTCCATTCAAGTGTTTTGCTCATTTTTAAATTAGGTTGTTTGCTTTTATGTTGTTGAGTTGCAGGAGCTCTTTGTGTGTTCTGGATATCAATCCCTCATCAGTTGCATGATTTGCAAGTATTTTTTGAAGGTAGGTTTATTTAAATGGGTGATACCTTAGGTTGAGAAAACCTACCATCCTACAATTTGAGTTAATAGAGAGCCACTGATGTTCAGGTTTGAAGGAAATGAAGGATATGCTCTGGATAGGCAGTCCACACTGCAGAGCATGGGCTGAATCTTTCACTTTTGGGCAACTTAAGACCCCAGAGGGACTGGGTCTGCCAGGGTACAGCTCCTATTATGTCTTCTCCCCAGGGTGATAGTTTGGTTGTGTGAAATCATTGCCATTGGGGGTAACATCACGGACTGCAAATGTGACTATGTGAGACCAGGCAGTTCAGTGATGGCAGAGCACGTTTTGGTCTTGTTACTTCAGGAGATGAAGAAGAAAAGCTAGCTGTCCATTTGTTATCAGCCAGTGACACAGCCCAGGCAGCCTCAAGCCATTTTAAAGAAATGAGGAAATGGGAGGGTGTTTGAGCGGTGTTTTTTGCCTTCGCGGTTATGTAAGTATCTGTCACTAGTCCCTTCGTGGATGTGTTGTTCAGATGTTATCGTTGTATTTTGACAGTGGTGTGCCACTGTCCTTTCAGAATAGAGAAACATTTCTTTCATCCTATTTTCCTCTGTCTTCTTCTTTTTTGGGTTGTAATCCTAAAAGAACTTAAATAAATAACTGAGAAACAGTGTTTTACTAGAGATGCACTAATATAATAGTCTTTCAGTTGATCACATCCTCTGTGAGGACAGTGTCAGTTTTGGGAGGAACCCATAGACGCCAATGGCAAGACCTCTGCTGGTGTTGTGCTTCCCTGGGCCTAGGTCTAAGAAGACAGGGATGCCACAAGTAAACATATTTATAAGTACAAGCAGATGCAGTTAAAATCATAAATGTTTATGCTAAAGGATGTGGACTGCAATGATCCTTAGGCCCATGTGGGGGGAGAAACCATGAGAGGGCAAGGATTTTGAGTACAGTTTTGGAAGAAAGGAACACCATAGATAGGCATAAAAACACAATTACAGTTGTAGTAAGCCCTTTATAGCATTCGTGTCTCTTTTCCTCGTTCTGTGTAACAGGAGTTCTGGAAATCCATCAGGTAGGAGAGTTTGTTTTACTCTGGGGTTGGCGGAGAGAGTAGGGAAAAGAAAGTAGTAAGATTATTGAATGTTATGGACAAAGCCCTTTTTCCAGGGCTGGGGAATGCATCATTTCCTAAGGGGTCTCAGTAGGCCTCTCCAAACTCCATGGCCCCTCTCTGTGGAGTCATACGCACACCTCCCTGTCCAGCCCATCCTGTGCAGAGGTGGCGCTGGCGAGCCCTGCCTCCAGCACTTGCTTCTCTCTTGACTCATTTCATCTGTAGCCGGAGCAGAGTGGCCTTGACAGCCGAGCCCTGAGCTGCCTGTGGAGCCGGCCTGGAGCCCCCTTGGCCTGCCCTTCGCTTGCTCCTCCTCCTGCCCCATGTCTTCTCTCTGATGGCAGCCCAGAACCTGGGGCCCGTTTGCTTCTGTGCAGTGTGCCTTTGTGCTGGCACCTATTTCAGAGGATTTTGTTATTGGCTTCTGATAAAGGTGGTGCCTCTAGTGTAGAGGTTTGAATGGTGACCCCCAAAAGCTATGTCTACACAGAACCTCAGAGTGTGACTGTGGAATAAGGGTCTTTGCTGATGTGATTAAGGTCATCTTTCTACATGACAGCATCCTGGATTAGGGTGGGCACAGAGTCCTGTGATGAGTGTCCTTACAAGAGAGAGAAAAGGAGAAGACACGCAGAGACCAAGAGGGGAATGCATGTGAAGGCAGATACCGGATGGCACAGCCCTCAGCTGAGGGGTGCCGAGGGACGCCCGGCAGGGAGAGGGGGTGAGGCAGCTTCTCCCTCAGAAAGAACCACCCCTGCTGCAGTCTTACAATGGGAAAAACCCGGCCTCCAGAACTGTGAGAGGATGAATTCCTATTGTTTTAAGCCACCAGGTTTGGGGTAACCTGTTACAGCTGCCCTGGGAAAGCAGTACCTCCGGGGTGCTGGACAGTGTTTCCTAGATGGCCTTTAAATGAGTGGATGGACCCTGGAGCTTGGCCTGCAAGAATCCTGCAGACACCAAGTTCAGTCATTTTTAGCCCTGGTTCTATACTGGAATCATCTGCAGAACTTTAGAAAATGAGAGGATCTTTTTAAAAAGGCTCTTTTGGGAGCTGGGGTAAAAGGTATTAATGTTTTAAAAAAGCATCCTAGGTGATTTTAATGCACAGCCTGGGGTCAGAGCCATGGCTATTCCAACTGTCCCATTTTACAGATGAGAAAACCAAGACTCAGCAAAGCTGCCTTGTGGGTCAAAGAAAACTTTAAAACGTCCTGTGATGCATGGGAAGGATAAAAACAACTCAAGAAGGACACAAGAGTGTGTCAAATAAAAATGTAGAGAGGAAAGGAAAATAAATTAATGAATGCATTTCATTTTGGGGTTGAGGTGCTAATGATGATGATGAGGAGGAAGGACTCATCTGCTAATAATTCCCAGTGACCGACCCCGGCCCTGGTATTTAAAGGGCATTTGCTCACAGACTTCAATTACAAGACATGGTTTCCTTCTTGGACATGTCTGCCAGTTTAAAATAGTTATGAATTTTATTACCACCTGAAATGAAGATTCTTGGTTCCGTTATTTCCCTTAGAAATGTGAATAGAGTCTATATTTCCTTATGGCAAAGGAGATGAATAATTTTGTTTGAAGTCTAATTATGGGTGAGTGTTTTTAGTAAATAACATAGAAAATTAAATGTTCAGGGTAATTGTTTAAAAAAAAAAAGAAACAGGACCTGGGTTTCAGGGATGTGGTATTAAATCTAATCATGCCACTTAGGTTATCCCTCCTTTGGAGACTCATAAAGATAAGGGCAACAGGATAATTGGGATATTATGTACTCTTTAAAACAGCATGATTTAGTCCAAGTAGGAATTGCTGGGGCTCTAAATTAATCCCCTGGGGAACAAATGAAAAAATATATATGTGATATATTATTGAGGTATACATTTTGGTGCTTTGATATCTTGGAGTGTCTCACATTAATCTGTCATTAATTTTAACAGGGCTATCTGATGGTGATTAAAGCATATCCAGATAATCAGAAGCTAAAGAAGCCCACCGAGAGATTTACTCAAATGATCTAATCAGCTTTTCTTTTCATGGAAGACACAAAACTGAGGTCCTGACAACTCGAGGGCATTAACAATCCCAGGGCACTTTTCATAAGGGTCTGGGTATTTAGCCCCAGTGTCCTGGCCAAATTCCAACTCAAGTAATGCCATTTTGCTTTCCGAAAAGTCCCCCTGCAGCTACCAGTGGATACAGTATTATTCTTCCCTTCCTGTCCCAAAGCGAGAGGCTTTGTGTGGAGGTGGCACTGTGTGTGGCAAATCCGATACTTCATTTCTATTATGAGTGCCTGCATTTTGGCTAAGCTGCCCTAAGTACATGGTGGGGGATATTTACGTGACTTGTGCTATCAGGGGACAATTGCAGAGGACTTATTCTTTGGAAAGCTCGTTTTCTTCTTTTGTAAGAATGATGTTGGGATTAGTATCATTAGGTACAATTAGGTAATGATCTGATATGAATACAAGTGTGTGTATTTTTATCTTTTTGTACCTTATTGTGTTCTGTAGCAGATTAGAAACAATTATAGCCACCAGTGAGATTTCTACCATTGCAGTGGTCCATGCCAGGTTATGTTAAAATTCATAAAATGAACCGTTTCTCAGTTTGTTAAGAAAATGTAAGTAAAGATTTAAAAATGCTCAAAGATGCAGAAAGCTTAAGTGTGGAGTGATGAGATTCAGGATACCCTGGTTAATGGGCTGTAGGATCTCTGAGAAGACCCTGGTTCAGGGAGCAGAGAGATTGGTTCTTCTGGCCTCGTCAGTGGTTTCATAATAGCAAACCTAGACAGCTTGATAAACTGTTGCTGAAATCCTGTTTTTTTGTGACAGTCTGTTCACTTAGGGAGGGGATATTTCCAGATGATGCACATGAGTGCAATGGCTCATGGAAGAGTTGGCTGCCTTTCATGAGCAAGACTGCTCATGAGACTTGGAAGTGCCCCATGTCATTTATTTCTTGGGGGATTAAGAGAAATCAAGAGTAACTCTCTTGAGGGATTAAGGGAGACCAAGACAAAAAGCTGGGAGAAAAGTGGGTTCGTTCATTCGAATTGGAAAGTAGTCATCATGAAGAGGATGAGAAAGTTCAAAGGGCACCAGAGGGGTACTTAAATATTTCAGGTTTTAAAGGTTGAAACTTATAGTGAATTAGATCATCAGCCAGTATTTAGAAATTCAAGCTTCCTTTCTCTTATTTCTTCCTTTGACATCAGTTAAGATTTTTTTGGTTGAGAGTGACAGAAACTCAACACAAACCAGTGTGAAGCAGAAAAAGAGGATGTACTGGCTTGTGTAGCTGATGTAGGTGTTGATGGGTCCTGGGGTTATCATCAGGTTTCAGCTCTTCCCCCACTTTTAACTCTTCCAGGTAGCCTGTGTCTTGTTGGTGGCAGGATGCTCTTCAGCAGCTTCAGGCTTACATTCTAGCTAGCTCAGCAGAAGCAGTGTTCTTTCCCCAAGAGTTTGAATAAAAGTTCTAGGATTACTTGGCTGGGTCTGATTTTAGTCACATGTCTTTTTCTGTGGGCAGAAGGGTGAGACAAAGAACAAGTGTGGAGGTTAGTCCAGTTGCACTCAAACCAAAGAACAGGGTGGCTTCTGAAGGGGATGGCAGGGTGATATCACCAGGAGGAAGACTGTGAATGCTGAGCTCCAACATGCAGATGTCCATGACATGTAAATTTAAAAGTGCTGACCTACACTTTTTTGACTTTTAAAAGGGTTCAACACATTTGATGCTACAAATATAAGATGTAGAATCTTGGAGCTGGCCCCCTAGTCCTGTTTTCTGCCTTGTAGAGAAATTCGCAGTTTCAGTGTCAGGCTAAGTAGTCTTTTAGTTTCTGCTTGAATTTGTCCAGGGAATTTGCACTTAATTAGGCAGGTACTCCATTTTAATAGGAAGTTCTTCTTTCTCTTATTAAGCTGAAAGTTTACCCCCTCTTCTCTTGACTTAGTGCTAATGGTCCCTTTCCTGCCCTTTGGAGTATAGAGAGAGTAAATCTACTCTTTCCAAGCCACGATCTCTCAGCTCTTTCAAATTCCATTTTCTCTCTCGGCCATATATACCTATTTCTCTTCATTGTTCCCTTCTGCCCCCACCCCTCCTCCTTCTCTTTTATCATATAAAGAAAGTATATAAGATGTTCATTATCAGAGAGAACTCTATCCAATTTTATGATAGTTGTTGGACATGTAATTCATTTTTAAAAGTTTCTCAAGTTCCCTTATGAATTACAGTTTGGGACTCAATATAAAGACTTTATCATGAAAGTGAACTTTTAAAATAGCACTCTCAAACATTTATGTATTCAATTTTATCAGTAAAGTCAAATTACTTAAGAAATATATTTCAGAAACACAGGCCTTTAAACTTTTCTTGTGTGTATTTAAAGGATTGTATAAGATGGGGTAAATGGAGCATGATGAAAATAATTCTGAAGAGTTCTTAAGTAGTCCATGAATATAAATATCCAGTTAAATGGTAAGAGGACAATGATTTTGTAGATCTGAATTAAGATTCTAATGCATACTTGACCTAATAAATGAACTCTTTAAGAAGGATGTCTCATTGTTCTCTTTTGCCTTGCTGTGTTTTTAAGCATGGAAAATCCAAGCAAAGAATGTTAAAAGGTTGGCTTTTTAAAGGAAGTTCAGAGGCTTAAAATAAAATTCCTTTATTAATAATTCTCTGCGTGTATTTGCCATTTACATTCTGAATCAGTGTCATTCCCCTTTAGCTAAAATATCTTAGACATTATTTGTCTTACAGAAGGTGTGTATCATTCCATTTTCTGGGTTTTCTATTTTAAATCAGATACCTAATCACTTAACTTTTTGGTAACTCTTACCTTTTATTTTAGCTTATAAGCATCAGCATTCATAAAACTTATTGACAATGAATTGCTATTCTTTGTAAGAAATAGAAAATCTATTCATTTATTTAGGGTGATTTTTACTGTTTTTACGGTATGTTCGCTAATAATCAGCATTTTTTTTGACAGCTTCAACATATCATATGTCTGGTCTGTAAAAGTGTGTGGAAAAGGAAATTTGGCATTTTTAGAGAGTGTGTACTTCTTGCAAGATAGGAAGGAGACACTGAGTGGTTTTGAAGTGAGTTATCCACTGCTATGGGAATGCAGGAGGTGATCCAAGCCTTAGGGGAATCGTACTTCACTTTGTCTTCCATTTCCCATACAGCTTAATGCAGATGTGGAAAGATTGATGGATCCTGAGTTGGCAGAACTGTTAGTCTAAGAGGAGGAGGAATTGAGGATGAAGGTGTGGAATGATAGAGAGGAGAGCTAATGAGTAACCAGGTAGAATAGAGGTGGGATGTTGCCTATGGAAAGGCCAGAAGGGCTGCTTGTCATATGCAATTCCTACTGAAACCCATCAGCCTGCCTTTGTTAATGTTGTTACGGAGTGCAATTTCTTTTCCAGGGACTGTTGCAGGAATAGTGCGCCAGATGGAGTGGAAGTGTTACTGGTCAGGAGGTACACTATTACTAGTCCCATCTGCTCACTGCCCCTGGGGCTTTTCAGCTGCAGGATTAAAGACGAATACGGAGAGACAGACGCAAAAGGGGCAGTCCGTATAATAGTAGGTGCTCAGTGAATGCCATGGGGTTTGAGGGAAGACACTAGTTGTATGCGGCAGCTTTTGCAGTAAGAAACATGAGTTAAGATGTTAACATGCTTTAGAACAGTTTCTACCTGCAATTCAGAAGTAAACAACTTCCGTCCTTCCCACCTTTCTTTCTTCTTCAACAAGTACTTTCTGAGAACCTGCTAAGTACTTAATTCATTTTGGGCACTGTGTGTGGAAAAGCAATTATATAATCCCTGTTTTTTATGAAGTTGAGACTGTGTACCTATTTTTTTTGCCCCTGACAGTGCTTTTTAAAAAAATCATCTCAAATCCTCCCAAAATTATTGTGAAGGCTAAAGAAAACAAAACACTTTTATTCATTTGTTTGTTAAACAGAAAATTGTGGCCAATTTCACGACTTAAATACAAAACAAACTTGCAAGAGTTCAGTGTTCCTCCAGAGCTAAAGCACAAGCTGCACGTCAGATTATTCTCTTCACTCAAAAGGGGGTTTTCTTCCTGTTCTTTAAATCCACTTTGTGTTTATGAAGGATCTTTTTCCAGTGTCTTCAAGAAGAAAACCTTTCAATTCAGCCAAAAGTCACACTGACTCACTATTGGGTGGGCTCAGACAGGTAGGGAGTACTACATACTAAATATTTATTCCAACACACATTCCTAATACCAGTTACAAGGCCTCTCTGTCCCCTGATTTCTTCCTTCCTTTTGTGTATTTCATTCTCAAAGATATTATTTTATTTTATTTTTTCTGCTTGCACAAACCACTTAATTTCCTTTTTCAGTCTACTTTTTTCATTTTAAAATTTATCTTTGTATCTCTATGGCACCTATCACCATAGCATCCAGTTAAACAATATCTGTGCTCATTATCCTATCTTGAAGACACAATGGGTTGGTTTGTTAGAACAGAATTTATATTGCATTTCTAATTACGGGCATTTACAGGTAATTGCTTAACAATGATATGGTAAAAACATGGTTTGCAGTATTTTTAGAAATAGTAATTAGAAATACATCTCCTGAAATCATTTCTTTTAAAACAGCAATAACACTTAATAAAGAAGCAGAACACATTTAATTAGGAAAAGTTAATAAAAACTTTCAGTTGCCTTAAGTGGTTAATAAAACTAGACTTGTAAAGGGAATTGTATGTATTGTTAATCTTTTCTTCCGGTTAAGTTAGAGATCTATGCACTGAAAGTGGAATCGTGAATTTGGCCATTGTGTTTACTATAATTGTGGCAATTGACCTGAATTGTTTTTCTAAGAAGGAAATGTCCTTACCAGATAAAGATCAGTGCTTATCTTGGCTTTGCAGTAAAAAAAAAACCCAAAATAGCATAAAAGTTTTTGAGGAGTGAACAAATTTGTAGAAATCAGAAAGGAAATGTGTACATACTTTTAGAAAATTCATTTGAATTCAAATTGTTTTTTGACCTCTACTATATATTTAAATACGTGCTAGTTTTCTATTTTAAGCCTCTGCCCTTGTGTGTGATTTTTAAACAATAAACAAAGCAAAACAAAATAAAACAAAATCCCCAAGAGAAAAAAAACCCTCAACTTTAACTCCAAAGATCTTTAAAAGCACTTTTGTTTTTAAAGAAACAAGTTTCTGGTCATAAGAAGAAAAAAATAACCAATATTGATAGTCTAGGTTTCAAGAGAAAACTTTGATGATCTCAGTCATGTTTCCATGGATTTCATTAAAGAGACATTTCAGCTTCATGTTTCTCATTATTACTAACTTATCACACTTAATTAAATGTTATTTTAATATTAGTCTAAACTATTAGTATCTAAGTACTATTACTGATATAATATTAATTGCAAATTGAGAGCATTCGGCACCTTGCAGGAGACACAGTCTGCGTGCTCAAGGGCACTGCCACGCATGCACCATGTGTGTGGGTGGGCATCTGAGGAGGTCAGAAAGAAGGCGGAAAGGTAGCCAGGAGCCGGATTGCAGTTGTGGCTGTGTGGTTAATGCCAGGGATTTTGCTGTGTCCTTCCTCAGTCCTCAGAGCAACTGGGCATTTATAGTAATGTCCCAGGTGCCCCCAGGTCACATCATGATGGCCCTTACAGATGTGGCCTCTTGTGCAGCTTTTAATTCTATTCCTTTATCTTCTATATAGTCAACTTCTACTTTTGGGTCTCCTCTGCTTCAAAATCTCTCTTCTAGATTCATCTCCTAGACCACAGCTTAGTCTCTCTTTCCCTTCTCTGTTTCCTTTATGTGTACACTCTTCTCAAATGCTGAAACTATTAAAAAAATGAACATCAGAACACCTCCAGAGACCCCATTTCACATCCTACTTCTTCTGTGTTGTAGTAGTAACAGGCTGTTGGGGGACTTAAGGGTTGGCCATGTAAGACACATGTCTAAACCCTTCAGCTATGGAAATAAAGGAACAGAATTTCTCACAGCACTCCTTTAAAAAATCTCATCTCTTTCTCTTTATTTCTTCCCCTCCTTGCAACTTCTGTCTCTCACCCTGACGCGTTGTGATAGTGGGTTTTCTTAGCTCAGTGGCTAAGAATTTAGCTGTATTGATTTGTCACATTGCACCTGATGAAATCCTAACAGAAAAAAACTTGGCACATGGAAGTCAGTCTGATAAAATTAAACCTTGCAAACTATGCAGCTGCCATGTACATATAGAACACTACTAGAATCTTCAGCACTGACTGCCTCAATATTCTCTTTTTACTTCTTTGTTCTTTTTCATCAGGTTTGCATTTTGCATATGGGGAAGTAGGAAAATAAATTTCAAGACGGTCCTTTTGTTCTGCCAGAGCGGACGCTTGACTCACACGGACATTTGATTGCATCTATAGCTTATGTTAATGTAAAGCGGACAGTTTACTGATTGTTGTCTCTTGAGCAGTGCTGGCAGTGCGTGCAGAGCTGACCCAGGTTCATCCCCTGCAGGTGAGAAATGGGTGCTGGAGAGTCAATTTAGGGTAACCCACCTAGTGACTGTGAGGCTGAGAAGGACCTGGCCATCTTTAGGGGCAAAAGCATCACTTAAAGGAAGAATGATGTTGGCATATGCCGCCCCCACTTTTTAGAACATCTGAAGAGTTTTTCTGCCTCCTAGACTCCTTGAGTCTCTTTCATGGCTACAGTGTTTGCAATACTGAGTTAAGGCTGTGCTTGTCCCAGCTTTGGAGAAGGTGAGGTCGATGAACTTGTGAAAATGGTGTTTATATTAAAAAAAATCAAATTTCATTTTCTCTTAGGAATTTCTATCTGTTTGTTAATTTATTCATCCACTCAAGAAATGTGTATCAGATGCCTGTAAAGTTCAAGGCCCTGTTTAGGAAATGGGGATATAGGAGTTTCCTCTTTGCTTTCAGGGACCCTCATTCCAGTGATGGGAGACAGATTAAAACAAAAAGGCAAATAGCTCATATATCACATGGTGCTGGATGCTACAGAAACAGTAAGGCAGGGGAAGAGAATTCTGGGTAGAGGGGTGGGTTACTGTTTTATGCCGGGTCCAGGAGTGGTTTCTAATGAACTGATACTTGAGCAGAGATCTGATGGAGGTGAGGGGGTAGGCTGTGAAGGTGTTTGGGGAAGATAAAACATAAAGGAGGCAAAAGTGTATAAGGTGTTGGAAAAAACAGTAAGAATAACAATGAATGGAGAGAGGACAGGGCAGATATGGTCACAGAGAGATGGGTTGGGGGAAACAGGAATCATAAAGGGTCTTTAGGCAATTTGAAGAATTTTGGATTTTACTCTGAGTGATAATATCTGATGTACGTTTTAAACGTTGTGCCTGGTTGCTATGTTGAGAATAGGATATAGGAGGCAAGGGTAGACATGGGAGACCCTTTGGGAGTCTATTACAGTAATCCAGGTAAGAAATGATGGCAGAGGCACAGGTTTTCTGGAGAGAAGGAGACAATCAAGAGTTTGGTGTAGAACTTGTTAGGTTTGAGATGTCTCCTAGACATTGAAGATGAGGTGTCAAGAAGGCTGGTGGATACCTGAGCCTGGAGATCAGGACACATTTATGGGCTGGAGTCATGAACACGGAGTAGATGTTTAAAGTCATGAGACTAGGTTAAGACCAACTAGGTGTGGCTATATATTCATAAAAGTAAAGAGGTACAGGGACTGAGCCCTGAGCTATTCCAATGTTAGGGAGATGAGACTCCATGCACAGATGCCAAGAAGGATTGGCCGGTGTATTAGTTTCCTACAGCTGCTATAACAAAGTAGCAAAACAAGGTGACTTAAGCAATAGAAATTTATTGTCTCACAGTTCTGGAGGCTTGAAGTCCAAAACCAAGGTGTCAGCAAGGCCATACTCCCTCTGATGGCTCTAGGGGAGAGTCCTTCCTTGCCTCTTCCAGCTTCTGGTGTTTGCTGTGTATCCTTGGCTTGTAGATGCTTCACTCTAGTCCCCATGGCCCTCTTCTCCCCATGTGTCTGCACATCATTTTTCCTCCGTGCTTTTCTGTGTCCACATTTCCCCTTTTCGCAAGTATACCAGTCATACCAGATTAAGGCCCACCCAAATGACCTCATCTGAACCTGGTTAAATCTGCAAAGACCCCATTTCCAAGTAAGGTCACATTCTCAGGCACTGGGGGTTAGGAATTCAACATGCCTTTTTTGTGGGACACAATTCAACCCCTAAAAGCCAGTAAGGTAGTAAGAGAACTGAGAGAGCATTGTGTTCTGGAAGCCAGGTGAATATGCTTCAGGCAGGAAGGATGGATAAACTGAGTCAGATGCTGCTGACAGAGCAAACCAGATGAGGACCAAGGACTGACCTTAGGGTGGGGCAGTGTGGGGCTCATTGGTGTCCTCGCCATGACTGACTTCATTCAGTGCTGAGGATGAGAATTGGACTGAAGTTTGAGAGAGAATGGACATAGGAGTTAGAGAAAGCCAGTGTACACAGTTTTTTGTGGTTTTTCATTTAGGCCAAAAGAAGAAAGGGGCAGTGGCAATGGAGAAATCAGAGTTCAGAGGAATTTTTTAAAACGCTGGGAGAAAAAGCAGCATGTTTATATATCAATGTGAGCAAACCTATAGAGGGGTAGATGGTTCAGGAAAGGGGACAATTTCTAGAGCAATGCCTTGGAGTGGGCAGGACGGCATGGGATCTAACAGCTGCCCTGAAGCTCTCCACAGCTGCAGGTGGTTCTTATGCATGCCCAGGTTCGAGAACCACTGTTGCACATGTCCCTAGAGCCTTCTGAAATTCTGTCCTGTGATGTATTTTATCCCATTAGATGAGTCTGAAATCTCCCTTTTGTTTAGAATGATGACTGTGGCCTAATGCGCACAAAGAATGAGTCAAGATGGAACGTGCCTGCATTTTGTAGAGGGCGTTGCGTCGTAGGGACTGGCAGCTCTCTGGCTGTGCTTTATTCTGAGGGGCTTAATAAGCTGTGCTGTCTCTTTAAACTATAGCTCCTGCCATTCAGAGACGCCCCTTCGGCATTGCCTGGGAGATCTGGCTCCATCTCCAGCTGCTATTTTTAGATGACCCTGCATCAGTCCCCAGAGGGGTGAAGAGCATGTCTTGGCAACTTGAAATATTTGTATGTGGCAGGAATCAAACACTGCATAACGAACTAATGTCCTAATACCCAAATGCTACTGTATCAAATTTTTGTATATTGAGTTTCTTAAGACATGATCTAGTGTTTTCATTAAAACCCTTCCAAAGGAAAGCCCCTGGTTTGGATGGTCTGACCACTGTACAATTTCATTTTGTTTATTATCAATGGTAGCTGTAGGTTAGTGTTGTCACCTTATGACTCTTTTGACTCAGTTTTATTCTAAAATGTAGTTTCCAATAAGATAGCCATACATTCTTTTTCAAGGCCATTGAAGTTGACTTTAATTTCCCTAATGCAAGAGAGCACAGAAAAAAGTTGAGACAATGGAAAGAGTTTTAATCAGAGCAGCAACTGACTTCAGTTTTACTAAAATAACTTGGTGTGAGTGGATGTTTGGCTAGCATCAAGAACTGTGCTTTACAACCTGTGGAACTTTGAGATATTGCCTGCATGTTATTTGATAGGAGGTACGAGATTACTGAGCTCTGTCAGTCACTCTCCTAGGTTTATATTTCTTAGGAGGATATTTCCTCCTCCCCTTTGAAGGAGTCAGGGTTTGAATCGCCTTTTGGTACTAGAAAGTTATTTTCCTAGTTTCTCTGAATGTCTCTAAGGAAATTTGGAATGAAACTTGCCTTTTAGTATTCTGGGATTCTGCTAATTTTGCTTGTGCTAATGTCAGCTGGTAGCATTTTTACTCTGGGGCATTCATTCAGCATCCCCCAGGTGAGTGTCTCTGTGCATAGGACAGGTGACAAGGGATGCGGGTCTTGCGGGGCTGACAGTCCTGCAGACAGCATTTGTAACATCTGCTGTGGTCAGAGCTGTAGGCACTCGGGTTCTGGCTGCCCAGACACAGGGGTTACTTGTCACGGCGGGGTGTGGTGGTCAGCAGTAAGCATGGCAAATGGACAGAAATGGAGCTTCTCCAATATATGGTTTTTAAAATACTTTATAATAACATTATTAACATTTCACATCTTTATATTCAATTATTTTTCTAGCTTCCATTATATCCTCATCAACACACTATATATAGACAGACCAGGAACAAAAATCAAGGCTTAGAACCTTAGACTTGCCCAGGTTCACATAATTGGCATGTGTAGGAGGCAGGCCTAAAAGTCAGAGTATCTGAGTACTGCTCCAAATGTTTTACACCCAGAGTTAAGGAAATCTTTGGTTCTGAAACAAACCAACTCATGTTCTAGAACAACTGACAGTCGGCCATCATTTAAAGGATGTTTGAACTGTCTTTAAGTTTCCTTGAAATTGTAAATCTTTAGATGCAACTCTGATGCTATAATAACTTTGCAAAATTTTAAGGAAGTTTAGTTTGAGGTAGATGACTGAGGTAATTTTGTATCTAACGTTGCCTTTGATCAGCATGCCATAAAATCTTAGTTCTTTTACAAGTTATTTTAAAAACGCATTATAAAACTTTGTGCCTGCTGTCATTGTTTCTGAAGGAAAAGTTATTGGCTCATTGTTTTCAAATATGAAATTTTATGATTGATAGCCCCGTCTCCCCATGTTTTTAAGCCTCATCTTTATAGGTGATTGAAGCTGTATTGTATGTGTTTGAAATTATTTTTGTGTGTGATTGCTTTCAAACCTGCAGTGATACTTTATCTACAGAACGATGTAATGCCAAGTTTAGCTCCAAACACCTTCCAAAAGGCGAGGTGAGCAAGAACAGATCATATGTGTTCTGCAGTGATAGAGAGGATGTGCTGTTCCCAGGATAACAGGAAAATGAAAGGAAACAGTGCTAACATATTCTAACTAACCCTGGCTCTTGGCCAGAATGGAAAGATCTTATGAATGGTGGCCCTGGTATCCAGGTGAATGTTACTCATTTTGATAGTAGCCATTCTTGGTAATTTTTTGAGAAAACACAAAACACAGTTGACTATAAACATGACTTGAAGATTGCCCCATTTTCAGTTAATTGCTGGATCTTCCAGTAAAAGTAGGTTTACAGTTAGATCTTTCACTTTTGGTGGATGAGTAAGCTGATGTTCAAGACTATCTGATTTACCAAGGAAATTTGGGGCAGCAAGATAAATCCAGTTTTAAACATTCTTTTCATATCATATTAGGTTATGAATAAATTAATAGTACAGGCATTTCAAACAGAGTTTTACTGGGAGCTCGGGCTTGGGATTTCACAGACTATTAGGAGTCATTCAAACTCTTAACAAATCTCAGATTTGGAAACTGATGCATGGTAACTTTTCTCTTTGGCTACATCTTGTTTAGACCAGCATCCAAGTAGATTATTTGACGTTTCTTGGCCATGCCCAGTGACCCTCTGCTGCCCTCTTTCAAAATGTTGAATTTCTCTCTGTCTCTACAAGATGCCTGGTTTCCCTGTAACTACTTACCCAGATGTGTTACCCCATCTTAGTGCAGGAGTCAGGTAGCAGCCCTTCAGGAAATCCTGCTCCCAACCAGGTGTCATCTCTCTTGCCTCTGAAATGCCATATAACCTTCCTGCTTCTTTTTGTGAAATTACTTATGTGAAAGCCTGGCACATAGACCCTCAGGGAACGTCAACTTTCCATCTTTTTTTGTCTTATTTTGTGGCTGTTTGTACCTATTTTGCTCTTAGCAACTAATAGAGTAAATTTAATCCTTTTTACTTGTTTTAGAAATACTTCATTTTATAAAATACATTATACGTGCAAAAGGTTATACATTAAAAACACAGTTTAAAGAATCATAAAATTAACATCTGTGTACCTGCCAGTAGAGCATGGAGACCTCTGCCTTAGTCCATCCAGGCAGCTGTCACAATAATTCTATATCCTGGGAGGCTTAAACAACAGACCTTTATTTCTTACAGTTATGAAGGCTGAAAAGTCCAAGATCAAGGTACTGGGCAGATCTGGTATCTGGTGAGGGCCCTTTCCTAGTTCATAGATGGCTGTCTTCTCACAGTGTCCTCACCTGGTGGAAGGGGTGGAGTAGCTCTCAGGGGTCTGTTTTATAAAGGCACTAAACCCATTCATGAGGGCTCCACCCTCAAGACCTAATCCCCTCCCAAAGGCCCCACCTCCTAATGCTGTCACCTTGAGGGTTAGGGTTCAACATGTGAATTTTGGGGGCACATAAACATTCAGACCATAACACTTTTCTTGACCACATTCCTCTCTCTCCTGGAGTAACTGCCGCCCTGAATTTTGTGTTTATAATTTCCTTGCTTTCTTTTATAGTCAATCCATATGTGGATGATTCCATAAACAAGGTGTTTCTTGATTTTGTATCTTCTTGGACTTAATATTAGGGGATTAAAACCATGTTTACTCTCCTACAGCTTGCTTTACTTCACTCCCTGTCATGCTTTTGGGACCTCTGTGCTGCTGCGGGTAGCTGTGCCTCGCTCATGTGATTGTCACTGCTGTGTGGAGGTCCCATGTAGACTAGGTCCAAGTTTTGGTGTAAATGTGCAAGGGTTCCAAGTCTAGAAGATGGACCTGGAAGTGGAACTGCTGAGTCTATATGCATTTTAGCATTTTGGGTGCAATGCTATTTTATTTTCTGAAGTAGTTGTGCAAATTTATTCCCTCACTAGTAACATGCATTTACTTCTGTTGCTCACAGCCTTTCCTGACTGCTTTGAAAACACCTGGACAGTCACCATCTCTGTGCAGTTCTAATTTTTAACACCAAACCTTTCACAAATCTGGGAATTACTGAATTCAGGAATCAAGCAAATTTTCCCCTCCTTTCTGAAGTATTCAATATTAGTTTTTATGAACTAAAAGAGCACTGTGTAGGAAAAAGTCCAAACTGGAATCAGGGATCCAGGTATGAGATGCAGCCTCACCCCTTAATAGCTTGATGATGACAAAATGTTCTCTACTCTGCAGAACGTGATCATCTCTCTCATAATCTGGAGGCACCTACCTTCATGGCCAGCCCATTTCAGAGTTCTGTTTGTATGCCTGTTGCTTTGTGCTTCCCATCTAACTCAGTCTGGTGTTAATGCAGGACGTTTTGAACATGGCTTGTTGGTCTGCATTGTGCTGAATTCCCCAGAGACAGCTAAGCTTCAGGACAAAGCATGCATTTGCCTGTGCAGGCGCAGGGTGGCCTGTAGCCAAGCGACTTCCGGCTGCTGTCAGTGTGTGTCAAAGAGTGCATCTGCTCTGGGTCATTGTGGGTGATTTCTTTTCATTCTCACATGGGAGCCCTCTGGACTCTCTTGCAGCCATCAAGGCTCCTTTGGGAGCTGACCAGTTTGGTTCCTCTGGACTACAGGCTGGCCACAGGGTGGGGTGGCGGAAGAGGTTGTGTGTTTATCTAACACACACTGCTTGTCACAAAGCACTTTGTAAATGTTTATTCTTATCATCCTCAGCAACTCTACGAGGTACATACTGTTGTTATTGCCATTTTAGAGATAAGGAAACAGAACTGAGAAGTAAAATCACATGTGCAAGTGGCAGAGCTGGTGGGTGGTAGAGCCAGGATACAGTGATATGCATAGGGGGCACTTTATCCTAGGGAAGCAGGTGAGCGGAGTTTCATGTATTTCACGTGTCCACTCTGTGCTGCAATGTTTGTGTGTCAATACAGTGTTTATACCAAAGTTAAAAGAGCTGTACCTTTCACACAGCATGCCCCGCCCCAGTCCTGCTTCTTTCTGGTGTGTGAATGAACAGATCTAAAGAATTACTGCCAACTGAACATCGCCCTCTTTATAATGTCTCTTACTAGCAAATATTTTTTCCTAAAATTATGGATTTAAAAAGATTTGCTTGGGCTGTCTTCCAATTTCCTAGTCTTAAAACTATAACTTGTTATAATACTTCTGATAAAATTAAGAAAGCGTATGGTTGTAAACTTTTTAATAGCAGAAGGTTAAAAAAATGCTCAGTACCTACCAGTGACTCCTCCAGATAAGAAAGAACTGTGTTGATTTAAAAATTAACTGGATACATTTTCTGCTTCAGGGCTGACATTACTCTCCTCAAAAGAAATGAAACTTCATTACTTTCTATTTTCAGTCCAGAAGTAAGAACTCTTTAAAAACAACTTTGTTTTATAAGGTTAACATTAAGACATTTAAATCTGTCTTGGTGTTTGTATAGCACTTATCTTGCTGTACCTGGGTAATGAGCTCTCAAGTTGCTTGACATTGAAATATTTGGGCATTTTTGGATACTGTAATTGTGCTCTGTGCCTTAGAGTAAATGCCAAGTCATACATTTCTCCTGATCTCGAGCTTCAATAAAATGCAATTAATTTGAATGACATTAATAGGGATGTCAGGCAGAGCCTGGCATTTTCCTAACTTTTCAAAATTCTTAGAACATTTTGGGAAAAACCCGTTTGTGCTCTGTTCCTGTCCCTTATCTATGTTAAAGAGAATTTAAACGGGAAGTGTGAATTGGAAAAGACTTACAAAAAAAGAGTTTTACAGAGATTCTTTTAATCTATCCCATTTCCAAGAAAACAGAAAAAGCTTATTCTTGGGCCAGGGAAAAAAACGACACTCTGACCAATGACCACTGTCAGGGAAGAGGTGCAGCTGCCCCGCAGAGCCATGCGTGTGACGCACTAGCGCTTGAGGCAGATGGTTGATTTGGCATTTTCGGGACAAGGCCAGAAAGTCACCTGTACAGTGTAAAACTGACTGGAAAATAGTTATTATTTGTTTTTTTGTTTTTCTTGGTAAGACTAATGACAATAAAAAGAAAACAGCATAAAAAAGAGAAACTATTGATGGATCCAAAGCCACCTTTGTACTATTTCTAGTCCATTTGTCACACATCAGAAGCCCTTTTCAAAAAATATTTTAGTAAACCTTACCATTTTTTTCTGCTTTGCCTCTTGCCCTGGCATTCTGAGTGTTTAGACGTGTTTGTTAAGTGCCACTTTGTCCTGCTCACACATGACTCTTCATACTGGTTTAGCTGAAGTCTCAGGGACACCCTTAAAGAATTGCTAAATATTCAGTTTGCATATCTCCTTGGAAATTAGTATAATGAGGAACCTCTGTATGAGGTTTATAAAGAATTTAATGGATTAGTTTATTTTTATATTTGAAAAATGAAAATAACTCTACTGTCTGTCATTTCCTTTGTTAATGCTCATTATACGTGTTTTAAACAATATAAGGATAAAAAAGAGAAAAAAACTACCCGAAATGCCCATCATCCAGAAACAATCACAGTTAAGCACAACCTCACTCGTATGTATGAGTGCTCATTACATACAGAAAACACCTAGAAAGAGCCACAATTAAGAAAAAAACAGGAAATGAGAAATAAGTCAGGTTAACACCCCATAATTTTCTTTTTTGCCTCAAAAATCTCCAAATTACAAATCTTATATTCTACGTGGTCAAGATGGTTGGGGCATCTGTAATGTGGGGCTGTCACAGTGACTGATGGGATGCCTACTCTTTCAGAACAGTGTACGAGGGAAAAACAACAGACTGAAAGTGCCCAGGTAAATGACCAGGGATGCTGTAAGAATGCAGGGCAGGGTGTTCCTCTTGGCAAAACTGCTGCAGTGGAAATTTTTGTCTTGGAAAGTTGCTCACTTTGCAGTGTGGTCACTGATTTCTTTATGTTGACCTCAGGTCCTCTAGTGGGGTCATTAGGAGGACTAGGCCAGAACAGAGGAGTCCTGAGCATTTCCTCTCTACAGTCAATGCCTAGCTCCAGCTCTCACAGTATTTGGGAAGGTGGCATTTCCATAACAGTGGACTGGAGAGGACCCATTCTGTACTCAGCTTTTGGTAACACCAGTCTAGATGTTGCTATGAAGGTATTTCTTAGATGAGATTAACATTTATATCAGTAGACTTTGAGTAAAGCAGATTGCTCTGTATCATGTGGGTGGGCTTCATCTAATCAGCTGAAGGCTTTGAGAAAGACTGGGATCTGTCATTGGAGGAGAAATTCTGCCTCCAGACTGCCTTCAGACTCCAGATGCAATACTCAATTCTTCCCGAGGTTTCCAGCCTGCTGGCCTGACCTGTAGATGTAGGACTCGGCCAGCTTCCACAATTGCATTAGCAAATTCCTTAAAATAAATCTTTCTCTTATTGTTTTATTTTTTTGGAGAACCCTGACTAATAGAGCATCTGTTTACATCTTTACCAAAGATGTGTTTTCAAAACTCATGTGGTATAAAATCTATTGTTTGCCTTCTGTTATCTGATTTTTTTTTTTGAAGAAATTTATCATGCCCAAGAGTAGGCTGGCCCTTGAAGGAAGGAGTGCACTCTAGGAGATCTTCTGAGTGGCAGCCATCAAGAGCTGTCAGGGTACATCTGTATTTACATGTTTTCCAGCCCTGTTTTCCCAGCATGTTGTGGATCCGTGACTCTCCTTGGAGGAATTTGGTATTCAGAAGTCCATAAACAAATTACACTGATCTGTAATGTGGGGCTGTCACAGTGACTGATGGGGTGCCTACTCTTTCAGAACAGTGTATGAGGGAAAAACAGACTGAAAGTGCCCAGGCAAATGACCAGGGATGCTGTAAGAATGCAGGGCAGGGTGTTCCTCTTGGCAAAGCTGCCGCAGCAGAAATTTTTGTCTTGGAAAGTTGCTCACTTTGCATTGAAATATGTTGATAGTGTGATGTACAGAAGTCTTTTGTTGAGTAGACTCCAGCTTTATCAGTTGTATAAATATTCTATGGTTCTTCTGTGCCCCACAAAGGAGGGAAACACATAAGCTATATGGCGATGTCATTGTGGGAAAGAAGTAGCCCTCTTGACAAAGTGAATAATGCTTGAAATTTATATATTCTTTCGTGATTTATTTCAGTGGAAGGCCTTTGACAACATCACTCAAGCATGCAGGAGAGTATTACGATCCTCTTTACAATATGAGGAAAAGGAGGCTCTTGAGATGAGCTGACTTGGTCAAGGTCACAGAGAATTAAGACTCGTCTCTTCTGATTCACACAATTTTTGTTTAGGGTGTTTTGGGTACTAGATTTCCATAAAACCCCTGTACATTGTTTGGTCCCTACTAGGTACTTAGCTATATTTACTTTATCTCTACCTTTATGTATTTGTGGGACAAAGTAGAGTATATTTTTAAAAAAATCTCTTTATATCTTCATTTGGGAAGGTACTAATACAAAGAGATCTGTTATTGAGTGAGCTTAGGAGAAATGTGAGTTGTATTATTGATACATCCTTCTTTCAAAATAATGAAAACATTGCTGAGTCCCATAGATACTTTTATTGCCTTCTGTCCCACTGCCTTTATCAAGGGCCTGCCTGGAGACTTTCCTAGGAAATAGAGTTCCCCCGAGCTCTTCATGTCCAGGTGTTGACAGACATTTTGACAAGGGGTGTCTCCATCATCACTTTGTTCCTGACTGTAATCAGTGTGCATAACTTGAAACAATCTTTTACTTCTGTTTCTGAGTAAATCAGCAAGACATTTAAAAAAAAGAAAATAGTGAGTGAGATGACTAAATATATGATCTGCTTTTTTCTGTGGTTTAAATTTGTGGCTTTTTCATTCCTGGGATGTCATTAGCGATCAACCTCCAGTGTGTCTGAAAAGGCTGCTTGGCAGACACATTCATAAAATTGTTATGCTGTAAATCATGCTTCCTTAAAAACATAAACTATAGGAGCTAGACTAAAACTGTATGTATACTTTGTTTTCCCATCCAAAATGGACATTTCTCCCTTTAATTTTTGAAAGACAGTGGCAAATGATAAAAGTAGTTTAATTAGGTTATAACTAGGCACTAAAGAACCTCAATTTTTTAAAAAGCTGGAAGCAAATGAGAAGTCATGTGTCTGCCTTTATTTCTTATCCAAAGAGGATTTCCTTTTTTAAGAAATTGCACATTTTTGGTGTTTTTGGTGCCTTCTGAGTTTCTGGGTGCTGAGGGCAATAGCATTTTTGCATGGGCTTTCTGTTTTCAGCACTTAATGCTTAAAGACTGGGATTAGGACACCTAAAAGAAAAGGCACATGTTTCTTTCAATGCGTTACTTGAATTTTCCAACAGATTATGATTTGCTCAATGCTTGAGTGGCCAGATTTAATCTGTGAGCATAAATTCATGGATTCTATTAATTTACTGTAATATTTCCTATGATTTAGAAACCATAAAAAGGCTACTGATTTAAAAAAATGGTTCATAATCAAAGGAATAATTTTAAAGAATTTTTAAGTATGGTTTTAATTTTAACAATTTATGGAAACCTAGATATATTGGAAGAGAACAGCTTACTTTCCATTTTAACAAAATAGTCTATAATTAGCCTTCTAATGAGAATGTCCACATTTCGAGCCAGTTACATTTTTTTATCTTCCAGTTGAGCTGTTCACTGTGTCATTCTTCCAGTTTTCAGTTACTCAGATATTCATTCACTGTTTTTTGCAAGTTCTCCTCCCCACTGCAGGAAGCATACAGAGGTCAGGGACAACTGGTGGGTGTGCACGTGTGGACGCAATGGGTTGTCACAGTGAGTCACACAAGGGCTGCTTTGAGTGTGAGGCTTGTGGATCCGGAAAGGGTTTATAGAACAGGAGAATTTGAACACAGCCCCCAAGTGGATAGGTGTTAGCTATTCAACAAGCAGACAGAGCACATTCAAGGAGAGGCAAAAGCAAATGAGGCAGGCTGGAGATCTCAGTGCTGAGCAAAGACTCTGCAGACAGTCATGTGAACTTATTTTTGATTTTTCTAAACTTTTCTTTCCAGTCTACATATTTAGGCTAACGTGCTGATAAAGGAGCATTTCTTAGGATGTGTTCTGAGGAACACCAGTTGTATAAGCTGTTATGGCTGAAAAAGGCCAAATCTGAGAAGTCTTGCTGTAAAGATCCTGTTTAAATTTGTTGCCATCATTGCCAAAACATATCTGATGGCAAAGCACCCTCCACCATTTTTTTGAACAACATTCCATGGAATTTGTGTTCCATGGAGCATTGTTTAGGGAATATTGGCCTGCAATCATATATTCCAACCTCAGCTTCCTGTTTAAAGAAATACCCCACCTTGTTTCAAAACAATTCTGTAGAAAGCAGCTTCAGGTAGTGGTACACACACTGTGATAAAGACTAGTGGGTCAGGGAGGGAATAACTCACTTTAGGATTCCCTTCCTCCCCCTGAATTTGGGCAACTATTTTTATTTTATGATATTTGATTGGTGATAATAGAAAACAAACACATAATCATATATATGATTACATAGTCTGATGCATCTATGTTGAATAATTGTAACTACATGGTTATTAGATACTTAATTACTCACTGATAGGATAAAGGTTTGAGAGAGCTCAGAGTTCTGGCTTGGCAGATATTTTACTGAGGAGTGACAGTTACAACATATGCAGCCCTCTCAGTAGGAAAGGTGATGATACTAAAATATTTCCATCTATGATATTCCCATCTACATTTCCTTTTGAGTAAAAAGAAAACCCAGTTTATAAATAAATTAATAAGATAATTCCTTTAATCATATATGTGTGTCTCTATGCACAGATATGAGTCACATGCATGTTATTTTGTTAAAGGGAAAATTAAATTTTGAAGAATGATATCTAGCAGCTGTCCCTCTTATATGGGAAAGTTAAGTATTCCAGGAAAGGAGCTAATTATCTTGTTCATTGTGCATAGAAAGCACACTTGAAGATCCTGGAGTTTTATGATTGCAGGCTTTCAAAATTCTGACAAGGCTGCTTCTAAATTAGTCAATGTTGAGTGCTGTCTTCTTGCAGACTGACAACTGGTTGGTGTTGCTCCATTTTACTGAAAGAAGAAAAGCACAAAAAATGGCCCACCATCTGTTGGATGTGAAACATGGGATGGAAGAGTGACGGATAGCACATAGTGAGGAGAGGGTATTGCTGAGCTATAATCCCAGACCCTTTTTAAGAAAGGAAATTACTTCTGTCAGATTTAAGTCTTCAGTAGAAGCAGTATAAATAAGTAGGTTAAAGGAAGATATTGGTGGGAATATATTCCTTTCTTGTTTACAGAGCAGTCCCCCCACAACTCCCCCACACCTCTCCCACATCCTTAATTTCTTCAGAAATGTTATTTTTGAACCAGAAAGGCAAAGTCTTCCTCTGAGAACTTAATTAAATGGTTCAATGGTGTGAACTGCTTTTACTTTTCATGTGGCTTAATTTTATAAGTAAAAATGAAATCTCTCTGTGAAAGCCATTTGTTTTTGTTAATCAAAATTAATGTATAATACCTCGTGGGGGAAAGAGAAAACTGCAGAAGATCTTGTGGTTTGCTGGAAGCACTGAGGGGTGTGCTGGTAAATGTTAAGCAACTGGCTTTCTGGGGAACTAGAGGTCTGATTTGCAGTGTTTGCCATTTTCTGTGGTGAAAATACTCCCCACATGTTAATTTCAGCCCACTAATGTGACATCACACAACACGGAGTGGGAGAGATACACAACAGTGTGTGTTACAGAGTGGTTTCCTTTACATATATAGTGGGTGTAAATAATGCCAAGGGCATAGACAATAATACTGTGTAATGTATTAAAGAATGTAGTAAGATACTTAGAAAGTGATGAGATTGGAGTATTTATTACTTTTGCTTGTATTATTATTATAATTAATTTAACTCTAAGTTTATATAATTTAATTTTAAACAATGGCTTATTTAGCAACTTGCCCACAAAATCCCCCAATTTAAATTGGCTCTCATAAGCCACATGAGCTGGCTCCAGTGTACACACCACTCTTGGGGTAGAGAGCTGAGTTATTAGCTTTGGGGATTTAACACTTACTAGCTGTGTGATAAGAATACCTAGCTCATAGGTTGTTGAGAGGATTAAATGAGGTATTGAATACAAGTCCTTAAGAGTAGTGCCTGGTGCTATGCTGTGTGCTCAGCAAATGTTGAGTTACGATTACTGTTTGTCCTTTCCTAGTGAAGGGAATGTGGTACAGCTCTATATGTAAGTATCCTCCTAGTTATTTTAAATTAAATGAGTTTAAGAATGGGCTGAAGGTTGGCAATAAGGAGCCATAAACTAAATTAGTATAACCCTTTTTTTCCCAAGTATCTTTCTGACCCCTTTTATTTTCTTCCTTTTTTATTGTATAGTTGATATACAATATTATATTGATTTCAAGTATGTAATAGTGATTTGACAGTTATCTACATTATTAAATGCTCACCCCCAAAGAGTACAGTTACACTCTGTCAAGGTAGAAAGATATTACAGTATTATTAACTTTATTCTGTATGTTGTACTTTCACCCCTGTGACTAATTTATGTTTTGATTGAGACTTTGTGCCTCTTTCTCCCCTTCGCCAATTTCACCCGCCTCTGCCCCTCCTCCTTGGTAGCCCTTCCACCAGTTACTTCTCAGCGTCTGTGAGTCTGTTTCTGTTTTGTTCATTTGCTTTGTTTTGTTTTTCAGAGAAAGATAAATACCATATGATTTCACTTTCATGTGGAATCTAAAATTAGTATAAACCTTTTAATTTTATCTTTTGGTTTCAGTAAAAGTAAATAGAAAATTCTCCTGTTTCTCCATGGCTTTTTCCATGCAGTCTGAATCATCTCAGTTTCACTGGCAAGGAAGGTATCACCTTTATTCAGCTTCCTCAGTGCTGCTGTGGTGTTGATGCCAGAGTGTCTCTGTAAGCTTTGGACACAGGGAGCATATGTGGCTCTAGAACGAAGCTGGCAGGTTATTCAGAGTCCCTGAAAGAAAGGCTGCAGTGAGGATATGGGGTAAGAGGGAAAAATCAGTTATTTGAAAATTGAATAATCAGTAAGATGATTTCAATCTAAATTGTTTAATAGTAACCATTAAAATAATTAAAAAATATTTAGTAAGTATCATCTCACTAAATTGAACCTTTCACTAACTTAAAATCTGAAAATTCAGACAAAAAGTCACTACAACTTTTTTTTGCATTGAGCAAAACATTCTAATTATTTTCATTATCTGAACTTTCTGGATATCACAAATAAGCAAATCTCATCTAAAGTCAGAATTCTTTAATGTGTAACTTTTATTTCAGCTCAGTAAATAATTTTGTTGATTAGGAATGTTTATGATTTCAAGTAATGAAGAGTTTCACCAACAGTGGTTTGAACCAGTTGTTCTCAATATTTTTGGTCTCAGGATCTCTTTAAGCTCTTAAAAATGATTGAGAAAAAGGTTTTGCTTTTATCTACTGATATTTACCATTTAAGCAATTGAAAGGTTTGTATTTATAATATTTACATTTATGTAGTAATTTATAGTTCTTTTGTGCTTTGATTATAGATTGATCCTACAAAATCAAATCTTATAAAAACAGCACAGAAAGTTTAGATTATGTGAATAATCTTCATTGGAAAATCATATATGTGGTTTGGCCCACTAAGAAGGAGACGTAATTGTTGTGTATCAGTCCTGAAGTGAAGTGTACCAGAAATATAATTTTATTTTCCTGTAACAACTAATTTCTGCTCAAGCCATCATTTTGGCAGGTCGATGAAAACTTAATACAGTTGACCCTTGAGCAATACAGGTTCAAACTGTGTGGTCCTCTTATACATGGATTTTTTTCAATCAATATATTGGAAACTTTTTTAGAGATTTGCAACAATTTGAAAAAAATGTTTTCTCTTCTCTAGTTTACTTTATTGTAAGGATACAGCATCTACTAGCTATAACATACACAGTATGTGTTAATCCACTGTTTATGTTATCAGTAAGGCTTCTAGTCAACAGTAGCTTATTAATAGTTAGGTTTTCAGGCAGTCAAAAGTTACATGTGGATTTTTGACTGCGTGGGTGGGTCAGTGTTCCTAAGCGTGTTGTTCAAAGGTATCAGTATCAGTTGTTCAAAGCAGTATCAGTAAATGTGGGGTTCCTTTTCCCTGGGACTGTGGCTGAATTACTGGGGTATGTGTATTGCCAGGACCTTGGTGAAGACCCCATTCTGACCTTTTGTCTGTTCTCAATCCCAGGCCCACACAGTCCCCTCCCTCTGAGATGTCCCTTGTTTCTGTGTCCGTGGCCTTTGTGGTTGTACTGGTTGTGTGTCCTGCCTAGGGGGGCACACTAGTGCCCCCCGTAGGCTGCAGTCTCCAGACCCTGCAGCTCCTGCCTTCCCGGGCTGCCTGTGGTGCTTTCTGCCTGGACATGGGTTCTGAGCTAGCCTTGGGGTGCAATTCCCCTCTTTCTCTTCTCCACCTGAGAGATGTTCTCTTAAGGGCACTTCCTCTGTGATGTGCTCCCTGCAAGGCCATCCAGGACCACTCTCGGTGGTCTCAGGCATCAGGACGCACAAAGCAGAGACTAACCGGCCATTCCTGTGGTCTTCCTGCTGTCCCCACTGAGATGGTGAACTCCCACGTCTGTGAGTGAGCGAGAGACGGGGAGATGGAAAGAGAAAATGGGAAGGGAAAAAAAAAAAAACCAGTTGGTATTTCAAAAATATTCTCCAGCCACATAATCCTAAATTTGTAAGATTAGGATGCCAGTCAATAGAGCCCCCACATGTCAAGGTTCAGGGATGCTCACGTTTTGTATGGTTATCTGTTTAGTTTTTCTTGCTTTGCTTCTGTCAGGTCTGTGCTCTTCAAGATGAGTGTTGCACCCATTACTGTGTCAGGACATTGATGCAGTGGAAATGGTTTCCCCTGAAAATTTCAAAGGCATTTCTAAAGAGAAAATTATCGATACCATAACTTCATAGGCAAATTTCTTTTTCTCTCTCAGGAACCCTTCTTCAGATTCACTTTATTTTTAGACTCTGAAATCTCACCACAGTACGTTTGATAAGGATTGTTTCACTGGATATACAGTTTGTCCTTTCCAGCTGATGGTGCAGTGGTTGTTCATTTACCCTTTCTTGTTTCTGAACCTCCTGTTAAATGGATTTGTTTACAGATTATGTTGCCTCTTTAATTTTTTGCTCTTCATTATGGGAGTTTTTCCCAGTTTATCTTGAAGATAACTAGTTTGCTCATTTATCTTGTTATTCCATCTCTCCATTGGCTACTTTATTTCAATGACCATCTATTTTAAAATTCACTTATAAAATTTTGCATAGAGTAAAACTTACTGTTTTTGGAGTATGGTCCATTATGTTGTGACAGACGTATGTAGTTGGGTGACAACCATCGTGGTCAAAATATGCAGACCTTCCATCATCCCCAAATTCTCTCCTGTTGCCTCTTTTTCAGTCGACTCACTTCCACCCTCAGCTCATGTGAACCTCTAATTTCACATATATTTATATTTTTGAATTTTCTTGTAACCCTAGTGTTTTTGATTTTCCTTTTATCCTTAGCAAATTGTTCTTTGTTGATGTAACTTGACTATGTACTATTCGGTGTAATGGGACTTAATATCCTCTCAAATGACTTTCAGGGTTTTTGTGCATGAATTGTCTCCCCTAGAGTTAGCTGTGTTTTCTCGTGTGCACACACACTCTCCCACACTCACATTTTTGTCCTTTGATATCCGCTGCCATGGGAGGGTTGGATAGTCCAGCAGGGCCTGCCTTAGCCGGGGAGTGCCGACTGTGGCATTCTGCAGGTGCTGTGCATGGCCAGGGGGGTCAGCAGGCCAGCTTCCTGAAGGTGCACTCATGGGACCAGCAAAAGTGGAGAACCCCTCAAGTTCCTGGAATAAGCAAACAAAAAAGTGAGGAGGGCTGTACTCTGTGGGTTGAGTGCTTTAGAATATTTTATTTGTCCCCTGCCATCCCTGAGTCTGATGGGTAGGTCCACACGTCCCCTCAAGGCCTACCCTCCTCATCTCCGGCCTCAAGAAGGGATTTGTCTACAGGCTGATCACTCACTTTGTTTAGAGACAGGCCAAGGTATCTACCTGAGGTAAACACCTCTCCTGCCAGTGGAATATGCTGTGTACAGGGAGTAAATGGAGAAGATTATATGGAGTTGTTTATGGAAGTGCTACAAGGAAGGTTAATGGTGCAATTATAACCACCAGGAAGAGTGGTGTGACTAGTGATTCTGCCCTGAGGTGGGAAGCAGTGCCCGGGCTAAGTATAGACCTTTCCACCAGTGGTGGTGCTTCTTTTTCTTTATTATTAGTTTCCCACAATTTATTACTTGTTTTTTGGCCATATGTTTATCTGTGAGACTATAGCATTTTTACAGAAATACCCAGCTGGGTGTAATATTATATTTTTAAGTTTGTGTAGATATTTTCTTAAACAAAGAATTATTTTATGCTTTTCCCCCCTTTTTTAGGCTTTAATTATTTTATTGATACTGAGCATTAACTCGAAGTACTATATTTTTTAGCAAAGGAACGTAATGTGATCATTCTTATGTTTCTAACATTTTGTTTTCCTGTAAACGTTTTTAGCATTTTTCAGACTGTAATAATGTCTAAGACACTAATGTCCCCAGTCTCCATGTATTCCTCTTGGCTATAATTACCAGGGCCATTTCATGTTCCTGGGCACAAATCAGAGAGCTGCTCAGCCACATGCACTTCCCTGTTTGTACATTCCCAGCCAGGCCCAGGTCAGTATCAGTAGAAGCATATGGAATTGACTCTGCTCCACTATCTCATGTTTTACTTAAATAATATCTAAGTGTATGTGTGTGGGTATTAATTTCTCACTCTTACACTGTAACTCAAAATCTAGGCGACATGTTCCGACAGCTGATAAGCACCTCACAGTGTGTAGGTCAGGTTTACCGTGTAATCCCTTTGATAATGCCTGCTTTTGTAAACACACCATAGAAGTTACAATGGAGTCCTGCTGAGGAAGTAAGTCAGAAGGTGGCAAGTTGTTTGACCCTTACCACCAGAAAGAGAATTTGGTAAATTGTCAGACAGTTTATTGACTGCCCTTTAGAGGGCCGGGGGTTTACAGTCTGTACCTCCTTTCAACTGGGGCTTGTATTTCATGTACGAGAGGCCTACATTATCATAATCCATTTTTCGCTTTTATGTGATCTACCAGGAGCTCTCATAAGCCTTCTTTCTGAAGAGCATTCCCCATTTACTTGCTCTAATTCACTACCTTTTTTATTTTTTATCATAAAAGTGATGTTTGCAACCAGTGACATTATGTGTGAGTTGTTTATAGAGGTGCTACAGGGAAGAAGATTAGTAGTAGAATTAAGAACAAGATAATGGCTGGGAAGGAAACTCATGAATAGACATCACATCAATGACACAGCAAGATGCATTTAAGCCTGAAGATCCTGAAGAATGTCAGGAGTAGAACTGGATATGTTTGGCTGATGTGCACAGTGAATAGTTGAATGGTGCTAATGGTACACCAACACATTTTGCTTAAGGGGTTCTAATAGGTGGAAAATACCAGTTTGACCCCAGCATGTAAAAAACATATTTAAAAATGCCTTTACCCATTAAATAGTGATTCCTCCAGCAGTACTCAGTCTGGAATTTCAGAAGAAATAATGTAGAATTGATCACTTACTGATATTATCATCTGAGTCTTAAAACATTTAATATAAGAATCTCTTAATTTATACAATTTTATACACCTGAAAAGAAAACCAAATTTTTGGATTATTTTTGCACATTATTAATAATTACAAAATTTCCTAGGAAGTTGTATCCAAGGGAAAAAACTCCTGGGTTTTCTCCTTCTCTCATATATGTCTTTTTCCTTTATGGCTCTTAAACTAACAAAATCTTTCCAATACAGTGAATGTGAGTTTTAAGATATTCTTTCTGAGAATGAAATAAGAAATGAGGACTGGGAACATGAGTGCATGTTGGAGAATCTAGTGAAGAAAACCCAGTGCTTGGCTTTTGGGCATTCAGACCTGCTGGAACTTGGGCTCCGGGTGGGAGTGAAAGTTGTAGGAAAAACTCCCTGACGTGTCTGGCAAAGTGTGCTCAGGCAGCAGAAGCATTTGCAGAGGACACTGTGAGGCTGTTCCCCATTCCTGCCATGCAGCCTGAGCTGGCCTTAGTTCAGATTTTCTAGGCACTGGAGGAGGTCTTCCTTAAACAAATCTGTTAACATTTTAGTTTTTTGGGGAACACAGCGCAACTTAGCTGTAAATGTACCAGCTCATCCGTCTGCCTGAGGCTGCTCTGTCTTCCCCATTCTCAGGGGCCCCCAGCTCTTCATGAGAGAGTGTGGTTTGGTTCAGCCATCACAGGTAGGCCTGGTGCCCATGCCCTCTGATTGCTCCTTTACCATCAGAAACTGTTCTGTGTGGAGCATGAGGCTCTGTGGGCCCTTCCTGCTCAACGCTTTTCTTCCTGAATGTGGGTAGCTGATAGGGCGTGTGTGATAGTTGATGAATTACTGTCTTTCTTTCTCTTTATGCTGTCACTCCACCCCCACTTTTATGCTGTTACCTTTTCTAGCCACATCTGGATTGCATACAGACATCTCAGGGAAGCTCCATCAGGCCGAGTAGGAATCCGTGTATCAAGAGTCAGTGTCACAGCAGAGAGAGCCTTTCTTTCCTTTTACTCTTTGGTTCATCCAACAGGGCACACTCTGGGAACCTGCTTTTTCCTGTTTCCCATTCCTCTGACACCAGATGAGATGGTGTCATCTTTTCCTACAAACAAACAAACAAACAAACAAACAAATAAATAAAACAATAACAATATCATACACAGCAGTAATAGTAGTATAACTCCATTTGGGTTCCCGTTGCAAGCCCCAGGCTGTTACCTGTGCTTCTGACCTAGTGGCTACAGATTGGAGGTTCCCACAACCTCCCCCTTAAGTTTGATTAATTTGCTAGAGCAGCTCACTGAACTCAGGAAAACACTTGCATTTACCAGTTTAATAAAGGATACAAGCTAACAACCAGATGAAGAGAGACACAGGGCAAGGTCCCCAATAAAGGAGCTTCTCTCCTCGTGGACCCTGGGGCCTGGCTCGGTGACACATGGAGGTGTTCTGGTACCCTAAGCATAGAAGCTCTCCCCTACTGAGAAGCAGGATCCTGCAGAGCATAAGCTCTTCTCAGAGGTCTGTGAGGGCTTCATTGCATAGTCATGATTGACTAAATTGTTTTCAGGAACTGTGGATGAAGACCGAATGTACCTGAGAAATACATATTTTGGTCATTCATATGCCTCGTTATATAACTCCCATCCCAGGAGACATTTTAGTAGTATTATCACAAATTCCATATTTCACATATATCATATATTTACTGATTTGTGTCTGCATGCTTGACCTAACAATAATTGGGAGAGGGTTGTTGAAATCTCTCACCATGTTGGTGGATATGCCAGTTGCTCCATATCAATTTTGCATAACTGTGTACACACAGGTGCTTGTTCTTCCCCTCCCTGCCCACCTCTTTCTCTCTAAATATACATATGGACACATATATTTATAATTTTTTGAGATGAATATTAGGTACATTTACATTTGAGATGATACTTTCTTTTTGGGCCCATCGAACCTTTATCACACTGTGTAATATCTCTATGCTTAATGGCACTTTCATTTTTAAGTGTCTTTTGTTTCATATTAATATAAATATTTTATTGTAGTGGAGTTACAAATATGACTATATTGGTCCCTTAGCAGGCAAATTTAACCCATTTACATTTTGTGATTATTGAATTTTCTCCCCACTGTTAAATTTCTGTTTGGTTATTTTAGGCTTCTCTTTCTATTCCTTTCCTTTCTCGTTTTGAGTTAAGAGTTTTGGAAAGTACCAAAAATTTGATTTTTTCCTTCTGTAGGATTTAAATTTACATGCTGTATTTCCATTTTTTGTTGTTGCCCTTAAAGTTTTTTCACAGTTATTTAAGCACCATCTAAAAGTCGATAATATCTTAACTTTTCTTATGAAGAATAGAGAGACCCTAGGTTTTTTAAAATTCTGATACTACTTTGTCATATTCTTGTCCAATATTGTAACCTTGTCTTTAAAAAAGACTCCAGATGATAGACATTGTTATCATTCCACACAGTGTGTGTATGTCTATTTGAGTGTGTGTACATGTGTGCACATGAGTAATTACCATTTCATCTGCTTACCATTCCTTTTTGCATTTTAGCTTGTCCTGGAATTGTTTTCTTTCTTGCTGAAGTGCATCCTTTATAAGTAGCTTCACAAAAGATTTGGTGGTTGTATTCTCTCTCAGGGTCTATTTCTTTAAAAATATTTTATTTTCATTCTTTATTAAAGACAATTTGGAATGATATGAAACAATCATTATTGCGACAAAATGGAGTTGTTCAGATGTGGGAGAAATACTCAAAATTATGTTTAAACCTTCTATCATCTCCCCACCATCCTATACAGTTATGATCTTGGCCCTTGGATAAAATTGGTTCCTTGGTTAAAATCAGAGCATGGAAAGATGATCTGAAGCAAAGCCACTGGGTCCTCAACCTCACTCAGAATGGCAGAGCTAAAAAGCCAGTTTAACAATGTGAGGTCAGGACTTTTGCCTTTTAAATGTTCTTAAGAGATGATGAAGTTGCATTTTCTTAAAGCAGGTAGTAAATGTATATATATATATTTTTATTAAGTTTTCATTGATACACACTTTTATGAAGGTTTCACATGAAAAACATTGTGGTTACTACATTTACCCATATTATCAGTCTCCCCCGTACCCCAATGCAGTCACTGTCCATCAGTGTAGTAAGATGCCACAGAGTCACTACTTGTCTTCTCTGTGCTACACTGTCTTCCCCGTGAGCCCCCCCACACCATGTGACCAATCATAACACCCCTTAATCCCTTTCTCCCTCCCTCCTTACCCACCCTCCCACACCCCTCCCCTTTGGTAACTGCTAGTCCCTTCTTGGAGTCTGTGAGTCAAAGCAGGTAGTATATTAAAAATGTTAATACACTTCTTTCATGAATGATACATTGTTAGTGCACAGGAGCCTGTGTTGGTGGTCCCCAGGACCACCCCCAGGTTTGATGATTCTCTTGAAGGTCTCCCAGCACTCAACACAGATTTGTACTCACAGCTATGATTTATTATAGCAAAAGGATAAAAAGCAAAATCAGCAAAGGGAAAGGGTGCATGGTGCAGGCTCTACAGGGCGCCAAGAACAAACTTACACAATCTTCTACTGGAAGGGTTAAGTAGGATGAATCCCCCAGCAACGAATTGTGACAACATGTGTCTGTCAACTGTTACTAACCAATAAAGCTCATTAGAGACTCAGGGTTTTTACTGGGGGTTGTCTACAGAGGCACATGGTACCTGGCAGGTACCCAAATTCCAGCCTCCCAGAAGGAGAGCAAACGCTCAGCATAAACCATATTGTTTGTACAGACAGCTTAGGCACAGTCTGCCCAGTTAATTGTGGTGTTCTTAGGCAAAGTTCAAGTTCTTAGACACTAGCCTTGTAAGCTTTCAAATGCAGCATTCAGGCCTGCTACATTGACTCTTTTCTGGACAGGGCCCGTAAGGAAATAATGTTATAATAGATTCTTCTGACATCTGAGTCCTGCTCTCCCATTTTCTAGTTTGGGTCGAACTGTAACAGTGGCCAGGTAAACAAAACGTGGGATAGGGAAGAATTAAGAGCTCATGAGTGAGAAGACTCAGACCAGAGTAATTGACCTGCAGTGGGGCGAAGGATTAGGGGGAGACAGTGGACTATTGAGGTTTGCCTGGTAGATGACAATGGAAACAAAGATTAGAGATGGTTAGAAAGAGCTAGCAGTTTCAAAATTAGCAGGCTCCTGTGATGCCAGAGATTTATATCTATTATTCAGTGTTTTTTAACCTCGGCAGTACTGACATTTTGGACAAGATGACCTTTGTTGGGCTGGGTGTGGGGGGCTGTTCTGGGCATCCTAGTGTGTTGAGCAGTATTGCTGGCCTCTGCCCACTAAAGGCCAGTAGCACCCACCTCCCCACCACCTGCCCCTGTTCGGCAACCAACTATGTTTCCAGACATTGCCTTTTGCCAAATATGCCCTGGGAACAGTGGTTGAGAACCATGGTATTAACACAGGATTTATAGCAGATAAATTCATAAAGAGCTTTATATGTCTAAGTGCTTTACTAATATCTGATATTTACAGGATTTTTCCATTTATAAAGGTCTTTCATGTGGTTTTAGCCACAGCCTCATGAGAGAGCCAGGAGTATTTCAACCTCATTATGTAGATGAAAGCAGTGAAGCACAAAGGTTGTCACTTTACAGTAGAGTGAAGAGAAAGTAGCAGTTGTGGTACTCATAGGACTAGGAATGATAATATTGTTGTTATTAATAGTATATATTTTATAGAGTGCTTACTCTGAGCCAGACATTAGTTGAAATGCTCTACAGGTGTTCATTTTACAACAAGCTTAAGAAGTGCTACCATCCTGTTGATTTTTCAAATGAGGAAATTGACACCAGAGAGGTTAAGAAACCTGGCCAAAGGCACACAGCTAGTAGGTGGAAAGGCCAGGTCCAAACTCAGGGAGTTTGGCTCCAGACCACTGGGCTCTGGATAGAAAGTGAGGTCCTGGATTCTCACATTTCCTGTTAGTGGTCTTCCCTCTAATTGTGTCTGTGGAGATCGGCATTGGCTCATATTCTTTCCTCCCTGTGACTAGCTCTAGTCTGCCGGTTTGCATATGACTTTTTCTGTATTCTTATCAACTGAATCTCATAGTGCTAAAAAACTGGAAGTCTTCTTTCTGAGCCTTACCGTTGTTGTTTCAGATGTAGTCTTCTGTTGTTATTGTGATTCTTTCTCTTTTTCTTTGGAATATAGCATATCCTTGAAATCTGGATTTGTTTCAACTGTCATCCTACTCTTGATACATACACCTAATCCAATCCCTATGTGTTCCAGCTGAGAGACTTGTATTTATGATGCTTGAACATCCCATGATATTCTTCAGATCTTCCCACCGGCTCCCAATGTGTTGCATGTCATATTTCCATAGTTGTGTTTTATTTCCTAGGAAATGTATTAATGTACCAACTCATTCACCTTTTCTTTCATATTTTTTTAAAATGCTTTTTCCTAGTTCTCTTGGAACATCCATATCCTCGTGCCACCAGGCCTTCTGTCCTCCATTCTGGCCCCAGATATGGACAAATAAAAAATATCATTCCTCCTCTAGGCCTGGTGAAGCAATCTACTTTCCTTAAGCTATTCAAGACATTTATTTTAGAAAGACCTTCTCAAACCACTTAAATGCAGTATTTAGGTAGAGCTAGAAAGAACTGTACAGCCCCATCAGTTCATTTTAAAGTGCTTTGCTTCTCTGTTCTTACCCTGGCCTCTCAGTTTGTTTCTGTGTCTGAGTATCCTCTTTTTTCTCTGGTAGGTGGGTGGTGGGCTGGTGAGAGTTGTGGCTGTGCCTGCAGAGTGGGACATTGTTGGATTAGCTTGGCTGTCACTACATGGACACGATGGTGAGAGATCTAGGATTTTCCGGTGCATCAAGTTTGGCAGAATGATCCTGCTTCTTCAGATATTGTAAATGATCATTTTTATCGTAACGCATGTGTGCTGCCCTGGCCATAATGAACACACTTCTTCTGAGTCTTACGGTTCCAGCTCATGACCTGGCCCCACTCTTGGCTGTCAGGCAGTTTTTTTCAAGGATTTCTCTTGAATTTTGCTAGCTCTGAAGAGAATTTGGATCTCCAAAGCCCCAGGTTTTAAACCTGTTGTAGTACTCATGATCCCTACTCGGTTCCCATGGGATTCCTTCTTTCCCTCAGCATTTATTACTTGATTAGTAATACTAAATTGAAGTTTTTCTCCTAGATCTAGATTTTGGATAATTTTCTTCCTGTTATGTGTCTTTAGACAAAGTTATGTTATATATTTAGATAAATCCACTATTACAAAATCTTGAACTTGTTGGAAAGGATTTTGGAAAAAGTGCAAAATGAATCATTGCTGTCTGTTATGGTATCATCAAGTTGCACAGCATGTTAGTAAGTCCGCTGATTTGGTCATGAGGTTAGCAGAGTACATCTTCTAAAAAAATTAAAAACAGAAACTTTTCAGTTTGTTCTTTTTGATGTAACCCTTGTACCACATAGAACTTGTATGGGATGCCAATATCAGACATATAAAAGAGGTGTTTTATGTATATGCATGTACTTTAAAAGTTCAAATCTATCATCTTTTCTTGTTGTAAAGTCAGATGGTGAGAATAATGGGATTATTTTCAGGAAATGATGCTTCAAATCAAGAAGTATCAGTGTCAAGTGAAGTTTTGTGAGCATCCAAATAGAAATTATTTTTGCCCGCTGTGGGGGACATTCATGTGCAGAGAGAGAAGCAGCTGCAAACTGTACGCTCTCCACCAAAGTTCACTTTTCCATCTCAGGATGTTGTCTAACTAGAAAGTTATGTTAACTTTGAAATTATGTCTACTTAAAAATTCTGTCTAATTTTTAATTGAGTGTAAATGGTAGAAGAAGGCTGTGCCCCAGCAGAAGGCTGACCATGGGGGCCTTAGGAGACAGGAGGCTGGGCTTTGTTCTCAGATGAATGGGAAGCTGTTGAGCGGTGTTACTCAGAGGAGTTATGTGATCAGATTGGCATTTTAGAGCATTGTTCTGGCAATTCAGATTGGAAGAGCAAGACTGGCTAGTGTTGTGGTTACCTGAAAGATAAATGAGGCCTATAATGAAAAATGTAGTGGAGATGGAGAGATGTAAATATAACTGAGGCATATTTAGGAGAAAGAATCAATAGACATGGTGATTGATCACTTGGGTGTGTGAGGAGTCCAGATTACTCCCCAGTTTCTGGCTTGGGAAACTGGGCACTAATAAATGAAAGAGAGAATACAGGAGGAGGAACTTGCTTTGGGGATGGTGTGGAATGCTGGACAGTTGCGTTTCAGGCGGGTTGAGTTTATGGTGGGTGTGGGATATACACAAGTGGAAATGCCAATGGATCTGAAATCCAGGAGAGAACTCTGGGCTAGAGAGATTTGAAAGTAATCAACATATATGTATAGAAGGTACCCAGAACTGTGAGGATTAGTGAGATCACCCAGGTGATCTTCCAGATACGGGCTGAGAAGAAAGCCAATGTTGGAATTCTGAAGGGGGATGGGCAGATGGAAGGGGGCCCATCGGAGATGGAAGTGGGGTAAAGGATTCTTTGGAGCACCAAGAGGGAGAGAAGCCAGGTGGGGGTATGTGGCAATGCAGAATCCAAGAAAGAGGACATTTCAAGATGGAGAGATGATAAACAAGAGGAAGACAGAAAGCTGTCTTTTGGATGTGTCCACAGGAAGTCATTATAACTTTGACCAGAGAAATTTATGGAAACAGGAGGGAAGCCAGAATGCATAGTGTTGAGGAAAGAGTTGGTGAGGAAATGAGCAGGGACAGTGAGTTAAGCCCTCTTTGTAAGGAAGTGTGGCTGTGGGAGAGAACAGATTCCAGCCCCACATGCTTGAAGAGTGGGTGGGGGGAAGGAGGGATAGAATAGTTGGGAGAGGCTTGAGTGTGCTTGGATGCTGACGGCATGCAGCTAATGGAGGAGGGAGGCTGAGGTTGGAATTTCAGAAGATAGTGGGGCCCCCTAGATGATGGAATGTCATGAGGAGGAGGGGGTGGAGTCCAGAGTAACAGCAGACAGATGGCCTTAACCAAGAGGGAGACCCCTGTTGCATTGTGATAGAAGAGAAAGATAAAACGATTGGCGTTAAAGCATTGCTTTGTAGCACAGTATTTTGACTATGTTCTTTCAAAAAATTTCTCCACAGACACTACCCAAAGCAGTCCTTCACTACTGTGGCAGATACACCTGAAAATCTTCGCTTGAAGCAGCAAAGTGAATTGCAGAGTCAGGTAATTTCTGCAAGGCCTATTTTTGTTATCTTGGTACTAAATATTACGTGTAAGGCCGCCCTTCTGAGGTGTTGTTATTGTACTACTATTTGTGCCGGGTTGCTGGCCAGTGTGGAGACTAAAGGCAGGCCTAGGTGGGCATCCGGGCGATGTGCTGAACATCTGTTCTCTTCCTTGTCTTGGATGGTCCTGGCATTCTCGGTTCTTTATTTACATGGGACTGGGGCAAGTAAATGAGTTCTGGTCCGAGTAAGTGTTTCCCAACAATATTGATTTATTTGGTCCTAAATATTTAAAAACATTTTATAAATAGCTTTTCCACACTTCATATGTAGGGGAAGAAAGAGGTGTTAACTTGACCCGATGGCAGTGCATGTGGGGCTAACACCCCGTCTGTGTATCTCACACCAGCCACTAGCTTTGTTTTCATCCTGTCACTTAATTCATATTTCTTTCATATGTCACACTGACAGCATGAACAAAGATTAGAACACCACAGTTGGCTCCCAGTCAACCATTTTGGATGGAAACTTGCCTTCAATATGGTGAGGCACACTGGTTAAGGCTAGGGATTTGAATGGCACTGTTTTTCTGCAGGGACGCCCAGGGCGCTCTCTTTCATAGAGGATGTGTTTCCTGCCATGGTGTAGGAAGATGCTGGACAACCACATTGCAGCCCCTGGGTTGCTGGTGTAATAAAACAACACTGAAGAGTGGGAGGGGAGGCTGGGTCATGGTCTCTTCTCTGCTGTTCACTGGGTGGGACCTCGAGCTAGCCACTCTGATTCTTTGTGCTTATGTGAAGCGAGACCATCTGTCCCATCTTGTCTTACCTGTCTTGAGGGTGGCTGCAAGTATCAGATAGGTAGTTAGGTGTGAAAGCATTTTGAAAAGCTAAAAAAAGATTATGTGACTGTGGAAGTTATTATTATTATGGTCCCTGGAAATCCATGATATGAAAAAAGGAGAAAAGCAGAATTTGTGAAGGAATGCAGCTTCCAGCTAATTCTCTTTGAAAATGTCAGTCGTGGCTGTTCTTAATGAAAGTAGTCAGCTCTCAGTTGAACTGGGTCTAATTATTTCTCTGCAGGTTTATCTGATCACAGGGGATGTTGTGGTCCCTCTCTTTCTGGCAGACATGGGACTATCTCTCAGCCCATTTAATTAGAGGAAATACAACTCAAGGTAGAGTCTGCTGTAGGTTAAAAATGCCATAAAGACTCAGTTGGCAGTTAGTTTTTGGTTTACGTAAAATGTTAATTTTTTGTGTGCTAAGCCATTAGTTCAAAAAATTGAGTCCTGGCCAAAGAGAGGCAGTTGTGGAGCCGGCGAGAACACCCCTCGCTCGTTCACACCATGGAGGGTGCCAGGACTTGGCTCCAGTTTGTGCAGATCCAATATGCCTTTCTTCTCAGTGACTGGGGATTAATTAGATAATTCTGGAGGAGTACTTGGAGCACACTGGAAAACAGAATGAGACCAAGCAATCAAATGTTTGTTTCTGCCTATTACATGTCCTTGTTCTATGCAAAAGAGTTCATGATTACTTAATCCTCTGTTGCACAGCTCCTAGGGTGCCTGAGGAAACAGGACTAATGCACCCCCAGAATGACTCTGATTTTTTGATAAGGACTCAGAAAGGGAGAGATGAGTGTAGGTTGATGCTGGAGGTGGGATTTGGGTGCAGCCGTGGAGGCTGAGAAGCAATCTGAGGAAAACATGGGTCTCCTTCCTTTGGAAGGCGTACTGCTCTCTTTGGGTTCAGTCGATGGTTATAGGTGCCTTCAGCTTGGTCCAGGAACAAGCATTTATAGTTTACCTACCACATCCTGACTCTGGAAATGCAAAGAAAGAAAGGAGTTCCCTGCTTACAAAAGGCTGATTTTATTCTCCCTCATGTAGCAACCTGCAATCTCAGAAGGCAGCGTACACAGTGATAGAAGAGCTTATGGAGGAATCGCACAGCTCTGCACGGTCCCCAAGCAGGGGTTAGGTGAAGGCATCAGATTTTCTTTAAGGTTTTGCTCAAATGTCCTCTCTGGAAAGAAAATGTAGGACTTCATCAGACAGACAGGGTGGGGAAATTCAATTCAATTCAAGAAATATATTAACTGGGTCCTACGCACAACGCATTGTGCTTGGCATTGGATATATAAAGATATTGTCATCATTGTCAATCTTGTTATTTTTTGGACATATGATTTTACATGTGTTATTTCACTTTATCTCAAATAGTCTTATGAGACAGGGTTCATAATATTTATTATTATCCCTGTGTAGATGAAGCACTCAATCTTTAGAGACTTCAGATACCATGTGCTTGCAAACTTAGTAAAGAGCTGAAATTGGGACAGAACCTAGATCTGTGAGCCCCCAGTGTCCACACTGTTACCTGGTATGTATTCATTGTGTGGGACCTCAAGTCAGCCACTCTGATTCTTTGTGCTTATGTTAAGCAAGACAGTCTATCCCATCTTGTCTACCTGTCTTGAGGGTGGCTGCAAGTATCAAATAGGTACTCATTTATTCAGCACCTACAAGGGAGACCTATAGGCAAATAATTGCAATATGAGGTGATGGGGCAGTAAATGCAAAGGTAGAATTTTGCATGAAGTGCAAAAGCCACACATAGGAAGATCCTTTTCCTCCTCCTCACTATTATTATTATTATTTTTCTGGGTAAGAGATAAAAATCCTTCTACAAAAGCATTTCTGTTTTTGCAAAAGCATGCAAAGATATCTGTCCTAATGATAATACTCATTAATGACAATTGATTTAATCTTAGCATATTAAATGATTTGATTCTATGGCAGAGCATTTCCTTAGCATTTTAATATCAAGAATTCTGAACAATTCAATGGTTTTGGTGGAAAATTGACTATTAATATTTTATTTACTTGTTTTGATAATTTATGATGCTAAATGAGTCCAATCTATTCATGACTGAAAGTTTTGAAATTCTGAAATCCTCTTTTAGAATTGTTTGGTGGATAAAGCTTGTCCTTTTCTTCCAGTTCATTAGCTTACCAAATGAGCCAAAATGAAGGAAAAACAAAAATTAATCTTCAGTTCAACCTAGAAGTTATTTATAGATATGCATTGTTATCTATTCTTTTCCCCCTTTCTTTTTTCTTTTTGAAAGGGTTATAAACACTACCAGCATTTTCTTTTTTTTTTGCCTTCATGTTAAATCCTCTCAAGTTTTTTTGGGATCTATATTAGGTGCCAGATTGTCATCATAAATGATATAAAATACTAGAGAATAAACAAGCAAACCATGAGCTGGTTTTCCAGAGCTGGTGGTAGGCAGTGGCTTACAGGCATTCTCCAGCTTGCACTGGCACGTGGCCACCTGGCCAACCCCTGAGCGGCAGATGCGGGGCGCCCTGGAACTTGGCAGGAGCGGGAGAGAAAGGCGTGGGAGAGGGAGGAAGCACTGCCCTGGTCACTAGTCTCCTTCTCAGCACCTATTACAAGATGAACAGCTTCAAAGAAAGGGCAGAAATGGTGGTTCGGCACCCCCGCTGGCCCACAATAGCTCACTCAACATGGAGCAGAAGTAAAACTTCCCTTCTAGTGGGACTGGTCACATCATACTTCACCTGTGGGGCATCAAGCTCTCGTTGCTTGCCTTGGGACCCCTATGAAATCATTTCTGTAGGAAAGAGAGCCCTGAGTTACAAAGCCCTGCCTTTATAAATGGCACTTTTGGAACACAAACTCTTTTTAAGTTGGGGACCCCTTAAACTAAAAATGTGAGATGAAAAGCCTCTTATGAGAGAAATTTTTGTATCATTTTATTATCACGTTGTAGCAAGTGTTTGCTTCCTCAAGCTGGGTAGCATACTCTTACTGGAAGGAAAGGTGCAGATGTTTTGAGTGCTCTGGACTGGGGGGTCTGCAGACTTCTTGCAGCTGTGGAAATGGTTCTTCAAATGGGATGTTGAGTGGTAGTCCCCAAAGAAAAGAGAGCAAAGCAAAGCTGTTGTTGTGGCAGATGCAGGGGATGGTGAAACCACTGTGCTCTCACTTTCCCCCCATCTTCCCACCCCCAGGGTCTCCGCGGCTCCCTCAGGACGCCCTGGGCTTCTACAGGGCAGAATACTGAAAAGTACTGCTGGAGAAGGTGAAATGTTAGCTACTTCCCCACATAGTTGTTTATGTGATTGGCTTAACTGTTTGCAATCATGCTGAAAATAATAGAGATCTTAGGCTCACTGTGTTCTTAAATGGAGTGTGTGTAGTTTATGAGCACTGATCAGCTGAAAGATTGAAGATGATTATGGATAGAATACAAATCATTCTGGAACCCTCAAGTCTTTGTTTGGTAATCTCTGTTGATTCTTTTTTAATCTTCCATGTTTCTATGGAGACATAAAAATATGGCTCACAGGAAATGTGGTATACACTAGTGCTAAAGTGTGAGAAGGTGACGTGAATTTGTATAGGGAACAAGATAGTTAAACATCTTTGTGCAGAAAAGGAAAACATGAGTTTAGTATAAGCCTGCAGAAGCTCAAGGAGTTTGTGTGTGTGGTGAACTTCCTCTTCTTCCAGGTTGCCCTTGGGCCCTTTCTAGGGCCACCTCATTCTAGGCTCCTTTCTGGAGGGTTTTCCCCATCACTATCCAATAAGGTGTTAAATAATTACCTAAAGCAAGTCCCCTTTCAGGTGGCAGTTGCATTTTCATAGTGTGTCACTGAAGATAACTTCCTTCAAAGCAACCATTCCCTGACTAGGGAACTTTAGTTACTGTGAAAGGCGATTGGAGAGAGTTTGGATAGCATCCTCTGTATGTTCCCAATCCCACCCATGGGCCCCCACCCAGTCATCAGTTTGACTAAATTTCTTTTGCCACTGAGCACCAGTCATAGGCCAAATTCTGGGCTAGATATTGAGGATACTATAGTGAGCAAAAATCAGATGAAGCCCTCACTCTCAGGGGATTTATAGTCTTGTGGGGGAGGGGATGGCAAAACAAAATTAACACAAGTTGGTAAAATTGCACCTGCAACAAGAACTGCAGAGAGAGCATTGTGTGTGTTTTAATTGTTGAAAATATTTTCAGGAAGTTGGAAGCCTGAGCATTTTTCCACAGGCAGATGTATACTGGGGTCTCAGAGCGTCTGCAGCAGCCTGCCAGCTATGGCTCCCATTTCTAAATGCATAGCTATTATTTTTTTCCCATTTCCTGATCTTTGCTCTTTGCTGGGTCCTCTTCTCATCCCTTATCTCATCTGACAACCTCGGACTTGTAAACGCTAATGCTGTCTCTCTAGCTAGTTTTTGTGGGTAGTTCTTCTGTTCCACTGATCTTGGACAAGAAGCCTTATCCTACTTGCCTTTTAATTCTCCATTTTCTTTGAACCTAATTTTGGCAGCTTATGGTTCCTATCTTTTGATTTTTCACCATTGGATGCTGTTTTCTGATCCTATGGTGATACTTCATATTTCCCCACAATAAGCAGTTTCTCATGTATCTCAAGGTAAAAGTTCACAGAGAGAAGCTTCAGCATGTTTCTTTTCAAGGTCTTGGGAAGTGAAAAGGCTGAGATATTATGTTTCACTTATAGGATGGGGTCAATGTGAATAAGGACTTCAAAGGAGAAATATTAATTCACTTGATGTGGCACGTTTCTTTCAGGGAATATAGCATGCTGTGCAGATGTTAATGCTAACCCCCACCGTTTCCCATGAGTCAGATTGTTTTTCGATTTTACCTCTCAATAAAATGATGTAAGAGACAAAAATGTCAGTAGTGACAGACAGCAAAATAACCAAGGTGTTTTGTTTTGCTGTGTCATGCAGGGCTTTAGAGCCTTTCAGCAGAGCACAGTGGCCCAGTCTCCTCCTCCTCAGCCCCCTGAAACAACCCGTGTTCTTCCCATGTGTTCATGGGGGCCCAGCATCAGGTCTTTCGCTGCCTGCCCGCGCATCCCATCCCCACCTTCCTGTGGCTCACGGAGGGGTGTGCATGCTGCTGGCTGTAGGCTGTTTGTTATTGTTCTCTGAGCCAGAATCTGATACTGGTCCTTTAATTAGGCATTTGAATAAATAGACTACCAATTTTGTGACTCTGGGGTCATGCATATAATAGCCCTGATGAGGAGAATGTTTTAAGAATATTAAATCAATGGGTTTTTTATCTTTCTCTTTTATAAGTCATATTCTTATGAACCCTCTTTGAGAAGGAGGGACTAGGGCCCACACGAAGGGGATTTCTTGTCCCCACTGCTGGCCATGGTAGATTGTAGGAAGAAGGAAGAACATTCAGAGACTGAAGCCTGACCTCCCCTCTCTCTCTAGCTGAGGCTCTGAGAGGGAAGGTGGGGAAGACATGCATGGGGGGTAGGTGGAAGGGAGACATGAAGCAGGCAAGACCACCCCCCGGCCCCTACCACAAGATGTACTCCCAAGCTCCCTGCCGTTCAGCAGCGAGCCTGGCACCTCCGTGGCGTAATGGGCAGGGGAGAACCTGAGTTCTGCTCCCTGCACTTAGTGTTGCATGGGGCATGGAAGGTGATGGAAATTGTGGTGTGCCTTGCTGAGGAATGCCAGGTGCGTGCTAGGGAGCAAGCGGGCACTGCCACTGTAGGGGCATCCTGACCCTGTAGTAGGGGTAGATTCCACAGACGGGAAGCAGTGGCAAGACCTCAGCGAGGAGGGTGGCAATGCCAGCAGGCCCTTTCTGAGCCAAGGGGAGAATACACCCAGAAGTCACCAGCCACAGCCCTCAGCAAGGGACACTCGCAGGGATCCCGGGGGCCAAGAGGACAAGGAGATGCCACTGAGGCCAAAGGAACTAGAGACAATGAGGAAGTGTGGTCATGAGTCCAAGATGTCCCCCTTCCTTCACTCTGAGGTCACCTTCCTGCTCACACGAACCAAGACACCATCATGGAGAGGAGCCCCCAGGGAGCAAGAGGGAATCGTAAGTTACCCAAGTTGACTTTTTAAATCATTGAATGGATTTGGTTTAATGAATGGGACTAAATTTAGTTCCTCTCACTTCTGTGTGAGGAATAGCAGAGCAGCTATAGGAAACAGAGTATTTTATTTATTTTTTGTATCTGAATACATTGTAAATGAATTGTTTTATTTAGTAAAATAGAGAACTAGACCAGCCATCAGGATGTCTCATTCAAGTCCTGCCTGTGCCCCTGAATGTGACTTTGGGTCCCATTGACCTTTTCAGGGCATGAGATAGTGGGTGCTACTAAATGATCCCTAAAGTTCCTTCCCATTGTGATGATCTTGATCGTGATAGAGAAACATTCTGCAATAACACACTTCAACTCAGCAGTAAAGAACTTGAAAGAAAGAACGATTGTTCTTTCTTTTCTGCTAAAATAACAGACCTGCCATTTCATTTGGCTATTCCTTTAAAATCTCATTCCCTAGTTTCAGGTTTTGGCTGAGGGCTGTAGATCAGAGAAGGGGACAGGCATATCAGCTTGCCACTGGGAGATGTGTCTAATTTTGCACTAAACATGTTTAAAAACAACAGAGAACAAAAGAAGACAAAAAATCTCTACATTCATACTACCTGTCTACTGATAGCACTAGTCTTGTCCATAGTCCTATTTTTCAGAGTTTCTATGTAGAAGTAACTAGAATGACTCTGCATAACAGTATACTTTTAGGAAATGCATTCAGTTATTTTAGTTCACTTTCTTTATGATTTATGATTTTTAAACTTTTTCTTGAATGACTTTGATTATGTGGTAGCTTTTGGATATTAAAAGTGGGTCTCTTCTCTCTAAAGTTCTACTATTTGCTTTTATACCACCCTGTTTTCCATTCTAGAAGTGATTCATTTTGCTGCTGCCCACACCCTTGAGTTGATTCTGTGACCCAACCAGTCTCCCGTGATAAAATGTGGCATTGCTCAGTCCAGCCATTCTCTGCTCTTTCTCACAGAAAATCGCTCACTTAAAGCAATCCAATTTCACTAAATGGCTAGATTCATGAGGGGATTGAGTCTTTCTTGGTACTCTGAATTAATTAATACTCCTAATTTTCTACTAATGTATTTTTGAGTGGAAGATGCTCTGAAATCATGGGCTCATTATGGAACCGGGTAACAAAACCAAATTTGTAGCACAAGATCGGATTCAGAGAAGGCCCCTTGGTAGCAGCCAGTGGCACACAGTAAGCCTTATTAGTGTATTGAATGTTTCAGCTCCCAGAAAGTACCTGTGTTTTCTTTTATCAGAAATTATTTGGCCTAATTAGCACTTCACCTTAACTCAGAACTTTGCTGATAGCTTCCACTGACTTCAGAAGGACATCCACTGGAATTCTGCAGGGGCCTGGTAAATGTAGAAATTCTGTGCAGAAAGATGGCTATGTTGGTTTCCTTACTTAAAAAGGCTTCCATTTGGAACAATCATTGTGTTGTGTTCTGAAACAAGATCTCTACTTGGCCTTCCAAAAATATTGGTTGCACTTTTTCAATGGAGAGTTTCCCATTACAAAGTGTTTGAGGAGAACAATTAGAACTTCCTTTCCCTCCTTCATCTCTCCCTGCATCTCTTTTGATTTTTGGTGAAATGAAGGGTCAGGATGGTGGTAAATGAAAAATTACAGTAACACAAATTAGATCCTAGCTAGTAGGGAGTTCTGGGCTCCTTTTAGCTGACACTCTGAATTCCTATTTATGCAGAATTGTTTTTATTTCAAAGGAGTCCATAATCTGCAAGTATCTTCTAAGGGAAAGCATGTTTAGCCACAGCGTTAGCTTCCTGAGACACAGTAGTCTTAGATGCCAAACAACTAAATATACCACATTTCACATTTTTAAACTGAGGAAGTGAAGAATAGTGAAACTGAGGATCCTACCTTATTTTTAATTAAACAACCTACCTTATTTTTAATTAAACAAACAATCCTCAGAGCCATTATGCAGATTTTTCTTTAACTCTAGAATGTGTATAATGCTTATAAATCATTAAAATTGAAACCAAAGTAAATCTTAGCTGCATTTCTGCTATTGGACAGAGAACATATGCTTTACAAAGTTTCTTTAGAACTGGGAGATCTCCAAGGCTCTGAGGTGTCTCATTCTGGAATATCTTATTCTCTATAGGAACACCACTTAAAGTCTTATGTATATATACTCTTATATTAGCATATGTAATACATATAAAATGCTTATATGTATGTAATATACACACATATAATACGCATATATTTGTACACATGTGTATACATATGTATGTGATATGCATACACACACATATATACACACATACATATAATAATATAATAAAGTTAACTTGGGAAGACAGTGTTCAAAAAATAATCTTGAAAACCTGAGATACTGAGAAAATCTGAATGAAGTGCTCTCTTATTATCAATGGTTAAGTATGATTTAATTCACTGCTGGGCCCTGAAACAGCTGCCCCACTGAAATCCAAGTTCCCATCATGCAAATTAGCCTTGAAGTTCCTGTGTCCTTTAGCCATTCCATATGTTTGAAGAAAGAGCTAAAGTGAAAAAGTGTAACAGAGTTTGTTTTATTTCTGAAAGTGAGGTAAATGAGATCTTCTTCAAAATATCACCTATTCCAGAGGACACAGCAGTCATTCTATAACATAATGAGCAGAGACAATTAAAGCTTTACCTGTTTTGATGGGCCTTACTCTAGCTGTAGTTTGTTAATTAAGTTAATGTTTTTTTTATAGCTCTTTTCATCATTGTCTTGTGTTTCAGATTTTAAACTGGCAGCCAGAGATATTATTAATTTAACACTTATTATTTAATAACCGTGCTAAGCAATTGTCAGGATTGCATTACACCATTTGATGATAAGGGTAATAATGTATGAAATGCAGTAGGAACAATAGAAGGTAATTCCATGAAAATCAGGATTCTTAAGAGAATGAAGAATTAGATGCTTTCTTGAGAGGTAGACAGATGCCTTTCTAATTCTTTCTTGGCATTAAATATAAATCAAGAAAAATCATGGCATTCTTGATTTTAAACCTTTACCAGTCAAGAAATCTCATTTAAGGATCCACCCATATTTCCTGCAGTTTAATTCTGTATAAAGCTGCTTCAATTATTTATTGAGTTAATTTACATTTACTGAAGACCTCCTGTGGTCAGCCACTGCCTGCCCTTGGGGTGAGGGTGTGTGGGTGAAGCCACAGCAGTGGGGAGAAAAGGAGAGTCTGGGGAGACACGTCTCCTGATGGACAGGTATTTATTGGGGACTCAAAAGATCTTTTGCCCCATTCTGTAAACAGTTGTTTTTCCTGTACCCCATATAGGTATCTCCACTCATTCTTCCCTAAAATGTTTACTCCTTCTTTGAATGGAAGCCCCAAATGACTCTTTTTCCCTTTACCTAGATCACATACCAATGGCTTGGAAACTATGCATTGGAGAAGAAATGGTCTTTTAGCTGGGTTTGGAAATAGCACTTTTTCCTCCCATCACTGATGCCCTTTTGTAAACTGTTTATAGAGCTTGCTTCTTCTTTAGTGAATCAAAAATGTTTTTGATTGCTTCATGGACATCGGAAGGCTTCTCCAACAAAACCCCCCATTTTTGGTTATCATTGGGAGAATTAAATCATGTTATCAGCAATATCCCAACCCTCTTTATCCTCCAGATTCCAGAGTGGTGACTCCTGGCCCTTTTTAGTTCATGGACCCCTTTGGAAGTTTGATGAAAGCCATTGAACTTCTCCTTTGAAAAAAGTATGAAAGCAAAAATATGCCAACTTTAGAATATAATTGCAGGGAGTTCATGGAACAGCAAAGGCCACCAGAGTCTCCATCTTTAGGGGGAAGGGCCCGGTTGGCCAACAGGAGGAACAGAGAGGGAGAACTGGCTGAGCTTGGAGGTTTAGCAGAGACGAGGATTGTCACAGAAAGACTATGCATTCCCTGCCATCTAAGCAAAATTTTATTTTATCTTGGTTAAATTATTAACTGTTTTGGAAATGTTAAATGTTACTGCCTTTAAAAAAAAGCAACCTAGCAACAGTATTAAAACCTAAAAATAACATGGACTCTTTGATCTAGCAGTTCCACTTCTGGGAATCTACTGTAGAAACAAGCAAGCCATCAGCACACAAGGATGTTTAGGACAGCACTGAATGTAGTGACAAAACACTGGAAACACAGTGAAAGCCCCTCAGTAAGGTAATAGTAGAATAAATTATGATAATCCATGCAGAATTAAAACAACCATTAAAAAGAATGGAGTAGGGGTATACCAGATGCCTTGTAGGGATGTCTATGTGGTATGTCCAGTGAGAAATACACATACAGAAAGGTGTATATAAATTACAAAATTCGCCCTGTGTGCATATCTGTATTTATATTTACATGTCTGATTAAGATTACTGTGATGGGAGAAAAATATGGACTAATATGTACTAGGTTCTTAACATTGGTTTTGGGGCTTATCCATGGTTAGCCAAACAAATGAAGGGGGAAGAAGTTGCAATAATTTAAAAAAGTGCATTTATACCCAATTATACACACACACACACATATATGTATAAATTTGTATATATGTAATGGTGGGTATATGTAAAAAGAAATAAAACAATGATGTAGAAACCTCTTTGCTTATGTGTATTTAACATTCCATTCTTTTACTTCTTTCTAGTCAGTGATACTAGCTTTTCAGGTCAGTTTGCTGGGGTTTACTTGGCCAGCCTGGGATCTCCCTGATAACCTTATTAGATGGATTTCTTGTGACTACTGCTTGAAAGTTACTTGTTTTTTAAAAAAATGTTTAGTGAATGTCTACTTTAGGTCATGCGCTAGGCTTTGTGCTGGGGAGTCAATGAGCTAAGTGTGCATGTTTGTGTGTGTGTGTATGTGTACAAGTCAGGGACTGTGCAGCCACACTGGAGCCTCCTCCCCTCCATCTGTTATGTGTCTGTGTATTGGTTGTAGGTGTGTAAAATGGACAGCATAGCTGCCACTCTCATATTAGTAAGAGCTTGTTAGGAGTGAGGTCTTGATTTTCTGTCTTTCCGTCTTTAGCTCCATAAAATAACCTGTTGCCCACTTGTCCAGCTCTTTTCCTCAGAAATGCCCAAAGGCCTTGAGAGAGGATAGTATCACAGGATTTTAGAGGAGAGAGGAACATGAGGTTCTTCCTGTAGACAACACGGTTCCTCAAAATTGTGGTTTCTTGCATTGCTGTTACCTGGTAAGCATGTTAAAAAGGCTGCTTTGTGGATCTGGCCCCAGTCCCACTGAGAGGGAGGCCCAGAAATCTGTATTATTCTTAAAGGCCCCATGAAACTCTTATACATGTTAGTATTTGAGCCAGTTCCATTAAACTGTGTTTCAAAAGCCTACTGGTATTTTTTCCCCAGAATTTTACCAAGATTTTTCCATTTCCTTGAACTCCTTTTCTACATGCTGTGTCCATCTTCACTGGTTTATCACAGGACTGACCTATGTCTGTAAGGTGGGATTTTTGGAGCTCTGTGTTACTGTGACAGGCTTATGAAAATGTATGCCATTGCTCAGATTCCCAGTCAAGGGAATACAGATAAGAGAAGGAACAATTCAATTCGATTTTAAGACATTTAAGTATTTGACTCAGCAGATCTCTTACATAAATTTATCTAATATTGAAATGGCTTTTCATTGTCATCTTTTGTTCATTAGTGATGCCTGCATTTTAGAGGAGATTTTACGAAAACTTTTTCAGACAACATTGCCCCTACTAAGCACACACCATTTCATTCTGAATGGAAATAAAACAATGTGGGTCAGAAAAACACTAAAATGGTTTGAAAAGTCAGCAATCTGATGGTCCAATTCAAGTGTCTTTAACATAGAAAAGTCAGTATATACATAAATATAAGGGAAAATTTCAGGTTGCAATACATTTTTTTGCTTATAACTACAGGAGTAAAGCTGGCATTTGCACACATGATGCAAAATATTTTTGCAATTCTTGATTCTTTGGAGTACTTTTGGTCTATTTCTCAGTAACCATAATAGACACAAGAACTAAAGTGTTTTTCAGATATCTCATATTTATCCCTTTCACATGTTTCTTCCCCAATCCTTTTATCTAAAATGTCAAAATAATCGAAGCATGGGCTAGTTCATGATAGGCAGAAATATGTGACTATTTCTCTGCATTCCTCCTGTGATTGTACCTGTGTAGACAACAACCTGAGTGCTGTTTTGATTCAAAAGGCCCTGTCTGAGAATGTTTTATCTCCACAGTGGGATATATGCAACCTAAGTTGATGCATGAAACCCATGACATCATCCCTGAATCAATAATCATTGACTGAGTAGAGTTGGCTGCAGAGATCTGTATTAGATACCCCAAGGGACACAGAAGGGAGAGTCATAGTTTCTGTCTTTGAAGTATAATCTAGCTTAGAAAGTAGTTCAAATGTGCATGTAATGACATGGCTCTGTAACAAATGTCCTTTCAACCAATACTAGGGAAACCGACATGAAGGGGTAATGGTGGGGACAGGTGGGTACTGGAGAGTAGGGACATGAGTTGGCAGAGAGGCAGTCAAACAAGAGCAAGACCTGAGGCAGGTCTGAGCATAATCCATAAAGCGTTTTCCATCCACAAGATGTCAAATGGATGGTGTGGATGGCCAGTCGGGAGAACATGCTAGGAGGGTAGTTGGAAACAAATGATGAGGGCCTCAACCAGGGTGTGAAAAAGCCATCGAGGAATCATGCTTTAGGAGTTTTGTGAAATGCAAAACTTGCAGAAATTAAAGAAGTCCAGTGTGAGGAAGTTAGGAGGGGTAGGGTGGTGGCCATGGACACTGAGAAGCAAAATTTAAAGATACTTTTGGAGAAAATTGGATACCAGGGATAAGTTGGAAAAAAAATAAAGCCATGTAGTGAAAATATTTGTGATGCTATCAAGTGCACCATGGTGGGCTCAATCTGAGACATTTTAAATTTGAGGAGAAACAGTGGCTGGTGGTATGGAACAGATCTGCTTAATTGACTTTGAGATCTTTAATTTTCTGTCCATTTGTGATTTTAGAAATTCATTTGATAATGTTATGCAAATATCATTGGACAGGTCTTTGACATGGTAAATAGCCTACAGTTTAGGATGGTTTTGTAGGCTCTCACATAGCAGGTGGTAAATAAGTGCTAGCTGACTAAATTCTGGTGTTTATCTTGCAAAGTAATTGGCAATTCTATACGACATGTTTTCCTGCATGGGACACAAAGCTCTACCACAATTATTTATGAATAATTTTTTATGACTCATGTTAGTAAGATGCTTGTAAATTAACATTTAAAAGAACAGTTTCATCAACATAAAAATGCCCCCCTCCTTCCCACATCAGAGATATTTTCTTGTCTAAAAAGCGCCCACTTCTGTTTAGATGGTGGCATTTGCTTTGAGTTTGTACTTATTTTCCTTTGGAAAGGAAAAAAAAGAAGCACACAGAAAAACCCAACTCACCAAACAAATCACCTTGATTACTACCTACAGAGAAAAAGAACTGGCTTATTTTTTTTTCTTGTGCGTGTTTTTAAATCAATCCGTGTGTGAGAAATAGTGTATTAGATAATGGAGAGAGCCTGTTTGGATATTTGGGGCAGTGGGCATATAGAACGGGTACATCAAATTAGGACCTACCAGAACAAGGAAAACTAGCTCATGTTTTCTACTGGGAAACAAAACATAAGCCTATTAAAATAAAGAAAAAAAAAAGACTTAGTTTTGAAAGAATGTGCTGATTTGCCAAGGAACCTTGAGCTGCTACAATCTGCTCACATGTGGGGTGCTAAGTTAGTCACCTCCTAATTACTAGCGCTTGAGCTTTACCAATAGTGGTACTATTTCCTGGGTTTTTATTTCCCTGGAGTATCTGTGATAACGCCCTGTATTACCCTCCCAATCATTTATTTTGGTAGACCATTGAATTCTGTGTATCTTATAATTTGGAAAAAACTTTGGGTAGGGAGAATCTTTCTGGCTGCGTTTCTTTTGTGGCTGCACCAACTCCCAGCTGCTACACAGGTTCTGAGCATGTTCGTGGAAGGTCTGTTTGCTACAGGTGCCCACTCCATACGTGGCAGCCTTCCTCTTGTCCCAAGTCCCCACTCTTCCCATGGACTGTGGCAGCCAGGCAATGTCAGCTTTTTGTCAGTTGGCTTGTTCTGGTGGGGCAGAACCTGATGTCCAGGACTGACTCTAGACTAGCTTTTTCCTGACATCCTGCGTCTGTCTCTTACATCTTGCCTGCTACTTTCTGGAGAGAAGGGAGTATCTATGGAAGCTCTTAAGGGAATCCTTTGCTGGCTCTCCACCTTTCCCCTGCACTTTCTATTCTTGTCCTCTGCCCTTGGCTCCCAATGTGGACGTTCATGACCATCTGGCCACTGCCTGCCTTTTCTTCCCTCATTGCACTTGATTTCCCATCAGTGCGTCAGCGCTCTTTCCAGTCTCCACCAGTCTCCCAAATGGCCAAGCATCCAGAGACTAGAGATGCACCCCGTGTGTCCTCTGCTCCATGCAAAGCTTTTGCTTACTTAGATCCATCTTGGGATAACTTTCTTGTTTCGAGGGCCTTACTTCAGGTTGCAATAAGTATTTAACTGGTCCATGTCCAAATGTGCAGAGTGGAGATACAAACATTCTAAACTCATGTGATTTTTTTTCTACAGATATTTCACTCCCATCTTTGCAAATGCTGGTCTCCTGTTCTCTCAGTTACCTAGGAGTGGCTTCTTTCTCTTCAAAGATCTCTGTTGTCTAGAAGGTCAGCATCCTGTAGGGGTGGAGATGGGGGAGATGAGAGGCTTTGTCTGGCCAGGAAAGTCTTTAATACTTCTGTTTAAATTGCACAGTAACTTTTGACTGAGGACATAGGAAAAGCTGAATCCCCCCATCGCCGCTGCACCTCTGGGCCCCTGTGTGGCTGCTCATGTGGGTCACTCCAGGGCTAATACTTCACAGCAGAAGGATGATAAATCTCTTGTGGTGGCCACAGGCCTCTTTGGCCCCCTGTACCTGACTTTCCTTTCCCCTCTGCCTGGTGGCCCGAGTCCCTTCTGGATTAGAGATTCACCTATGACGAGAATGGTGGGTGACACAGCCACAGGCCAGCATCCAAAATGTAACAATTCATGGCTTCAGTTAGAGCTGAATTTTTTTAAACCTTTCATCAGGGAAGGAGCACTTTGTAGAAAATGACTGTACTGCTCGAACTCATCTGCCGTGTAGTCCTCATTACGTGCCTGAGTCATTACGGTTTGCATCACGTGATCTTTTCTCAAACATCAGCCTGGTGAACCAACGATGAAATTGCATTTCTGTGAATTAGAGTACAGATTATTATGGGAAAAAAGAGACATTAAAGGGGAAATGCTCACGTTTATGTATGAATAAATGTGAAAAGCTTAATGGCTTCAGAGGCAGTTAAAGGAGAGGTTGTAAGGGAACATGAAGCCGTGGCCCCTCGCTCAGACATGTCTCCGAGCGAATGGAGGCAAACCACCTCGGCTATTCAAGCCCTGGGTGTATAAATCCTGGGCGTGTCATCAGTTTGGTGTGCTTTTCTTGTGAGGCTAGGAAAATACAGCATCGCTGAGAGTTCTTACTTTTATCTCAAGGCCCTAATACACAGCAGGCAGTCAACAAAGGATTGTTGAAATAAACTGGAAAAGTCTTTACGCACCCACGTGAAGACTTTACCCCCCGCCCCTTATATGGTAAAAGCCAAGCCTATGGCTGGGAAAATTCAGGCGTTGCAGATGGGAATAAACAGTTAAGACAAGCTCGGGAAGGAGAATTAGATCCTGCTTGGGTTCATTTACTTGGCTCTGACCTGAACGTGCAGCGTGTTCGCTGGTTCCAGACAGCTGACCTTGCCTTCCTGTCAGCTTCCAGACATTGTTGTGAGACCTGCTCCCGGGCCCGTCCTCATCCTGCAGTCTCACCTCTCCTACCATCCTTCTGATCTGTGTACTGGACAGACAGTAGCCACTCAGTGAAAAATGAAGGGATGGGATTAAGTGACTTAATTAGGGCTGATTGTGAATTCAGATTGTGGCTTTTATGGAGTGTTCGAGGCGACATGGTGCAGGGGGCTAAGAACACTTGGCTATGCAGATAGGGTAGTAGGATTGCTGTGTGCTTTCATGTAATTTCAATTTTCCTTCCCAGCCACCTTCCGGGTTATATATTTGGTTATTCAGATGTCAAGCTTGAGACGTATGTGCCACATTTTTGCTGTCTTACTGTTTCTCATACCCTCTCTCATCTGCACAGTTCTTGTAGCAGTCAGAGCCCTTGGTGTCCAAATCCTTGTGTTGTGAGGGCTCCAGCAAGGATGGAGACCTTTTGTTTTCCTCATAGACTGTAGATGAACAAATGAGCGAATGGTTGGAAACAATAACAGACATTATGTACTGGGCATTGATGATGGCCGGTCATGTGCTTTTTGTACAGTTTCTCCTTAAATTTTCACAGTAACTTTCTTAGGTAAGCATGCCTGTTCTCATTTTGTAGATGAAGAAGCTGCAGCTCAGAGAGATTCTGTAAACTACCTGGGGTCACACAGCTGTTCAGAGCTCTGGCTAGCATTTGGATACAGGGCTTTCTGACTCGGAAGATAGGACATTTCTCAACAGGCCAGGCTACCTCAGTGACAGCCATTATTACAGTGACATCTTTGTGATTTTGATACCATATTGTAGCAGTGCTATGACATTTCAGGTTTAAAGTCCTCCAGGTTCTCTTCATAAGGTAAAATTTCAAATATTTGCATTTTTGAAAGTTGTAATTGCTAGTAGACATCTTATTTTTTTATCTTATTTGTTCTTTGGGTTATTTTACCTTCAGTTGGGTTTTTATCATTCCTGGAGGTTTTTAATACTTTTGTTTAAATTGCACAGTAACATTTTGTTTGCATGTCAATGATTTTGGCCAATTTAACTATTATTTTAACAGTGCTGCTTTTCATTTGCCTTATCCATTTAAATTTATGTTGAATAAATGTTCCCAGGTTCTCTGACCTCACTAATTTTTAAATTCTCATTCTACATAGCCTCATATCTCATGTAGCTAATTTTTAAACTTTATATTTCTATACTTACTACTGCCAATCAGAGTTGCCATTTACCTTACAATAAAGCCAATGGAAGAAGGGTAAATCATTCACATTTCAAAAACATTTTTTAAAAGTAGGTCTGATCATAGAGAATACCTAGTTATATTAGAAATTTAATTTTCAGTGCAGATGTATTTTATTTGCTGAGGAATTGGTCAAACACTTTAATACATTGTGTCGGAGAATTGATTGTTAATCATAAAGTCTTCAGGTGCTAACTTTTTTTTCTGAAGATGTTTTCCATCCCATCACATCCATTGCCCTTCTCTTCTAAGACAGCTCAGCAACCCAGAGCATTCCGTTACTCCATGACTATCACACTGCTCTTTCTGGGTGCTCTGAAGCATCAGGGCAGTGTGTGCAGTGGCTTCTGGCTTTGCTCAGCACAGCTCCACAGGAGAGACGTGAATCTAGCGAGTGGCGTTGCAGTGAGCACTTGCCGTGCTCTGAGAAGATCAAGCTCACTGTCCTGGGTTGGGCAGGCTCTCTGGGGGTTTCTATGTGCGCATGCACGCACACCTATGTGATCTTTATCCTGTGCTCTGCTGGTGCCAAACAGGATTTAAGATCGCTCAGTGGAAAATGCTTAGAGGATATTTATGAATAGAATGAGAAGGAAAGCAAGGTCTTTTGAAGGAAGAAGTGCCTTAATGGAGGAGCAGGGCTTTGACAGATGGCCAGAGAGATGGCAGGGCCCCAGATACTGTGGGTGGAGCTGGAAATGTGATAGATGTGTTGATTGACCATCAGTGGACCAGGGACCCTACAGAAAATCCAGAAGGGGTCAGGCTGATTGTGGAAGACCTGAATGGCAAAGGAGGTGGGCCTTTATCTTTAGGCTGGGGGATCAGTACTTTTTCGGGCTGGGGAATGATTTGCTGAAAATGATATCAGAGCAAGAATAATCAGGCAACAAAATGGGTTGGATGGGCAGATGTGAAGTAGGGAGCCAAGTCAGGAAATGTGCGCTGAATGAAAGCTCATGATAATCAGGCAGGTACGGAGGCAGTGGAAGAGAGGGGAAGGAACTACAAAGAAGGCACATTAGGAAGAGCTGGTTGTATGTTATGGGAAAAGGTGTAGGGCCCTGGCCCTTGTGTCACAGGAGGATTCAGCTGGCAAACCTGTTGAAGTGGGGAGGGGCCGTTAGGCAATATGTCTGGGTGCTATAGTTCATGGCACATGCATGTGTTTGTCCTGAGATTGGGTGTTGATTTGGTGTGGTCTGTGGCTGTGGGGGATTGTCTGATGAAGGTTGTGGCCATGCCCCTCCCCACCCAGACCGCCTTGGCACTGCCACCAGGAGAGCTGCAGTCTGAGGTGCCTGGGGCCTTGGAGGCTCCAGGCCTGCAGCTGGGACTGTCGGCAGGCCTGTGATCAGAACTACCTCGGTCTGGGGCCCATTGTCTCTGTGGTCTCACAGGTATAATGTTTGAATGAATAAAGGGCTGAGAACAAGGGAGTGAATTTAGTATTAGTGTTGATTTGAAGAGTCTGGTGTTTACATAAGGGGAAATAACATCCATGCAGATGGACAAACAGTGGCATTTGGGAGAAAGTCAAATATTTGTGGCTTTCTAAGACTGTGTCCACTTGCAATATAGAAAGTTGAATCTTGGGAAAAAAGCCCTTATGGTGCATGGATAAATTACACAAATGTTATAGATTATACATAATGAATTGTTATCCAGTTTGAACATTTGTTTTTCAGAATGGCCAAGGTGGTGAATGATTGCCCATGATTTCAAAATTTGTTCTGGGGTTTCCAGAGAAAGGAAGAGAGCAGAGCAAAACTCTCAGCACAGAAGTAGTTAGTATTGGTGGTCAGGCTGCTCTTTAGATTTGTTTAGCTTTGTCATTAGTCTTGATGTTGAGAGAAGTAAAAAAAACCCTGTATAACTCTAAAAATGAATTGTTTTTAGGCAAAGAATACAACACTTCTGAGGGGGAACCTGGTGCAGTTTGGTGGCGTGGCTAGTAAAGCTGCCCTTCATGCATCTAACCCCTGGAGAGCCAGCAGAATGTGAAGGGGAGTGAAAGCTTTGGGGTTCATTTCAATTTGTCACCATCACTTAATATTATATGGTCTTGGACAAGTTTCTTAAACTCTCACTTTCTTCATTTTAAAATGTTGATTTTTCTCTCTCTTTGATGGTTACTGTGAGGTTCGTGATCGTGTATTGAGCAAGCAGGCCTATGACAGCTCTTGGCACATAGCAGGCACATGTTTATTACACCCACTTTTTCCAGGATACTGTATATTTTCACTTGGTTGTCCATAGAATGATACTGATTAGCTGTGAAAATGATGGCTATTATTCTTATTTAGAAGGTGGTTGAGGATTGTGAGCAAGAAAGCATTCTGGAAATGACATCCCCAAACTTTGTTAGCTGCCCTCCTGTCTAGGGAAAAGCACTATCCTGAAACATGGTAAGGAAAACTTTGAAGATCGGGTCAAAGAGCACAGATGCAGATCTGGGTGAAAATACTGGCTGTCCCTTACTAGTTGTGTGACTTTGGGAAATCTTTTAATTTTTGAATCTATTTCTGAAAAATGTGGTTACAGTACCTACAACCCATCCTGTAGGGATCACCAGGGATAAGTTGAGTAGAGCCAGGGATTGGGCTGGTGACAAAAGTGGGTGAACCAGGCAAGGGCCAGCTTATGAGGACACTGGTGAATGTGTTTACATATTCTTGGCACTATTACTTCCAAAGTTAAAAGAGAAAAAAAAGGGGGAAAACATACTACTTGTTGATCTATTTAAAGCTTAGTGAAATTCTGATTTATAAAAATAGTGAAATTACTTATTAGGTAACAGCAAGGATGCTTAAGTAATCTATTAACTTGTTATGGAAAATACCCAAGGAACAGTGGTAATCTGAGAGTTTAGAGAGTGACAGTGGAGTCTCAGGAGAGATTATGAAAGGTAAATTTATCTCTTCCCCTAATCTGGATTGTCGCTTTCAGTAAGGTGTCTCTACCCATGTGTCTTTCCTGAGGGTATCAGCTCTGGGCAAGTTCACTATGGATTCAGTGAGACTGAGAAATGACAATGGAACATTCTTGGGGTAAAAAGGTTTATACCCAGCTTTAGTCTCATGGTGGTAGGTGGAGCACTAGAATCACGTCTGCATCCAGCAGTCGGCAGGTCCATAATCCACCTCTGTCTCTGCCTCCTCCCAGAGCACTGGGTGGAGCTCTTTATATAGTGACTTAGCCAGTAATAGCTTATTGCCTATGGGTGTGGAAGCACTAGCTTAGCAGCAGGCCAGCTACATCATCAAGTAGTTTAGGGTCAGGGGAGGATCCTGGCCATAGGAACTTCCATTTTCCCCACACCATGTTTTGGTGAGTTGTTGAATTAATGGAATTTTAAGAAAGTAGTAAGACAAATAAAAACAGGTCAAATTATTTTTTAAATCCCTAGAAACCTTTGACAAATCATAAGGCATTATGGATATGATCGTTACGGCTCATGAGCTTTTCCTGGTGTATTCCATTGCCTTATACCAAAAGCAAGGTGTAAAATTATACTACTTCGATGAACAAATCAAGCAAAAAGTCCACTTGTGCCCAAAGGCATTTTGAACAGCAAATCTCAGTTTGGTTGAGATGACATAGCATTTTTGGTGTATTTTATGTCAAAAAGGCTACATTGGGAAGGAAATAACTTTAGTAGCCTTGCCATTGCCTAGTAATCCTAAAGCTCTTGGCCATGAGGATGCACCGCATGACAGTGGTGCATCAACGGAATTTGTATTGCTTCATGTAAGAGGCATTTAGAAGTCTTAAAACCTCCCAAGGTTTATGATGAGTGTGAATGGCCCCAAGATGCCCTGTTAGTATTGCCACTCTGAGTATATATTGCTTTGAGTTATGAGCCAGAGCAAGCTGTTGTTCAAACCTGCTGTCAGGGATTAGTGGTGTAAAAGAAGCTGGCCATGGAAGGGGGTGTACTCCCCTTTTAAGATTAAAAGTGGAATGCAGATTTTTTTTTTAATACACTGTAAAGGAAAAAGAATTAGTACCACAAAGAGTAAGTGGTTTGAGACAGCAGTAACGAATTGCTGTTCACAGCATCTAGCTCATAGCTAGCCTTATCCACTCAGAAATAATTATTTTCAAACTGAGCAGCATTTGCAGAGATGGCTCCCAAACAGCTGTGTCAGCTTCAGAATGTGTGAAAACTGCTCAAGAATAAACCATAAAAGTAGGTTTTGGAAATTAAAAAAAAAAATTCAAGGATGTTTTGATATGTAGGGATTATTAGCAACAGTTTACAAAAATGCAGCACAGTAAAGTTGGGGTTTCATTTCGTTTCTGCCACATCTTTCTATATATCTTCCTGATATATTTGTCTCCTCGGTTACCATAGCACTGCTCATTGGTATTCCTCAGCGTGCGGTGGTGCTGCGAATCCCTTCATAATTGTGCTGAACGAGAGAGTCTGTACTTTTTAGGCCTTGCTCAAGCTCAGGGCTCCTTTTTCTTTTGTGTGGCAGCTTTAGTTTTGTACAAAAACAGCAGCTACTGTCCCGCATCTTCGGTGTCACTAGCAGGATGGTCAAACAGCTGCCTTCACATCTGATGCAATTACTAATATGTCTCCTTCCCTAAGAGGCAGCCCTTGCTGTCCCCACCCTTGGGGACTATAAACGTCATTTGTTCTGATGTCTGTGCTGCAGGGTCTGTCAGCCCTGCACTCCTCTTCTCAGTTACTGGGGGATGCTCTGCATTTTTCAGAGGGGAAAATCCTTTGTATTACCCTCTCCTGGCTTTCAGCCTTTGCTTCGGAGATGAGGGGTTCTCAGGGCCCTCAACAGTTTCTCCAGCGCAAGTTTGTAAGTGCACTAGCTCATCACTTTTATGGGATAACTTGGTGTAACACTATCACTGTTGGCTTCTCAGATTATGGCCACTGAAACCAATTACCTTTTAGTCTGAATTTTGAAAGCAAAAAGTCATCGAATCAATTATATTTGAATCATCTTTATATCTATCAATTACTGCAGTGACTTTTGGGGCTTAGAATAATACATGTTGTAGATACAGTTACTTATTTTGGATCCCATAGATTAAATTCATTGACCATCCCTCTGGAGATGCATTAACTGTACTTTGCCTTTAGCTTCTTTTATATGGAGTCAGTTTTAAGTTCAAATACATTTTGTCTGATAAATTGGCTACACATGGAAGAACTAAAGAGAGCAATTATGTATGACATCAAATAAATGACTCAATGACAAGGTATATTCTATTTAGGTCAGTGCAATTCAAAATGCGAAAAAACATAATTTAGCTGGCTGGACTGAAAGCCAGTTTAAATTATTGGATGGGAGGAATCCCTGTGCATTCTGAGGTTTGGTAATTGGAGATAGGTAATATTTATTGTGTTTGCTGTGAGATGATCCTTTTGTGAGATGGTTGCATTTGTTTATGTGAGTATTGTTTAGTATGACAGTGCACTGGTACAATCTTTCTGTATAAATTGTGGTGCTTTTGGCTAAAGTGAGGGTGGGTGATGTGTGACTAAGGCTGTTAAACCACGATAAGCCAATGTATTTTGCTCTTTACAGAGTTATTTGGAGTGACAATGCCCTAGAGAAGGAGTAGAGAGTGGGCACCTTCTATGTTTTTGTTGCAGTGTTTTTCCCCATTTTTCATCTCCCCCTTTTAGAGTTGTGTGATCACACCTTTGCTATGTGACTTTGTAGGACCTTCCAATAGGGGAGGTAGTATTGTCCCATTGATGTGGTCATGTGACTCATGCCAGTCAATGGATTTTTAGTAGACTTGATGCTGCAGAGATCTTAGACATGCTTCTGTGGTTTGGCTCGGCCCCTGGTGCCATTATGGGAAGAACATGTTCTGGTGGCTGCTGGTCTAAGGAGAACATGGAGACACATGGGGCAGAAGTGAACCCGACCTGAAACCTGGAATTAAGCAGACTTGACAATTGACTTGCAGACCTGTGAGCAAGAAAAATAAGTGCTTATGATTGTGAGCCACTGACTTTGGGGATTTTGTTATGCAGCACAAATGTGGAAAAAGCTAATAGGTACATATATTAAAAAAAAAATCCCTGCCTTTGTAAGAATTTTATGTGGGTCAACAGGCTCCCTTGAACCAGCAGGAAATCAATGCTCTGTCCTTCATAGCTTGGTGGCACCCTCTGGCTGCCATGCACAGTTGTCCCTTGCTGGCAAGGTAGCTTAACCAGAGGTTCTATCAATATAACCTCTTAAGTATTAGTACAATTAGACATGCCTACTTAATCAAGTATTTAGAAGATTTTACATATTTTAAAACTTTATATAGGTTTAAAAAGAAAATGTAAATGACTTAAAACAGTCCTGTGGAAGAGCTCGTAGTTGCACATAACCAATTTCTTTGCAATTTCGGGAGAAAACAAGTCTAGTAGAGGATGTTAGGTAGTTGAAGGAAGGTAGTTCAAAGTGAGGGCAGGAGGCTCTGCTCCCAGAGATGGTGCTCCCAGGTGGCACCATGATGGCGTCAGCAAGGACCCTCTGTGCTGGGGGGAGTTCAAGGCTTCTGCTGCCCTAAGGTGTCATTGGGCCCCAGCCCTCTGCCACCGATGTCCTGTGCTCCATGCCCAGCAACCTTTGCCATCATGCTTATCAGAAAGAAGGTTCTGCAGCTTCAGGTTCTCTTCTGAATTAAAGGCTATGGTGGGTACACTGAGTTGGTGGTGGCGGTGCCTACGTCCCATGTGGATATCCTAGCTGCCGGGGTGAGAAAGTGAGTTTATAACTTCTTCCTTGGGGAAGCAAGACTTCAAATGTGGAAAATCACTGAAACTTAGAAAGGTTGTTCAAAAGATATGAGATAGTCATAAAACATGAAAACTGTCCATGTAAATTCATAATACCTATTTTAAAACCAACCTTTAGTTGCTATTAATTAGTATGGTAACTTATTTTCCACTATGGACAATTTATTTTTATTTTATTTAAAAACTTTTATATTGATGTACCTACAGTAAAATGTACAAATCATAGAGTACAACTTGATGAAGTTTGACATGTGTCTACATTTATGTAACCATCACCCAGATAAAGATAATCAAACATTCACAACATGGCTGTGTTTATAACAGTAAGTTAAAAAAATTCTCAAAGTTTAGAACCACCTATTTATGGTTAATTCTACTTAATTCAGCATTCTTTTTCATCAAGCTGGTAGCATTGCTTGATTTCCTTTAGGGCTTGACAGTCATAAATCTACTTTTATAAGTCTACTGTATAAACTCTTCATTAAGACAGAGACCCAATTTCTCATTTAGTAATAGGAATGAAGTCTAGAACATTTCATTTGCTGCAGAGAAAATTGTTAAATGAACCTGTGAGGAAATATCCTACACTTCTCTATATGTCTCAGATGTTAAATTATAGCCCCTGAGTCCTGTAGAGAAAAGCTGTCAAATGTAAGAGTTTGTGTTAGGGATGCTAATTTGTTGTATGGAGCAGAGTGTAATTGATGGATGGCATGGCTGGGGCGAGTCTTCAGTGTCCAGACGTGTGGCAGGGAGCAGGGCTGCTGAGGGAGAGGAGAGAGCTGTTTGGAGGAGGCCAGCAGAATCTGGGAAGGATGGAGCAGTCAGGTCGGTAATCAGAAAACAAGAGGAGATGAAAAATCTGAGACGACCATGTAGTGATGTGCACGCAGTGATGTGATGAGCAGTGGCACGTAGAGTCAGGGCAGAGGTCAGTGAGCCCATCCCAGTGGGGATGGGACAGAGAGAACACTCATTTTGTGAGGCTGGCTAGCTGGATTCGGTTCATTATTTAACATGCATAAATTCTTTACATAGTGTCTGTACTCTGAGATTTCTTTGGCCTGAAGATCACTATCTTAGTTTAGCGATACCATAGATGGGGTGGTTTGTCAACAAACATATTTTTCACAGTTCTGGGGGCAGAGCTGGTGTCTGGTGAGTGCCCCCTTCCTGGCTCATAGACGGCTGTCTTCTCGGTGGTGGAGAAAGTGAGCTAGCTCCCTGGTACCTTCTTATGAGCACACTGATCCCATCCAAGAGGGCTCCACTCTCATGCCCGCCAAAGAGGCCCCACCTCCAAATGCTGTCCCCCCGGGGATGAGGCTCCAGCCCAGGGATCTGGGGCACGCAGACACTGAGTCTGTAGCGGTAGGTGCTGCTGCGTCCTAGAGCAAGAGCCTTCAGCTTTTTGTGTGCCAGTGGACGCCTTTGACAGTTGGGTGAAGCTAATTGTCTCCTTATCAGAAAGTTTTTAATTGCATAAAACACAATGGAATTACAAGGGAAGAAAGTATTAAAATAGAATTGTTGAAATACTGAAAAACGAATTTGTAATAGAATAAAATAGGGCACTAAGTAACATCATCTCAAAGTAATGCTGAGTGTAAGTGGTACTTCAGGGGTATCTGCAGCAACTCCAGTGTGATATGAAAAACGTCCCTGATTTTTATCAAGGTTAAAGTCACAGGTTCTGGTAGCACTTCCTTAATAATTGCTGTAAATGCTACATTTCAGTTGGAAACAAGTGAAAATAAGGATGTCTCTTCCCCATCCACGTTTGCTGACTCCCTGAGCTCTATCCACAGGCGTCACCCAAGCCCTTGCTAACCTCAGGGTAAAAAGCCCATGCTCCAAAGGGTTGCCTGAATGTTCACTGAGCAGGTGTGCCTTCATAGAAGGGAATCCCTCACATGTAAAGGTCGTAAATCAACTGTCTCTGTAAAGTGTGGTTCTGTTGCCTGGCCTGTTTTGTTCCATGGATCAATTTATCTGTCCCCGGGCCAGCCCAGCACTGTGACTGTGATATTCGCACTGTCCAGGCAGATGTGCGGTCCCCTTTCCGCTGCAGTCCCCTTTCCGCCGCAGTCTCACCCTTAAGCAGTATTTGCCTTCTTTTGGTTCTTTGTTCTTCCATATAACTGGTCATATTCTGAAAAATAATCTGCTGGGATTTTGATTGCAGTTACATTGGATCCATTTATCAGTTTGAAGAAGAATTGACATATTTATTGAATTTTCCAGTCCTTGAATATGGTACATCATTTCATTTATATGGGTTTTCACATATTGCCAGTTCACATGAAGACTTGTTTTGAATGATTGTTTTGGAAATTGTCTCCTACAAAAAAAAGGGTAAAGTAATTAAATGTACATTTTTTAACTAGATAAATTGGGGAAAATAGTTGCTTTGAGAAGATTTTGACTGTCTCAATAGACAAATACTTATTATGTGCATACCTCTCAAGATCACAAACTTTTCTTTGTTTTAAAGGCGCCACTTTACAAAATAGACCATGTATTTAAATAAATAATGAACTAAATGTGGCAGCTAAAGTTCTTAAAGCAATCATGCCCTTGACATTTACTATAACCTCATACTGAGAATATTGGTATCAAATACCTAAGCAGCCTAAATTTAAGTGGACTAGTTCATTCATTCACACAATGTGTATTAATTGAGTACCTAATGTGTACCAGGCAACTTTTCTAGCTGCTGGGGATGTAGCCAAGTGAAGAAGGGGCTCAAAGAGATAGACGATATCTCTGTCAAAATGTTTCTGAGAGATTGATGACTGAGTATTGCCCACTGGATTTAGCAACATGGACCTTACTGGTGGCTTTGCCAAGAGTAGTTTCTTTGGTGTAGTGGGACAAAAGTCTGCTTGGAATGGAATTGTGACCAAATAATAGGAGACAAGTAAGAACTCTGAGTTTATATAGCTATCTGAAGACTTGCTGCTATAAAAACAAGCAGAAAAATGAAGTTCTAGGTGATACACTATATTTGTACACTAATGGCAATGGTTTACTAGAGAGGAAGATTTGATGGTGTTGAAGAAGGGAGCTCATTTTTGGAGTGAAGTCCTTGACTGGACAAGAGGTGATCAGAACCACTGCACAAGTGGAGGTTTTGGGCTTATCTTGGAGCCAGTCTGGTTAGTCCTGCTGTATCCCCCAAGGCAAGGCACATGGGCACAGATACAGAAAGGTTTTTTGATGGGAAAATGGTGAAGCTTTATTCTGAGTAGTTCCATTTCCACAATGAAATAAAAACTAAACCTATGAACTGCAAATAACTGGCACAGGGACAGGTTGATTGATCAATGGGACAAAACAGAAGGTTCCCAGTGAGGGAACAAGCACAGAATGTTGGGGAGATGGAAGAGTGTGGAAATGGTTTTTCTGACTAGTGAGAAAGTGATGGACTTGGGGCAAGACATGAGGTTGCCAGACAGAGCTGCAGGCCTGCTGAAATGATCATTAATTAAATGGAGATCAGATAACAGTTGTGTGTTACCCTCCACCACACTGGGCCTTTTGGGAGCAGTGCAGAGCAGGCAGAGAGTTGGGTTTCCACCAGGGCTGGGTTATGCTAGGAGAGTACAACAGACGGAGAGAGGGGTGAAGCATTTGAGGGTGGTTTCTGGAACGTGATCGTGATAGACTGTAGCTTCTCAGTTATATGTGGAGGGAATGAAGACATGCGGAGTGATGGACAATAAGCAGTAGGATTGGAAGTCCAGGTTGGAGCTGTAAAAGTGTGTGAGCTGAGAAATAACTGTGCTGGTCATTGATCGGGAGGCTTGAAACAGCCGTTGGAGGTAGCACAGCTGCTGGCCACAGGCTCTGGGCTCTGGCTTTGGCAGTGAGGGGCTGAGATGAGTGGACAGAGGAGCGGTGGTGAAGGACTGAGGGGCCAGGATGTTGAATGAATTGCATGAGTCATGGCTACTAAGACATTTAAAAAAAATAAATTTGATGTGTACAACATTGTGATTCAACATCTGCTTTCATTACAAAGTGATCATCTCTAAAAGTCTAGTTACCATCCATCACCATCCATTTTGCTGACCCTCCAAACCCCTTCCCTTCTGGTTACCACCAATCTGTTCTTTTTGTGTATGAGCTTGTTTTTGTTTTGTTTTGTTTGTAGAGTCCACAAATGAGTAAAGTCATACTCTTTTTGTCTTTCTTGTTCTGATTTATTTCACTTAATGCCCTCAAATTCCATCCATGTTGCTGTAAGTGGCACTCTTTCCTTCTTTCTAGTGGCCAAGTAATATTCCATGGGTGTGTGTACCATGTCTTTTTTATCCACTCATCCATCGATGCAAAAATAAAGTGGATCCTTGGATTTATTCTCTTGCTTCTTCATTTTAGTATTTGAAAAACATAGGTTTTCATTTCTTTATTCTCATTTGTTTCATTTAAAATTCTCACGTAATTTTGGCTAAGATATATCATAGAAATTAATACTCTAGAGAGAACAAGGTTCTAGGTCATTCATCTAAACATACGCAGTGAAGTTACGAAACTTTGAGTTGTTCATTATAATTTGATGCTTTAGTTTATTTAAGAACCTATAAGTCCTGTTTGTGTGTCTGTGTTTTAATTTAGTAACTAGAGAGCTGCAGAATTTATTTTTGAAAGAGATTTTAGATGTCATTTGGGTTGATCTTCCTTAAGCCATCATTTAGGCTACTTAACACCATTCCAATGCTGGCACGCTTTGGAAGATGACTGGCTGGGCTAACTGTGACATTAATGCCTGTGTGAGGATCTAACCCCAATGTAGAAATTTTGCATTTTGAAAGGAAGCGAATAGTTACTGAATTACTTTCAGCTTAATTATTTTGGTTAGGTTGATGAGATATGTGACATTTCCATTACTGTTAGCCTTATTTTAAAATTTATATTTATTTTATTTAGCTAATCTGGTTATTACAATAGCTGAACCAGCATTTGAGCTGTTGGGTTGATTGCATTAATTCTATATACTGTATTATTCATATTATCATATGGATTATATATACAAACCATAATTATACACATGGATTGCTTTGCATGCACTATATATATGGTAGATATTATATGATCATATTTTGTTTATTTGGAAAAGCAAATATACACAGCTACATACATATGTATTAGAACTTTGCATACATTTGTATTAGACGATGCACTGTGATATGTGACTGCCTCTGCTGGGGAGTCCTCATTTAACACTGGCCCACTGTGTTGCTGCCCATTTCCGCCTTGTACAGCAGGGTGCATTTCCCATGCTTGTAAAGCCACTGGGTCCAGAATATCCCAGTGCTCTTAATCTGCAGAGATGTGTATTTACACTCTTAATTTACTGCACAAATAATTTTATAACAGCAATAATAGAAATACAGCTCTGAAATCATTTAGAAGTCCATTTGCTAAGAAGCTAATGCATCAGCACTTTTATTTTCCTTTCAGCCCTTTTATGCATGGATGCATGCTTTTTTTAAAACATAATTTTAGTCATAGCTTCTATATACCTTTTATTCAGTGCTGCTCCCATTGTGAATATTGTACGTTTGACATGAACGTGGAGTGTAAGTAATTGTGGAAGGTGTTTGGGAGGGGTTTTGTTTTGCTTTGGTTTTTGGTTAGTAGAAGAGGTTTGTTTGTTTGTTTATTTATACTACTATGGGCATTTCTGGCTAACTGATGTGAGTAGGTGGTTTCAAACAGAACTTTTGCTGAAGTTAGCCTGATATTTAATTGGCAATTTAGATTGAGATTTCATGGTTATAAAGCTGATCCCTGTTCTGGTGTTTTATGTGGCGATAATCTTCCTAGAATGTTACAGAGCCTGATTAAAGAATAATATTTTTGAATACAATTTTCCATGGGTGAAGGCACCGTCTTGATTACCTTGCCCATGGGGATGGTACTTCCAGGATCCAGGGGAAATTGAGGGCACTGTAGAAATGTATTTTCTTCAGAGCATAAAATCAAGACCAACTTCTGCAGGGGTAAGGAGGAAGGACTGCAGTGGGCAGGAGCTCAGGAATGCCTGGGAGGAGGTTTGCCAGGGATCCTTGTAAAGCATCGACTAAAAGGACTGACCTCGGTTTATTAGAATGCCCCCAATTCCTCTCTCTTCTAGCTTAAAAAAAGTTGAATTCAAAGTTTTGTGGGGTAAAAATCTCTCATTGCCCAAACCGGATGAAACAAAGATGTTCTGTGTCAGGTTGAAAATTTTTAGCAGTTTGCCATCTCTGTAGAAGTAATAGTTTTAGTTCAATATTTTATTATGTTCTATATGAAAAGCACAAATAACATTCCATTCCACTAGATTATTAGTTTTGTCCCTTAGACCCTGTCAAATAAACTGACAACTACATTGTTCAGATAGCTTGGAAACAAATAATTTTGTTATTAAGTTGAAATAACATCATGATAACATTGTGATAGTTTGATTTAAAATGATGGTGGAAATCAATGTAGCTTACATAACTTTGATATTAGATTTTTACTCTGTGTTCTCTGTGTACTTGTTTTTAATACAATCTTTACTTTTGTAGAAGTTTGGAGGATTTTTTTTTAACTAAACTTTGTTTTTGGATATTTGAATGTCTGCCTGGAATGGAAAGCGCTTTTTTCTCTCTTTATAGGTTTTAATTAAAAATTAATTGTTGGGTGAGCTGTTTAATATTTTTGCCTTTTGATAAATGACATAGATTTACAAGTAGATATATTAGAGCAATTTACTTTCTCCTTAAGAAAGTAATTACTGTAGCAGAATTTTAAATACCAACTTGCTGAGGTATTTAAAATAGGACTTTATTAACTAAAGTATAACTTACAGTCAACCATAAGAAACCAGTATTTCTTAGCAGTTGATATGTTTAGGCATCTTTTCCTAGTACATATCATTTATAATGTTTTTCTGGAGCCTCTTACAGCAGAGGTAAGTGCGTATGTCTCATTAGTTTGTGGTTGAGCTGCTCAGTTGTCATAGCCAATTAATTAATGAGGCCAAGTTTGGGTTCTGTTCCTGGACAAGCCAATTAGTGCAGTTCCTCCTGCTCTGTACACGTTAGATTGTGCTAGTTATCACTGGCCGTCTGTGAATACAGAGAAACAGATATTTTGGGTATAACTTCTTGCAGTTTGAGAACAACTGGTATGTTTATTGCTATAGAAAACTGGAATGATTAAGCAAAGAGGTTTTTTCCAAGTTCAATGTTGTGATTAGCTAAAGGTTAAAGTTTAAGTCAGAAATGTATCTGAATTAAACCATGGTTGAAGTTTAGTACACAGTTTTGCATTAGAATAGAAGCATACTCATTTTATTTTTATTTGGCGCTTATTATAAGCTATCAGGATAACTGTTCTCACCATCTTTCATGTTTAATCCTCTAGATAATTTTATAGAATCATAAATGTTTAGTATTTTATGAACTCTGTAGGGATCATCTGGTTTCATTTTCTCACCTGCCAAGTGAAGAAACATGATTCTCAGGGAAACTGAGGTCACACAGTATGTTGGGCTCAGTGCCAAGTTTAGAATCAAGGTTCCTTCTCCAGCTTGACCCATTCCTCCATCCCTGTTCCCAGGGAGTGGGGTCTCTACCCACCCAAGATACTGGCTTCCAGCCTTAACATTTTCTTTATCCTTTATTGAGATTAGGTTATGGGTAAAACATTCTAGAGACTATTCTGAGGTATTAATTACCATGATCTATTTTAAGTTTATTGTATATCTGCTTGAGTCCATGTAAAACTTGGCATTCTTACTAAAGACAAGATTATCCTGATATGATAGTTTATGTATTATTTATATGAGCATTTTTTTTTAAATAATTATTTTTTATTGAAGGGTAGTTGACGCACAGTATTACATTACATTAGTTTCAAGTGTACAACACAGTGGTAGAACATTTATATACATAATTCTAGGTTCCAGCTATCACCCTACCAAGCTGTTACAATATCTTGACTATATTCCTTATGCTATACATTACATCCCGGTTACTTATTTATTTTACCATTGGAAGTCTGTCCTTTTTTTTTTTTTTTGTGAGGGCATCTCTCATATTTATTGATCAAATGGTTGTTAACGACAATAAAATTCTGTATAGGGGAGTCAATGCTCAATGCACAATCATTAATCCACCCCAAGCCTAATTTTTGTCAGTCTCCAATCTTCTGAGGCATAACAAACAAGTTCTTACATGGAGAACAAATTCTTACATAATGAATAAGTTACATAGTGAACAGTACAAGGGCAGTCATCACAGAAACTTTCGATTTTGCTCATGCATTATGAACTCTAAACAGTCAGTTCAAATATGAATACTCATTTGGTTTTTATACTTGATTTATATGTGGATACCACATTTCTCTCTTTATTATTATTATTTTTAATAAAATGCTGAAGTGGTAGGTAGATACAAGATAAAGGTAGAAAACATAGTTTAGTGTTGTAAGAGAGCAAATGTAGATGAGCAGGTGTGTGCCTGTAGACTATGTGTTAATCCAAGCTAGACAAGGGCAATAAAACATCCACATATGCAGAAGATTTCTCTCAGAACAGGGGGGGTGAGGTTCTAAGCCTCACCTCGGTTGATCCCCAATTTCTCACCTGATGGCCCCCCTGCAATGTGCCTGTCTTAGGTTGTTCCTCCCTTGAGGAATCTTACCCGTCTCTGGCTAACCAGTCATCTTCCGGGGCCATACAGGGAAATGTGAAGTTGGTAAGTGAGAGGGAAGCCTTATTGTTTGAAAAGGTTAGCTTTTTACTTCTTTGCATATTTATGCCCTGTGGCTTCTATGCCCAGCATTTGTCTTGAGGTATCTTTACCACTTGGAGGAGTTATGATACTCGGTAAATTTGATATGAGGCACGAATTCTATTTAAGGGTTGTAATTAGGAAGGAAGAAGAAAAGCTATAGAAGTAGCAGGCGGAAGAAAACATGGGAAGATTGATTATTTCTTTGACAAATCTTCTTGTAGAGTAACTTCAGCATATATAGGTTTTAAGCTACTACTTAAATTGCGCACACACATTAACATAATAGGAGTATAGTTACATAACCAAAGCATATCTGTAATTACCAGCCATCTCCAGTGAAACCAAGAAAACCAGTTAGGCACCTTAGGCATTGGTGAAAACTTATCTATGATATGGTGGATATTGTCCAACTGAACTTGAACAGTCTGAGAGAAATCAGACAAATTAAAACAACCCATTCCTGGGGACTGTTCACATCCCATATGTTCTTTTAACAGTAAATAGTCTATAGTTGTAAGATTTTGGAGCACTACAATTTGCACTTCTCTTAATTCTTGGTTGAGTTCCAACAGTATAGATCCAGTCAAATTTGTTGTTTTACTGTATGCACAGGCCAGCTTAGATATCTCCTTCCTCATTCCCATGGCAAGTCCAGGAACTGGTGGGATGAGTGCATCTACAGCTGTAGCAGCATGTGGATCTTTGTTGGGGTTTTTTGATGATCATCTTCTGGCATGAGTCTTCCAGAGAGTGCTGATGTTGGAAGTTCTTTTTCATATCGTATCTTAGTTCATTTTCGGGGTAGCCCAATTAGGCTTTGATCTTCTGTATAAACACAAACAGACCCTTTGCCTACACTTTTATATGCCCTTTATACCCTTGTGTAGAACTCGTTGGAGGTTACCATACAGGAACTGCCCTTTTTTTTTTTTTTTTTTTTGCTTTGTTTTTGGTATCACTAATCTACACTTACATGATGAATATTATGTTTACTAGGCTCTCCCCTATACCAGGTCTCCCCTATAAACCCCTTTACAGTCACTGTCCATCAGCATAGCAAAATGTTGTAGAATCACTACTTGCCTTCTCTGTGTTGTACAGCCCTCCCTTTTCTCCTACCCCCCCATGCATGTTAATCTTAATACCTCCCTACTTCTCCCCCCCTTATCCCTCCCTACCCACCCATCCTCCCCAGTCCCTTTCCCTTTGGTACCTGTTAGTCCATTGTTGAGTTCTGTGATTCTGGTGCTGTTTTGTTCCTTCAGTTTTTCCTTTGTTCTTATATTCCACAGATAAGTGAAATCATTTGGTATTTCTCTTTCTCCACTTGGCTTGTTTCACTGAGCATAATACCCTCCAGCTCCATCCATGTTGCTGCAAATGATTGGATTTGCCCTTTTCTTATGGCTGAGTAGTATTCCATTGTGTATATGTACCACATCTTCTTTATCCATTCATCTATTGATTGACATTTAGGTTGCTTCCAATTCTTGGCTATTGTAAATAGTGCTGCTATAAACATAGGGGTGCATCTGTCTTTCTCAAACTTGATTGCTGCGTTCTTAGGGTAAATTCCTAGGAGTGGAATTCCTGGGTCAAATGGTAAGTCTGTTTTGAGCATTTTGATATACCTCCATACTGCTTTCCACAATGGTTGAACTAACTTACATTCCCACCAGCAGTGTAGGAGGGTTCCCCTTTCTCCACAGCCTCGCCAACATTTGTTGTTGTTTGTCTTTTGGATAGCAGCCATCCTTACTGGTGTGAGGTGATACCTCATTGTAGTTTTAATTTGCATTTCTCTGATAATTAGCAATGTGGAGCATCTTTTCATGTGTCTGTTGGCCATCTGTATTTCTGTTTTGGAGAACTGTCTGTTCAGTTACTCTGCCCATTTTTTAATTGGGTTATTTGTTTTTTGTTTGTTGAGGCGTGAGAGCTCCTTATATATTCTGGACGTCAAGCCTTTATCGGATGTGTCATTTTCAAATATATTCTCCCATACTGTAGGGATCCTTCTTGTTCTATTGATGGTGTCTTTTGCTGTACAGAAGCTTTTCAGCTTAATATAGTCCCACTTACTCATTTTTGCTGTTGTTTTCCTTGCCCGGGGAGATATGTTCAAGAAGAGGTCACTCATGTTTATGTCTAAGAGGTTTTCGCCTATGTTTTCTTCCAAGAGTTTAATGGTTTCATGGCTTACATTCAGGTCTTTGATCCATTTTGAGTTTACTTTTGTATATGCGGTTAGACATTGGTCCAGTTTCATTCTCCTACATGTAGCTGTCCAGTTTTGCCAGCACCACCTGTTGAAGAGACTGTCATTTCGCCATTGTATGTCCATGGCTCCTTTATCAAATATTAATTGACCATATATGTCTGGGTTAATGTCTGGATTCTCTAGTGTGTTCCATTGGTCTGTGGCTCTGCTCTTGTGCCAGTACCAAATTGTCTTGATTACTATGGCTTTATAGTAGAGCTTGAAGTTGGGGAGTGAGATCCCCCCTACTTTATTCTTCTTTCTCAGGATTGCTTTGGCTATTCGTGGTCTTTGGTGTTTCCATATGAATTTTTGAATTATTTGTTCCAGTTCATTGAAGAATGTTGCTGGTAGTTTCATAGGGATTGCATCAAATCTGTATATTGCTTTGGGCAGGATGGCCATTTTAATGATATTAATTCTTCCTAGCCACGAGCATGGGATGAGTTTCCATCTGTTAGTGTCCCCTTTAATTTCTCTTAAGAGTGACTTGTAGTTTTCAGAGTATAAGTCTTTCACTTCTTTGGTTAGGTTTATTCCTAGGTATTTTATTTTTTTTGATGTAATTGTGAATGGAGTTGTTTTCCTGATTTCTCTTTCTGTTGGTTCATTGTTAGTATATAGGAAAGCCACAGATTTCTGTGTGTTGATTTTGTATCCTGCAACTTTGCTGTATTCCGATATCAGTTCTAGTAGTTTTGGGGTGGAGTCTTTAGGGTTTTTTATGTACAGTATCATGTCATCTGCAAATAGTGACAGTTTAACTTCTTCTTTACCAATCTGGATTCCTTGTATTTCTTTATTTTGTCTGATTGCCGTGGCTAGTACCTCCAGTACTATGTTAAATAACAGTGGAGAGAGTGGGCATCCCTGTCTAGTTCCCGATCTCAGCGGAAATGCTTTCAGCTTCTCGCTGTTGAATATAATGTTGGCTGTGGGTTTATCATAGATGGCCTTTATTATGTTGAGGTACTTGCCCTCTATTCCCATTTTGCTGAGAGTTTTTAACATGAATGGATGTTGAACTTTGTCAAATGCTTTTTCAGCATCTATGGAGATGATCATGTGGTTTTTGTCTTTCTTTTTGTTGATGTGGTGGATGATGTTGATGGACTTTCGAATGTTGTACCATCCTTGCATCCCTAGGATGAATCCCACTTGGTCATGGTGTATGATCCTTTTGATGTATTTTTGAATTCGGTTTGCTAGTATTTTGTTGAGTATTTTTGCATCTACGTTCATCAGGGATATTGGTCTGTAGTTTTCTTTTTTGGTGGGGTCTTTGCCTGGTTTTGGTATTAGGGTGATGTTAGCTTCATAGAATGAGTTTGGGAGTATCCCCTCCTCCTCTATTTTTTGGAAAACTTTAAGGAGAATGGGTATTATGTCTTCCCTGTATGTCTGATAAAATTCTGAGGTAAATCCATCTGGCCCGGGGGTTTTGTTCTTTGGTAGTTTTTGGATTACCGCTTCAATTTCGTTGCTGGTAATTGGTCTGTTTAGATTTTCTGTTTCTTCCTGGGTCAATCTTGGAAGGTTATATTTTTCTAGGAAGTTGTCCATTTCTCCTAGGTTTCCCAGCTTGTTAGCATATAGGTTTTCATAGTATTCTCCAATAATTCTTTGCATTTCTGTGGGGTCCGTCGTGATTTTTCCTTTCTCGTTTCTGATACTGTTGATTTGTGTTGACTCTCTTTTCTTCTTAATAAGTCTGGCTAGAGGCTTATCTATTTTGTTTATTTTCTCGAAGAACCAGCTCTTGGTTTCATTGATTTTTGCTATTGTTTTATTCTTCTCAATTTTATTTATTTCTTCTCTGATCTTTATTATGTCCCTCCTTCTGCTGACTTTAGGCCTCATCTGTTCTTCTTTTTCCAGTTTCAATAATTGTGACATTAGACCATTCATTTGGGATTGCTCTTCCTTTTTTAAATATGCTTGGATTGCTATATACTTTCCTCTTAAGACTGCTTTTGCTGTGTCCCACAGAAGTTGGGGCTTAGTGTTGTTGTTGTCATTTGTTTCCATATATTGCTGGATCTCCATTTTGATTTGGTCATTGATCCATTGATTATTTAGGAGCGTGTTGTTAAGCCTCCATGTGTTTGTGAGCCTCTTTGCTTTCTTTGTACAGTTTATTTCTAGTTTTATGCCTTTGTGGTCTGAAAAGTTGGTTGGTAGGATTTCAATCTTTTGGAATTTTCTGAGGCTCTTTTTGTGGCCTAGTATGTGGTCTATTCTGGAGAATGTTCCATGTGCACTTGAGAAGAATGTATATCCCGCTGCTTTTGGATGTAGAGTTCTATAGATGTCTGTTAGGTCTATCTGCTCTAGTGTGTTGTTCAGTGCTTCCGTGTCCTTACTTATTTTCTGCCCAGTGGATCTATCCTTTGGGGTGAGTGGTGTGTTGAAGTCTCCTAGAATGAATGCATTGCAGTCTATATCCCCCTTTAGTTCTGTTAGTATTTGTTTCACATATGCTGGTGCTCCTGTGTTGGGTGCATATATATTTAGAATGGTTATATCCTCTTGTTGGACTGAGCCCTTTATCATTATGTAGTGTCCTTCTTTATCTCTTGTTACTTTCTTTGTTTTGAAGTCTATTTTGTCTGATATTAGTACTGCAACCCCTGCTTTCTTCTCACTGTTGTTTGCTTGAAATATGTTTTTCCAGCCCTTGACTGTTAGTCTGTACATGTCTTTGGGTTTGTGGTGAGTTTCTTGTAAGCAGCATATAGATGGGTCTTGCTTTTTTATCCATTCTGTTACTCTGTGTCTTTTGATTGGTGCATTCAACCCATTAACATTTAGGGTGACTATTGAAAGATATGTACTTATTGCCATTGCAGGCTTTAAATTCGTGGTTACCAAAGGTTCAAGGTTAGCCTCTTTAGTATCTTACTGCCTAACTTAGCTCGCTTATTGAGCTGTTATATACACTATCTGGAGATTCTTTTCTTCTCTCCCTTCTTGTTCCTCCTCCTCGATTCTTCATATGTTGGGTGTTTTGTGCTGTGCTCTTTCTAGGAGTGCTCCCATCTAGAGCAGTCCCTGTAAGATGTTCTGTAGAGGTGGTTTGTGGAAAGCAAATTCCCTCAGCTTTTGTTTGTCTGGGAATTGTTTAATCCCACCATCATATTTGAATGATAGTCGTGCTGGATACAGTATCCTTGGTTCAAGGCCCTTCTGTTTCATTGTATTAAATACATTATGCCATTCTCTTCTGGCCTGTAGGGTTTCTGTTGAGAAATCTGACGTTAGCCTGATGGGTTTCCCTTTATAGGTGACCTTTTTCTCTCTAGCTGCCTTTAACACTCTTTCCTTGTCCTTGATCTTTGCCATTTTAATTATTATGTGTCTTGGTGTTGCCCTTCTTGGATCCTTTCTGTTGGGGGTTCTGTGTATTTCCGTGGTCTGTTCGATTACTTCCTCCCCCAGTGTGGGGAAGTTTTCAGCAATTATTTCTTCTAAGATACTTTCCATCTCTTTTCCTCTCTCTTCTTCTTCTGGGACCCCTATAATACGGATATTATTCCTTTTGGATTGGTCACACAGTTCTCTTAATATTGTTTCATTCCTGGAGTTCCTTTTGTCTCTCTCTATGTCAGCTTCTATGCGTTCCTGTTCTCTGATTTCAATTCCATCAATGGCCTCTTGCATCCTATCTATTCTCCTTATAAACCCTTCCAGAGTTTGTTTCATTTCTGCGATCTCCTTTCTGGCATCTGTGATCTCCTTCTGGACTTCATCCCATTTCTCTTACGTATTTCTCTGCATCTCTGTCAGCATGTTTATGATTCTTATTTTGAATTCTTTTTCAGGGAGACTGGTTAGGTCTGTCTCCTTCTCTGGTGTTGTCTCTGTGATCCTTGTCTGCCTGTAGCTTTGCCTTTTCTTGGTGATAGGAATAGTTTCCTGAGCTGGGAGGAGTGACGGCTGGAAGGACTTCCTTTCTTGTTGGTTTGTGGCCCTCCTCTCCTGGGATAACAGCGGCCTCTAGTGGCTTGTGCTGCGCAGCTGCGCGCAGACAGGGTTTCTGCTTCCTGCCCGGCTGCTATGGAGTTAATCTCCGCTGTTGCTGTGGGCGTGGCCTGGCTCGGGCAGCTACTCCAAAATGGTGGAGTCGCGTTGGAGCAGGAGCTGCTGGGAGGCTATTTATCTCCGTAAGGGGCCTCCCTGCTCCCTGCAGCCCAGGGGTTAGGGTGCCCAGAGATCCCGGATTCCCTACCTCTGAATTAAGTGACCCGCCCTGCCCCTTTAAGACTTCCAAAAAGCACCCGCCAAAACAAAACAACGACCACAAAAAAAAAAGAAAAAAAATTTTTTTAATTAAAAAAAAAAAAAAGTTTTTAATTAAAAAAAAAGGTGGTCGTTCGTTTTTCTTTATTCTCCGGTGCCAGCCTCAGGCCTCTGCTCACCGGTCGGTCTTTCTGCCCTGTTTCCCTAGTATTGGGGTCCCTATCCCTTTAAGACTTCCAAAAAGCGCTCGCCAAAACAAAACAGCAAAAAAGCAAAAAAAAATGGTCGCGCGCTTTTCTTATGTCCTCTGTCGCCCAGCCTCCAGTGCCTGCTCACTGTTCTTGCTGCCCTGTTTTCCTAGTATCGAGCGCCCTGCACTCTGGCCCGGATGGCTGGGGCTGGGTGTTCGGCATTCCTGGGCTCCGTCTCCCTCCCGCTCTGCCTGCTCTTCTCCCGCTGGGAGCTGAGGGGAGGGGCGCTCGGCTCCCGCGGGGCCGGGGCTTGTATCTTACCCCCTTCGCGAGGCTCTGAGTTCTCTCAGGTGCGGATGTGGTCTGGATATTGTCCTGTGTCCTCTGGTCTTTATTCTAGGAAGGGTTGTCTTTGTTATATTTTCATAGATATATGTTGTTTTGGGAGGAGATTTCCGCTGCTCTACTCACGCCGCCATCTTCCGCCCCTCTATATGAGCATTTCTTAACAAGACAGTGATTGAAAAATAAGATGTTAAGATGGCTAGAAAAAAACCCAAAAGACAGTGAGGTAAGTTTTTTGGGGGTAAGAACTTTTGAATACCTACTAGGTGCAAAGTGATTCAAAGGGCATAAATGGGATGCTTTGCCAGAACCTGCTCTTAGGTTCTTAGGAATTTTGCATAATGGGAGCAAACACCTTTCAGCTGAAACATGGAAGTGTGCAGCTAAGCCACAGTTATCTTGTTTTAAATCATTTTTGTGGAATTACGCTTTCTTCTGTAAATTGTTTTAAATAGCATCTTAGTTATATTGTTGTTTACTCTGCTTAATTAAGTATAGTATCATCAGCAGCTCAAGTAGTGACATCCCAGAAAATTCTGGAAGACAGAAATCTTGCTCAATTTTAACTATTTTATACTTATCTGTGGTCATTTGGGGGAGGAGATTCCCATCTGAGGAGTTGTAAAAATATTTAAACAATGCTTTATGATTTCTTGTTTGTTTGTTTCTTTAACTGCATGACAGATCCCCAAACCATATGCAAATGATTTTCAAATATCCACTGTTTAGGATTATCTAAAATGCTTTTCTGTTTGTGTGAGTAATTGAGCTTTGATCACAAACATCTGTGTTAAGTCTTAGCCCAACAGATGAAAGATATGATACTGAAAGGAGAGTAATCTGGAAGGCTCTAAAACCCATTTAGATATTTTATATGCTAACGAAATGCATGCGCACATATCAGTTAGGACCTTTTTTGTTGCAAGTGCCAGAAAATGGAACCCTGTGTGGCATTAGGATGGGTGGCTCAGGTACCTGAGGAGGCCAGGGGTAAAACTGTCTGTAGGGTAGGGCTGCCTGGAGGTTCTCAGAGAAAGTCATCCACACCCAGTTTCTCTCTATCTCTCAACTCTATGTTGTCTGTGATGACTCTGTGTTCAGGCTGGCTTACCTGGTGGTCACAAGATAGCTGCCACCCCTTCTACTCACATCCTGTTGGGCCAGTTCAGGGAAGGAGGGGCTCCCACCAGTGATGTCACCATTTCACCCTGGCCCTGATTGGATACTGTGTCCATGGCTGAACCAATCACTGAGATCCGGGAAGGCAGTCCTCTGGCCATTTCTACGTTGCATTATCCACTTTCGGAAGAACTGGGTTTTCAGAACAAAGTAATGGTTTTGTCCCAAAAGATGGTGATGCATGCTGGCTGCTCAGAAATAACAAATGCTGACTACAATATGCATGATAGTTTGTGTCTTCCCCCATATAATCATTTTGCAATTTGCATTTATTGTGAAATGCTAAAAAATCCTTTGTTTCATAATACTAGGAAGGGAGGGAGACAAACAATTTTTCTGTGTTTGTGAAGCCAACAATTAAAATGATCTCCACCCCCACCCCCTTTGGGCCTATATTAGTATTTGAAGCTGCTTTGGGGAAACTGCCCATCCAGCAGGGCTTATCTGTGAATTAACATGTCTATTTTTGAACTCCATGTGTTCTTAATCTAGTCTATGCTCCTTTGATACATGAGGTTTGCTCTGTACCCATGTAGTAATACAGTGAATGAAATCAGTGGTGTGTTAAAGTGGGGCACCCACTGGATTTCAGTGACAGAGCTGGGAATACATGTATGATGAGGGTTCAATGGACTGTTTTGAGCACAGTGCTGATCAGACTTGCGAAAATATTAAATTCTTTCCTGTTGGAGAAATTTAAATTTAAAATATGATCAATTTATACAATGACTCAAACAGTATTGATACCTATGTAGAAAATAACTTGATACCTATATAGAAAACATATTTTCTGTATAGAAAATAACTAGCAAAAGCCGCAAGAAGGGCCAGGTGCTGGGGCAGTAATCGCCCTGCTGGGGTCCTCACTGATGCCTCTTCTGGGGCTCAGGGTGGTGTCAGCAGTGCCGGCATGCTGGCCTTGAGGTGCGAGAGGCTCACTATGCTTCAGTGGCCCCTGAGGACAATCTGCCGAGTTTACCAGTAAGGGCCATGCTTAGTGACGGTCACCTCTACTCCACCAAGTGTTCTTGAGCAGAGGGCAGGTAAGGCTTCCTGGGGGCATGAATGCAGGATGGAGATGTTTCTTGCCAGTGGGTTTCAGCCCCGGGCAAGTTCGCTATGGATTCAGTGTGACCAAAGAAATTGACAGCAAAATGTTCTTGGGGTGAAAGGGTTATACCCAAGTGTATTTCCAGGTGGCAGGTCAGTCACTAGACTCCCATTCACTCAGAGCGAGTCTGCAGGCAGCAAGTCAGTCTCTGCCTCTGGGCCCCTCTGTCTGCACAGCCGTCCTCTGGGCCTCTCTGCACAGTTGTCCTGCACAACCATCCTCTGGGCCTCTGTCCTCAGCACTGCCACCATTCCAGCCTCTGCTCTGCTCTCCTGCAGCCTTGCAGCCCTGCCACCATGTTGTGCCCAGAGCACTGGGCGGAGCTCTTTATATAGAGTCAACACCCATGTATTGCCCACAGGTGTGCAGTGAGCCAGTCAACCAGGGCCAGGAGAGAATCCTGGCCACAGGAACTCTCATTTTATCCACAAGATGGCACAGGATGTGACCAGAGAATGCAAGGGTCTGATCACCAGAGATGAGGTTCCAGGACACGTTGACGAGTCTCACCTGAACAATGAAGTTCCCAGGTTTGCAGTTTTGAATGTTCACTTTGGATGCAGACTGCAGAGACAGGATGACAACAGGAAGATTGGTGGGAGGTATTTTGTTCGTCTGAGTGAGCAATAATGGTGGCTGGAATATGGTAGTGGCGAAGGGGATGGAGACAGTCGGATTGGATTTGAGATAATGATGAAAGAAAATTATCAGCATTTTTGGCTGGGATGAGGTGGAGGAAAAGGAGTGAGAAGAAATTGGGAACCTGGAAATTAACTTGCCATGAATAAGGTAGGCTCACAGATCAAAGCATCTTCTCCTAATGAGCTGCATATTCTTCATTTAGAAACGTGAAAGGATTTGGTGCTCTGAGTAGAGTATTTAATCAGGGATGAGCCTTTCTTGGGACAGGGATTAAAAGGTCTCAAACCAGGGGAGTGTTCAGGAAGCTGGGAAATTTATGATTGGGTGAATTTAAATAGAATTTTGTGTTTGTCCTTTAAATAGGAAATTTCTTAGCTGACTATATATGTTTTTCATATTTAGTTCCTTAATTTCTTCTGCAGTATTTCTGGAAGTGTTGGGAACCTGGATATGTTTAAAAGGATTTATGTTTCTTACAGTGAGTCTACTGAGACATACATAAGACTCATTTGTTTATGTGATGTATTATTTTATTCTTTTTGGGTGAATACTATTTTCGCTATTTGTTCCTGAGCAATGCTAGTGATGAGCAGGGATGTTTATCTTGAGTTCCAGACAAAACCAGGATGGAATGACTTTTCCTTGCATCGCCCTGCTGAGTTAAGAAGTGGTCCTTCACAGCCTGACAGTGCGCATGCTGTTTGGCAGGGAACCTTCAAAGGGAGCATTCCGGTGCTTTGGCTCCATTTGCCTTTTTGGTTTAAGTGCTAGGTGGAGTGGACGGCCACCACTGATTTCACAATTCTCTTCACCGCCAGTGAGGGGCCTTCGGTTGCCTGTGTGCGGCCCTGGCCCCTCCTCCTCGCCCTCCTCCGGGCTCCCTCCCCAGGGATCCTGCAGGGGCTTGGTCCTCTCCTGCCACCATCACTGCCTTGTGGCTCTTAACCTGAGCTGCTATCAGTTGCAGTGGCTATGGTTTGTTACCTCTATTTGTACTATAACTAGAAATTTGATAAGGTTATGTGCCTGTCAAATGATTTAGATGTCAGGTGTAGATGCAGCAAAGCAATTTTGACAAGTCAAACACTGGTGCAAAAAGCAGCGACAGGGATGACCCGCCGACAGGAGAAAGTAAAATCTCTCCCAGCCTCACTTTCTTTTCTCTTTTAACTCTAGGTCAGTACTTGAACCTCTTTAATTTGTTCCTTCTTAAGTGAATGTGACAAAGTGACTTCCAGCTTCTATCTAAAGGGCAATGAAACGGAAGCCTGCCTTTTGAGGGTAGATGCTGGCATTTGGGGAGATTTGACTTTGGTGTTCTGATAAAAACATTTGGGTCTGGGAACCTTATCTTTGACTGAAGCTGAGATTAAGGCCTTAGAAGACAAGGTCTATTAATGCCAGTGTCTGTTCACACGTATGTATTACAGAGGGCCTAGAATTTTTGCTAAGCTACGCTCCTTTCCTTTAGGTGGAGGTAAGGACCCAGTGCTCTGCAGTCCATGTTTGCTGTGTGGGGTTCTGCAGTGGAGGCAAGGACTCCAGGAGTATTGCTCACTGGCTTGTCATATTGTCTGTGGGATGAGGAGGTGGTCAAGACTCTGATGAGTAGGTTTAAGTTTCTTAAGAGCCCTTCATCCTTTTTTCTTGATTGATCAAATAACACATACTTTGGAGCTTTACCAATCTAAATCTCTTTAAAGCCCACATTGAATATATAGCTTTGCTTTGGCATCTACCTCACTGGAAAATTCCCCATTTGCTAGTGGTGGGTTTGGGCATTTGTCACCCTGTTAAAGGTTAACATGACCAAGAGCTGCTTCTGGAGTTGTATGCAGACTTCGAGTATTTTGACACTTTGTTTCATGAGGTTATGGAATGAATGGCGATATTCAAGTGTAACTCATCTTGACAGGGGTTTCATTATATTCGGCAAGCACAATTCAAAGAAATAATGAATTTATATTCAGGATAGTTTTGTTTGAGTTTATTTAAAGAAACGGAACACACACGATCCCCATAATAGCTCTTGCTACTGTAGTATTGATGGTGCTGACAAAGAGAAAACTCAGGCCAGATGGTTTCCAAACAGTGGAACCACCTGGCTCCTTGGCAATGCCAACTTATCTCCGTTTCTGAAATAGCTATACTCTCATGGACTGTGAAATGTGTAAGGGAGACGTTCAAGAGCGCAGGCAGAGCAACATCCAAAATTAGGATTATTAAGAGACAATAAAACATTGCTCCATGTCACCTCCAACTGGCCCCTCTCCTCCGCTTCCATTACTTTTAGAGTCTCTTTCCCTTTGCACCTATAAACCCAGTTCTTTATTTCCACCTGCAAAGTAAAAAATAGTTTTGCTTCCTGAGATGTTTGTTCTGGAGGGAAAAGAAAGACCCTTTGTCCTTTTGGGAAATGAATTCACCCAGACTCTGTGTTTTCAGACCCAAGGGAGACTTTTAGGTCAGCAAGGAAAGAATATAATTGCACCTGTAGCACCGTGAGATTATACTGAATTTGAAACTTCATAGAAATACAACCACAATGCTGTATTAATTGGTGTGCAGAGTTCAGTTTCTCTAATTATAACATTAAAGTTAAATTTGGGATTTCCTAGTATCTAATTTTTCCTGTGGGAAATCAGAATTAATTTAAAAGTAAAAATAACCTACACTCTTTTCTAAGTTGGTGCTTTCAGATGGCAATTACTGAAGTTTCATTTTGAAGTAGTTACTTTAGTCATTTACCCACTCATTTGATGAACATCCACTGAGCATCTAATTGGTAGTGTGCTTAACCATTCAGAGATCCAACACTAACTAATGTATTCATGTAAAACAATTAAAAAATCATTTAAGATCTTGTTTGCACAGTGTTTAAAATCTGGTCTTTTAAAGAAATGGTGTATTTTCATTAAAATTACATTTCAGTCCAAGTGAAGGCCTTGGCACTTTACAAAGCATTCGGATCACATCTCAAGGAGTGCTAGGGTAGAAGGGGCAAAGGGTTTTGGGAGAGTGGTCTGATTTTGACTCCTCATTCTGCTTCTCAACAGGCGGTGATGTTAGGCTTGTCTTACCACTAAGCTGAGGTTTCCTGTATTCGTTAAAATTCTTGGCTGCAAGTGATGGAAAACCCAACCCTCATTAACTTGAACGAAATAATATATTTTGAGGATATTATGGCACTAAAATCCACAGACTGTGTCTGTCCAGGCTTCAAAACAGCAGGAATCAGGACCGAAACACCACCAGCCGGGACTCTCTTTTTGGCAGCCGAGCTGCAACTGCCCCTTGGGTTCTGGTGGTGGCTGACGTGACTGCTGTTAATTCCTAAGTTTTAAATATTAGCGTTTAAGGTATCAAAAGGAGAGACTCACTGTGCACTTTGGGTCCCAGGTCCCAAATCCCCCAAATAGCTTGACTTGAACTAGCTTAGGCTACATAACTGGCTACTTTTGCCCATCTATGGGGTTAAAGAAGTGGGTCATATAGGAAAATGGCACTTACTGAGAAAACTAAAATGGATGGAGTGAGGCATGGGACTTACTAGAAGGAAGGAGGTTTTGGGTGGCCCAAACAGTAGGTTTCTACTACATTTTTCATATGTAAAAAATGGTAAAGCAGATCTCTCTTTTACAGAGTGATTTTTAAGGTTAAGCAAGATAGTCTGTCAAATGTGTAGTATAAGGCCTGATACCCTGTAGCTCTTTAATAGATCATAGCTGCTATTGCATAGCAGGGAGGTAACAAACAAGCATTTCTCAAAACTGATGTCTGTAATCAATGTGAAGCTCTCCTTGTTGACTGAGAAGCTGAAGGAGTCATAATTCCTCACTTCGTTCTTCAACACTGCTCATATTTTTATTTCTAATAGTTTCTTCTCTGTGGAGGACCTGAATTAGTACTAGGTTTCTAGTAGTAGCACAGATATGTTAATAACCTGTAAAAATTTCTGGGAAATTTATGTTTTAAATGAAATTCTGCATTAAGGATTTAATCTTTAAAATTTTTTGATTAAAATGCCTTGCTGAGATCTACGGGTTTTTCTTGGTGGTGAAAGCTATCTGTCATGGAAGCTGTTCAGGGTGTCACTGGTGTGCACATTAAGTAGAATGCATTTAGATTTCATTTTTCTTTTGCATTATTTTTTGTTTGTTTCTGCTGTTACTGTTTTTATTTTCCTTTTTTTCTGTTTTGTAGAAGTGGAAGAGATGAAAGTGTTTTCTTACAGAAAACAGTCGCTCTTACCTGATGGATAATGCCATTGCAGGTGTAGGAGTTGTTAAGACCAATTTTAATGACATTATCAATCTGCTGGGGGAGCAGCCATATGTAAGGAAAGGGAGGAATCATCTGTCACTTTCATCAGCAGTGACTCTTTGGGATTAAGGACAGGTTATTTTCACTTTCATGACTGTTTTGTGTTCTGCTCATGACCGGGTGCATTTGCTTGATTCTTGATTTTATCTTCTTTTCTTCACTGTCATTTGGATGTAGCTTGCTTTTCTGAATTACTGATTTCTAATTTACTCATTATTTGTTCCTAACTGGAAATTACCCATTAATGCTTTATAATTTGGAATATGCACACAGGAATGTTCTCTGTTGTAACTTCCTATCTTCTCTTTAATTGAACTATGCATGATATCTTCTGCTTCAAAATCATTTCAGTCTTATTCTACTCTTTATGTGAATTAAGCTGTTTATATTTAAAAATACAATAATCATAATCATGCAATGGGATGAAGCTAGCTCTCTCTAAAGGATTAATAATTAAGAGAACACATAGAGATCAAAATTCATAAATTGTCTGAATTATTAAATGTTATTTGAAAAGTACCATGGCAACATAAGTCAGCAATAGTCAGGCTCTATGGGTCAATTACTCTTCAGGACTATATCAGATATTAGAATAATTCTTTTTTGCTTTTTTAGTACCTGAATAGTTAACTGGATGATACTTTTCTCTTCTGAAAAAGTTAATCTTCGTCACCAGATACTTAATTTACCCCCCAGAGTAATTTATAACTCCTAAGCAGAATTTAGTAGATTAGTTACATTTTTCTATCTTGAAATTCTTGGTAAAAGTATGCATTATGGGTATATATTTTAGGCCCCAGTTTTCCTCATTAATATAGATAATGATGTTTTGGTTTGCATCAATATTTCCACCAACACTAAAATTTTGACAATGGAATTCTACCCCCCAGGTCTGACTTTACTAATAAAAAATGTAAACAGTAATTTCCTTCAAAGAAATAACTGAGAACACATTTTGAATGTGATGTACAGACTGTGTTGAACTCTACTTTGGATGATACATTTTCTTCCTTCAGTGGCTCATGAGGTTCCATCACAGAGAATGAATTAGCTTAAATTTTAAGTTATGCAGATCTTCTGGCTTCCTCTTAGAAGAAATATTCAGTTGGTTCCATTTTACTCTTCTTATTTACAGGACATTGTTTAGATCTCATGTGTATTCACTTTGATGTTTTTCATTTTGGCATTTTTTTCATTGTCAGGTGAATTAAAAGATAATGTCTGGGGAGATGCCAGAGAGAGAATTCTGCCTCCTGTTAGCTCTGTCACCTTCTAGAACTCCCTTCTTCATGGATAAAAATGGTCATTAAAATGTGGACCTGCTAGGGTTTATCTGAGAATAATATAGGGAAAGCATATATAAATTTTATTTATTTATTTGCTTGTTTGTTTGTTTATATACTCATTCATTCATTCATTCATTCATTCTGTTGTGATCCCCAAAAGACTGAAGGCATTCCCAAAGGCAGGTGGTACCGAGCTTGGCCCATGTGACAGGTAGAATGCATCCTCTAGATGTTTAGTTACTGGGAGTCAGTGCTTGCCTATGGACATTGAGTGCTGAGCATTCCTTCCATAGCACCTGCTGGCCTTCCCATCCTGGCTCTGCTTGCATGATCTGCAAGTGCTCAGTGCAGTGTCTTGGACATTATAGAGAGTTAATAGGTGACATTATGATTATCATCGCATTTAATTCTCATAAAAGTGCTATCAGTATTGTACTACATTATGCTTATTTTGTACACTTGTAATAAATAAATATAAATAAGGATTATATAATAAATAAATAAATGAATAAATATTCAAAAGAATATTATCCTGAGGCTCAGAGAGATGAAGTAACTTGCCCAAGGTCACACAATTATTAAGAGGTGGAGTTAGGGCCCAAGACGAGTTTGTCAAAATCTTGAGCCTGAGCTGTTAACTTCTAAGTTACATTTTAGTGTTTTAGTGGGTGATCTTTAATTTTCTTAGCTTATTGAGAAATTAATTAAGATGTGCTTTATTATGTATCCAGAATATTTGTTTAGAATAAAATTTAGATTTTAATGTTCTCTAAGTAAGAGAACTCTGGTGAAGTTGGAGTGTGAATATACATAGACTACTGACAAATCTATAAATATCAGTATGTATCTCTGAATGCAGTGGAAAGCTAATTGAAAGCTTATGATCTATGAAAATTATTTCAATGCTTTTTAATTATGCTTAAAAAGCAATTAAAAATTTAATTCTATTTAATTAACCATAAATTTACAAATCATGAGATTAATTTATAAAAAAGATTTGCTTTTGAGCTCATTTGCCTTAACATTTGTTAAAATTAACTTCGCCTTAAAAAAAAAGCCCTTAATCAGATTTTCCTTTGTAGTTGTTTACTTTCTATCTAGCATTATGAGATCAGTTAATTTTCTGCATTTTAGACATTAAAAATACAAAACCAGTAATAAACAATCATGAAATAGTTATTAAGCTTTTCATATATGCTTAGCACCAAGCAAAATGCAATGAGATAGAAAGAAGCATATGGTCCACATTCCCCAGGAGTTTAAAATCTACGAAACTATAAAAGATGGTACATAATTGAGTACTAAATTTTGCGGTTCAAACTAAGAATTTTGCATGTAGTTTAGAACTTAAGTGACCCTCACAATCTTTCCTTGAAGAAATGTAAAGAAATGTAAAAATCAATCATGTCATGAAAGATAATAAAATTGGTCATTGATTTCATTGTATCAGTTGGAGACTTTTAGATGTGTGAGATAAAGAGGAAAATAACCTGAATCATAATCAATATGCCTGTAGATTTTTGACTTCCATTAAACATATTCTGACAAGGTAGTAATGCTAAATCATGTCCCCCTCTCACTTCCTCCTTCCTGGATTCTCCTTAGACATCTGGTCTATTGTGAGAGGCCAGGGTCCTCTTCTGTGCCTGCTCTTCCTCATTAATGAATGTTTGGAGTACCTTTTACAATGCCCTTTCCCTTCTTTCTATTTTTCTTTTCCTTTTGGTGCAGTTCAGTGTTTGCCAATATATTGAGACAGCTTCATTAAGATGAAACTTGGAGTGACTGATTTAACTTTCTGGATATGGCTGTCCACTGGCTCCGTTGCTTGCCATGTATGGAAAACCCAAGTCTTGTGGTTAAGCTGACTGAAAATACCAACTCAATTCCTGGTTCCCATATTCTTTCCTATTCTCCTACTCAGGATTTTTGTTTAACCTCTGGGCACCTCAGCTTCCCCTCTGGAGTTTTAAAACTCTGTCCCTACTTTCTTTGAAAATGTCTTATTGTAAAATATTTGAACAATACAAAAGAGTACGTGAAGTGTACATGTAAGCATTACAGCATGAAAAGGATTACGTGTGAATCTACCTTGCAGTTTAAGAACTTGAACATCATCAGGAACAGGGAAGCTTCCTGCCCATCCTTCCGTGAGCAGATTTCCTCACACTCCCCTGGAATTGCCGTCTATGTATGTGTTCCTTGATTTTTTCCCCTTCAACAAAATGTTTCCCAGATTCATCTGTATGGATCCACGTAGCTGTAGGTCATTCATTTTCACTCCTGGATAATATTATACAGTATGAATATACAACAGTTTATTCATTCTCTTGTGAATGGATATTTAGGTTGTTTCCAATGTTTTTGATAATACAGTTGACCCTTGAACAATGTGGGAGTTAAGGGTGCTAACTCCCCATACAGCTGAAAATCCACATTTAACTTTTGACTGCCCCAAAACTTAACTACTAATAATCTACTGTTGATTTTAGGGTGGGAAATGATAAAATAGACTAGTAAAATAGACTGCATATGTTTTATGCATTCATGACATACCTAACTTTTTCTTAATTAAAAAAATATTCCTGGGCTATATGGGTCATCTGCAAGTTTTTTTCAAATTGTCATAGATCTCCAAGAAATTTTCCAGTGTATTTATTGAAAAAATCCACATGTAAGTGGACCTGCACAATTCAAACACGTTACTATGAACATGTTGGTCTGTGTCCCGAGAGGCTCACAGGCAGGGGTTTCTTTGGTGATGAGACTCCTCGGGGGCAGAGCTGCTGGACTGTATGATGTGCCCATTTTTTATTTTGCTACTGATTCTTACTCTGCTTTCACTTCATCGTTCAACAAATTATCAGTCTATGGGTCCATTTGACTTTTTTCATCAGAAGTGGCTTTCTGCCTAAGAATGGCCTTTCTCTGTAAGGGTTTTTATTTTCTTCATTTATCCATCTTGTATAATATTAATTATATGGTACTTGCAGCATTTGGGGGAGAAAACTTTGATCTCAGAATTAGCAAAGATTTCAACTTGCAGCTCACTTTACCATTTTGCTTTTTCACTGTCTTCCTTTTCAGTTATTGTGAGCCTTTTTCTTGAGCTGGGCTGTTCCTCTGTGTGAATTTGTGAGTGCTGCTTGCTGATGACCCCAAACACAGAATATCACTGAGCATGCCCACGTTGGCAGAAATGATCACATGAAAGTGACAAGTGCCATTTTTGAAATTTAGTGAGAAGGAGGAAACTAATACCTACTAATGACCTGCTGAAGGCATGCCCTAACTTGGTGCTTCCACATTTATTTTAACCCTCCAAACATTGTGTGGATATTGTTCTTTTTCCTTTTCTTTTCTTTTTCCTTCTTGTAGCTGAGGATCAGGAGTTTTGGAGAAATTGAACAAATTAAGATTACAGGACAGAATTAGGGTTTAAAGTCAGGTCTTTTAATATTTGATTTAGGGTTCTAATCTATAGTAGAGGAAGATAAATGTGTGTGTACATGTGCATATACACACACACATGGCATGTCCATATTCTGTATCATTCAGTATATGGAATACATTTTTTACATTACATCTAAAGAAAAATACATCAAGTCAAATTGCCTCTTATGTATGTTTCTTGCATTTGACTTTCAGAATGCATTTTCAGAGTGCCTCCATCCAGTCTTGAAGGGATAAGCCTGTAAGAAACTGAGACAGACCACATTGCTTTCCAGCACTTTCTTTTCTGAACTCACCATGGCATCTTCATTCTGTTCTCTCCCCTTCTGTGTCCTTCCTGCCCCCTCCTCACACAGCATGCAGCCCACCTGGGTGGCTGTCTGAGGGAGGCCAGGTCTGAGGCTGGGCCCAATAACTCTGCATTCTGTGGTCCTGAGGCAGTTCTGTAATAGCCGACGACTGGGGAGGAAGGACTAAAATCACTGCCGCCTAGCCAGTCTCCTGTCCTGCTTATCTCTAGTAGGTTAGTACCATGACCAGAAAGTGTCTGTTAAATTGCTCTGCTTACAGCCCTTACCTCCTATAGGTCTTATTGAAATGTCACCTTCTCACTGGGGCCCTCTCTGACCACTGGATCTAAAAGGGCAGCATTCTTACCTCTGAACCTGGGCCAGAGTCCTGCCCTCTCTGCTTCAACCCCTTTTCTTTCTCTTTCCATTCTCCCTCCCTTCTTCCCTTTCTTTATCATTTATTAATCAATTCCCATCAGCCAGGTGCTATGCTGGGTTCTGGGATTGCAAAGATCAATGTGACTTTGCTCTGGTTCCTGAGTTCCATGTATTTAGAGTGGGGACTGTGACCCCATTGTAACTGCAGTTCAGGGTGATAACTGCTCCAATGGGCAGGTGTAAAGCTACGGGGCCCCAGGGCTGAGAGGAGCCAGTCCTGCTAACAGAGGAGGACTGCTGGCACTGAGTGTGGTTGAATAAACAGATCACGCTTCCCATCTGCCAAAGGTAGGGAGCAAAAGGGAACATCCTGTCAGCGACAGAGAATCCTGAGTAGTCTTAGGAGAATACTTTTCAAATCCTGTGGTGTGACTCTTGGCAGACAAATTGTCACCCAGCACCTGCACAGATGGGGTTCAGGATTCATTCCCACCTGTGTGGTCACCTGATGACACATCCAAAGTGTTTTGTAGGGGTCTGACCATCGGCAAAATCCAACCAAAAATACGTTTCTATTCTAGAATAATAGTAAAATTTGTAAATGTGAACTAATGGCTGATTCTTAATCCAGTATATTTTGCTTTGTTAACCAGGATCTTTCTGATTGTTGTAGAACTGTTTCTTCTGATGGCTCATGACAAACTTAATAATCCTTTCAAATCAAACAAAAACTAAAATGATGATAATATTGCTTGGTATTTGCACATCTTAAACTTCCTAAAGTTCTTTTCTGTGCTTTATGTCATTCAGTCTCTACATCTTTGTTAGTTAGGGACTTAACAGGTCTGTAATTAGTGATGAAGAAACTTTGGCACAGGGAAGCTGATATCTGTGAGCTGGCTGGCAAGTGACAGGGATGTAATAGGAATTCCAGGCTCTTGTCCACTAAAGAATGCTTTTTCCATGATATTATCCAGTCTTTTAAACTATTAAATCTTGTGTCACAATTAGGAAGAACCAGACCATGAAAGTAAAAGAGGAGAAATTCACACATTAATATTTATTGGGAACCTTCCTGTACATGTGTATACGTCTAGGCACAATGGGGTGGGTTGTATTAATAAGAAGTCTTTTGGTTATAAAAGGGAGAGCTTTTTACATTAGCTCACATAACTGATAAGCCTAGCGGGTCTGGCTTTTGGAAGAGTTAGATCCCGGTGCTCACATGGTGCTGCGAGGATTCTCAATCTCTTGCTTGCCTCTGTGCTGGCTTCATCATTTTTGGGTAGTGGCCAGATGGTGACCAACAGCTTCAGTTTTACAGCCTACTAAACTAGCCAGGCCATGGAGAAAGAACAACCCTTTCCCAAGAGTTCCTACCCAAGTCCTGGATCTGTGGCTCATGGACATACTGGATTGTGTGTATGGGTCAGTTCTTGGGTCTGAGGGTGCAGTATTCTCATTGGCTGGATAGGGTCATATTGTGGGGGCAAAGTGGACACATAAGATTGAAGAGGGGAATTCTCTCTGCCATTTGATCTCTTTTTATATACACTTTTCTCTCAGAATCAAACTATGCATGACTGGGAAACAATCAGATACAACATTTAAAATTAGAGATACAGGATGTAGGTGGGCATAAAGAGGTGGGCTGGTGAAAGGCTTAAAGTCTCCCTGTGTGCAGGTAGGATTGATCCAGTGGGCTAGGGTTTGAGTTGGTGCTGAGAGTATATGAGGCTTGATATATATACCCTTGAAGGGGTCACACCATCTTCTCACACTCTGCAAACCAATCACGGAGATGATTTAATACTCTTCAAAACTAGTAACAAGGCAAATCCAACTCAGTTGATTCTTACATGTCTTGTGAATGTAGAATGGACCATTAAATAGTAATCAGCTCAAAACCTGGAATTTAATGTTTTTTTCCTTTCAGTTCTTTCTCTGTAAATTGCCATTAAAAAAACCCCCAAACTAATCACACAAGGAATATGTGATTATGCCTTCTCTGAAACTGCAGTAAGGATGTTAAAACTTCGCCTATATATTTTCCATCTTTCTTCTTCATACCTGTCGCTGTTATAATCACATCATTTTTCTTACTTGCTGCAAGCAAAGCTAAGTGGCTTCCCTGCTTAGTTAGGCATGAAACACTGAGAAGGTACTGGAGTGTTGTGTCTTCACACATGCTGGGAGATGGAGGGTCAGAAGGCTAATCTCATTCAGCATTTTCTGAGGGAGAAAAATAATGTGGTTTATTTGATCATTTATTTATGAAAATAGTTAAAGTAAGGGTTTTCATACTTTTATAAATTTAAACAAAAATATGGAGAGAAAATGAGATATTGTTAAGCTAAAAGTGTTCAGAATGTCTAACTGTTTCTATTTGTTGTCATCTGGGATTTTTTTTTTCTTTCAAGCTTTTCTGGTAAAAAAGGAAATCTTCCAGTAGGCTCAAGCACAACGATGCCTGAGAGAATCAAGTATTTAAACACAGACACGACTCAACAAAAACAGTCATTCCATGCTCAACCAAGTCAACTTCAAATTTATGCAGAAAGTTCCATGTACAGAATCATATTTTTATGAACCTGAACGTTAATTATTCATTTAGGTGTTAATTTGAGACTGATAATTATGAATATAAAATGGTGATTATATGGGTTCTCAAGAATGTGTTTCCATATTTCTTGGTATTTAGGCTTTTAAAGAAATAAGAACAAAGTGATGTCACTGCTTCAGTCATTAACAAGCAGAGTATTTAAGTGGCGTGACTGTTATTGTCATTATGCTAATAGTAGAAGATGGGTCTCTCTAAGATAAAGCATTAACTATTCCAGTCCCTCAAGGAAACTAAATTTCAGCTTCCCTGGGTTGTAATTAGAAAAGAAGTTTATTTAAATACCAAAAAAAAATCTTAGATACCTCAGCACACAGAATACCAAGGGCATGTGCTTCAAGTTTTTTCATCTCTAGGTGTGGCCTGTTTCATAAATGGTTCAGTAAGCATTTCTGTACTTGACATTTGGCTGTACAGCCTGCTGTAACCAGAGCAGTTTGCTTTGCCTTACCAACTAGAACGAAAACTCCCTCAGGGCAGGGCTAGCTGTTGGTGATTTTTGTACGTCTTCCTTCCCAAGCCCAGGCTCCACATGATGCTTTGTCCCGGACAAGATGAGCATGGGAACAGATTTAGGTTTCTTTTTCCACATTTTTTTTTCCTTGAGTAGTAGTACAATTATTAATCATGATAATAATAACTATTATGGATCTCTTGCTTATTTGCTGTCAGCCAGGTATGTACATGAGGACATTTGAGCCTCTCCTTATGACTTATTAAATAGCGTTGTTTAGATATTGTTGTTTGCCATTTTGTGGAGGAGCCCACCAAGGCACAGTATGGTTAAGTAACTTGCCTAAGATCATGCAGTCAGTGGAGCTGCTGGGATACAAACCAGGCGGTCTGGCTGTGCCCCACTGCCTCCCGCTGTGCAGAGCTGTCAGGAGGCAGTGCTTCCAAGTTCAGCAGTTTCTGTGCTCCTGGCCTAGCCTAAGTGGGATTTGGGATTCCTCTGCTTACTTTTCTTTTTTTTTCGTTCTTTCATTCCTCCCCATCCCACCTTCTCTCAGGTCAAGTACAAAAGAGATTTTGAAGAAAGCAAAGGAAGGGGCTTCAGCATTGTTACAGACACTCCAGAACTACAGAGGCTGAAGAGGACTCAGGAACAAATCAGTAACGTAGGTGACCATTTGTTCATTCACGTGATAGCCCTAACTTGTGTTTCTCGATGAAAAAATGAGACTGGGTGACTTGGAAGTGTGTCCTTGTTGCTGTGGTACACAAGCAGTCCTCAGTGTACCCATAAGAGATGCCAAGTTTATCTGTTAAACTCCTTCCCTTTGATTTCATCACCGTTGCCTAGAGCCTAACACTTTAAGAACAATGACTGTATTTCTGAATACACATTTAATTAAGTAGATTTACTAAATACACTTACTAAATAAGTCAATTTAGTTAAATGAGTATTCTGAAATATAGTCATCGCTATTAAAAGAAGCTATTGTAATTTAGCATCTTATTTCATTTTCAATGGTTCTCAGCTTTTGAATTTTTCCCAAAGAGGACTTTTATAGTTAATTTTAAGAACCTGGCACTTACTTTTGCTGTGGTGAACACAAAAAAAGTACATACAAGCTTACTTATCATGAGAAATCTCATATTTGCTAATGTGTATATAAGATTCATACTTTGAATTAGTTATTTGTTGAAATGAAGTTATTACATGTAATTTTTGAAATATACATCTACATGTGGAGTTGCTTTGGATTTGAAAGCTGTGACTTGTGAAGTAACATATTTTTCTTGAAAATGAAAACTAAGAGTAGCAGAAGTTTAAAACATATTAGCGACCAAAAAGTGTCAATTCAGTACTAAAGGTGGATAAACAGTTTGTCTTAATTTTTGTAATTCATGCCTGTGATTATGTTTCTTTCAAAATATTATATGCAGTTTGTCAGAATATATTTTTTTAAAGAAGTAAATGAGTTCAGTGTTAGAAATCCAAGGGGAAATATGGTGCGAATCAACAACCGTGTACATGCTATAAAAGTATGTAAGAAAATATGCAACATTCATATCATTTTTCATGAGAAGTATAGATGGTATGTCATTGTACAGTCACTGGACTTTGAATATCTGGATGTTATAAATGATGTAGTCTTATTTTCTAGGAAGTGTTTAATTAGTAGATGGGTTTAAACTCAACTGGTATTTGGCCATCATCATTATATATGTAGTGACAATTTGCAAGTAGAATTATAGTATATCATTTGAGAAAGTATTTGTCAAAAGTTCAGAAACAATGATTTGATGTTTAAAAAACTTAGGGAGTGAGTGAAGGTTGAGAAAACACTTTGTTTTACCACAGTCTCTAAGTTTTATCCTTTGTTTCCTTTTTCACTGGGCTTTGTTTTGGTAAAAACTTTTCCTTTGAAGAGATATGGTTGAATTTTAAGGATTTGTAGCTTTCGCCTCTTAGTTTTTCTACCGCTTCCAAACAACCCACCAATCATGTAGACTGAAGATTACTTCCCCTCATCTTTATTCCTTTTCATTCTTTCCTTAAAACAAAAACCTATTTTTGCTTTAAAAAATGCAAATTAGAGATATATCCCACCTGCAGTTACATCTGGTAATATGTAACTTTCTTTGGATTGTTTTTGGGAAATTAAAAAAAAAAATGGTGTTGCACAAAACAAAATTATATTGTAAATCTTCAACCATCACAGAAATTTGGTTCAGAAAGAACTAGATATTCCTACTTAAGACATCCACATGACAGCTAACATAAGGATTGCAATCCATTCAAAGGTAAGCCTTTTAATTTATATTCAAATTAAGTCAATATTCATATTTAATAAGAAAAGAACTGATCATTTCACCAAACTTTATCATTAGCAGGAATGTACATTTTATTCAATACCAGAGGCTGTTTGCAGATCCACTCTTAATTATGCAAAAAACCTTTATAACACAGGTATGTATAAATCTATATCATATACATAGTTGTATATACAAAATACCATTTAGATAAAGCCTATAATTTATATAACACTTATTTTTAAAAGCATATAGTTACCTAACATCTTAAAAAAAAGTTTTTTTTTTCACAACTGTCCTGATGTTAGCAAGTCTTGCAGTCTTACAAGTAGTTCTTTCAGCCATGATGAGGCATGTTAATGTTTGGAAAGCAGTAAAAAATATAGTCATAATATTCCTGTTAGGGATTTACTCTTGAAGAAAGGGAGCTGTTAAATATTCCGAGGTCTAGTGAATTCATTATTCATTTATAAGTCTGCAACTTCATGTATTTTTTCCGTGACCTCACAGAGTTTTCCATATTACCCGATGGCGCTTTTTTCTTTAAGAAACTTGGGTTAATCTGAAAGGTGGTCCAGTTTTCCATATTACTTGCAGATAAATCCAAACACTTAAATATATTGGCCAAATTCAGACAAATATTTTTGACTGTGGTCTGGATTGTGTCATGTTTGAAAGGAAGATGGTAAGAAAATGTCCAGCCTGGAGAGACACTGGAATCTTCCTATGGGAGATACTGGGATGAGAGGACTCATTCTGAAAAATTACAAAGGATATGAGATTTGAGCTCCAAGGTTAATATGGGTTGATGTAGGTGCGTTAACGAAGTCAGGGTCGTTGCAATCTTTATTTTCCTGTTAGCTTCATTTTTGTATTTGTTTTCACTTTTACCTATTATACCTTTGCATATTGTGTGCGTCTTTCTAAGCTACCTTTAATCCCTTTTGGGCTGAAGAAAGTATAAAGACCTAAAACAGTGGATTTAATGAAAACTTCTAGATGTTTGGGGTAATATACTATAGATGAATGGGCAGTTTTGATTGCTTGAGTCTGTGTCTGTGCTATGAAGTTTTTTTCAGCCACTCTCATACTCATTTGTCCAGGGTTCGAAATCACTTGGAAATACACCCACTCAGTCACTTGGTGTGTGGGCTAGAACACAACTGTAACTTTGAAATTGTGTGTAGTGAAAGTGGTGATTGTGTTTAGCCTGGACTTCTCTTCTGCAGGGTGGGGTCTGTAATGACAATTGAACCTGGGAGATTTATTACATGCTGCGATTTCAAATTCTTCTGCTATATTAGTATAGCTGCAGGAAGAATAAGAAAAGGGCAGGATTTGAGAATTAACTGAATGGTTGGAAAGAAACAACATTTTCTAAAATAATTATTTTCCCATGAACTTTCAGAAGTTGTCTAATTGCCTTCCTCGTCCACCAGTTCTTAGGGCATAAATTCAGAAATGGTAGAAATGTCCTAGGGCATCTCTGCATTTTCTTTTCTTAGTCAGGTTTCAGGAAAATGTTCTTGAAGGACAATGTACAAATGCGAATGGAAGAATACTGTGCCTTTTTCAAAACCTTTTTTCTGTTGTCCTTACAGCTCTAGCTTGTGTGGGTAATTGTAAAGACTGCTTCTCATTCAGGTGGTTACCACCCTCAAGTTTGTAAGTAGTGCATTCAGAGAACCGGCAGCAGGGCAGGAAGGCAGAATCACTGCCAGACATGTAAGGGCCTCAGTCCAGCCTTGAGAAGACTTGTGTGTTTTGTTCTCCCAGTTTCCACATTTTTCCAGCTGCACTTTCAATTGGCTGAGACACTCTGTGGATAAATTGTGAAATAAAAGTGTAAAGTCCAACACCAGGAGACTTTTACAATCTTTGTGCTGTAGATAAAAATCTAGATGTTCATTTTCTAATTTATTTCAGGTGGAGAAGGAAAAAAAAAAACCCAGACAAAATCCTGTATTTTACAGACTGACTGAAATAGTAAGTGTACCATTATGTGGTTTGTCAAGAGTTGTGCCTGTCCTTGACTTTGAGACGAAAGAATTGTGCATGTGTGTGTGCCCATGTGCCTGTGTGTTGGCTTCACTGAGAATCCTTAGAACCTGGTGTCTGGCCCACAGACAATGCAGACAATAGTATTTTCACCTGCTCTATGTTCTTTCCCTTATTCTGTCAGTATCTGTAATTTTGGTTTTCTATCCTGTTTCCCAAATATTCTTTTTGACTACCATTTTCAGTTTAGCATACCCATTTCCATTTTCCTTAGAATTGCTTGCTTACTTTATAAGAAAAGCTAAGGTTGAAAGCTATTTTTTAACATTACTGAAAAAATGTGTCTCTCTGTAATTTGATATTGAAATGTAATTATTTTTAGATACAGCTACTTATTTTTTCACTAACTTCTTAGAATGCAAAATAAATTATATGCTTATTAATAAGCTGCCATAGATACTGCTGATTTAGTTTCCTGAGATTTTGTGAGTTAGCTTAAAAAAGGATTAGATTACATTAGAGGTAAACATGGCCTAATAATTGAATAGCAGTGTCTATGGACTATCAAAAGATTTGATTCAAAGTTAGGTTGAGTGTCAGGGTGAGCATGAGGGTAGGGATGATTATCTAGGGATCTGGTCTCTGTTTGTAATTTAAATAAATCATTTTGATAGAGACTGACTGTGGCCATGTTCAGGCTGCTGACGGTGTGAAATTGAGTTGTATGGTGGACAGAAGACAAGCAGTCAAGAAAAATCCCCAAAGGCAAAATTTGTTATGTAATTGGGTCAACTCATGCATGAGAAATGCATGCTAATTGTAAACTGGTGGCAAAATTATAGTGTATGGGGCAATTAGGTCTTACATGAACCCGAACAACTGACATAGAAGGATTTTTCGCTTTATATTCAGGAAACATAATAAAAATTTTTTTTTTTGAAAGGTGAGAAGGTAAAAATTAGAAAGTCACTTGGCCTTGACATAAAATATTTGTTAATTTTGTTCCCTGTACAATAAGCAAAACTGTTTTACAACTAATGAAACATTTATATGAATGCTTCTGATTCTGAGAAGTAACATTTAATATACTAAGTAGTTTGGAAAGAGAATGGTATTTTATTCTTGTTATAACTTGTAACTGGCTTGATTAACATAGATGATTAGTTATGAGATCAATGGTTTCGATTTAAGCCCCAAAGGCAAGTATTTTCACAGAATGAATTTGTGTGTTACTTTAATGGACTGTAACTTACCTCCAGCTTATCTGAACCAGTAACTCTGATGCATTCCTGAGTGATAGGGGGTCAGTAGCATTATCTTTAAAGCAAAGATGAACTATGTCAAAGAAAGTGATGGGATAATGACGTTTATTTTCCTTATAATACCTAACACATGTAGGAATGCTTTATTCATTTTGAAGCACTCAGTGACATACCCAGTCTAATGAGATCCTCCGAACAACCTCTCCTCGGGGAAAGTATTTCTGTAAGACATACCACAGTGTACTTTCATGAGAAAAATATATGGAAAATTACCTGTTGGTCCTTTCTTGTTTCCAAATCTGTGGTTTCCCTTACACTTGGTTTTGCTTTATTTTTCCACCTAAGGGAGAACTTCAAAGGTTGATCTCTTCTTTTTATCCTCAACTTTTTAGCCACAGTCACTTAAAGAGACAAATTCATCCCAGACCAGTAATTACTCGTGCACGTCCAGGACAAGCGTTGTGGTTATAAAATGGAATCGTCTAAAGGGGAGGTTTGAAAAGGGCCCCCATAATGAAAGAATTAACACATAGGATTTCATTTTGGAAACAGAGAGTGAGGATCCAGCAAGCCATTTCTGAAGATCCTTCTTTTGGGAACTCCCCTTTCTCCATTCTTTTAATCTCCCCTGTGTCCTGGCCCTTATCCTGCCTGAGTCATTGCAGGAGCCTCCTGATTGGTCTGCTCTCCTTCCCGGCTCTTGCTGCGGCTTCCGTTGAGTCTTAAACACTGCCACCAGAGGAGTCTTTCCAAAATATCTTTTCATCAAGACCCTAACTATGACCCACTAAAAAGCTTTCCTTAGGCCTCCACTCTGAGTAGGATCAACTGTGATCTCCTAAGCCCTCCATTGTGACTCTCAGGACCCACCACGATCTGCTCCTAAATCATTTCCCACCTTATCGTTTACTGCCCTTTGGTGCTGTTCTTCCATTTCCTGTATAGGCTGGGCTAACGTGCTTCGTTCTGGCTTTTGCATGAGTCATTCCTCCTGTTTGGAACCATTTTGCACTATCTGTGAATGACATGCCCAGCACCTGATTCAGACCCCAGTGTGATCTTTCTCCTCTCTGAATCATAATAGAGCTCTGCACGATGGTCCTATGATGTGTAGCACTCATTTCACACATCATGTCCCATGTCTTGGTTTTAATTAGCATTCCATGTGTATGCATTTTACCTTCCTAATAACTTCATGAGGGTGAAGATCATCCACACCTCTTTCATTTTACTGTTTGCATTCCCAAGAATGCCGGTCATGGCCCTTTGTACTTTCTCTTCCTCGTCACACCCTGGATTCAGGCCCTTGCACCTCCTGCTGGCATTGATGGAATAAGCCTCCTGCCTGTTCTCGCCTGTCACATGGCTACCTCTTCTCCCTCCCAAGCTCTTCTCAAAGTTTCTTGCAAGGTTATTGAATGCATGTCTGATCATGTCACTCTCTTTCTTCAAATCTGTCAATGGCTCCCTATTGCCTTTGGGATACGATGTAAAACCGTTATCACAGAATGTGAGGCTGCCCCTGGTTGAGTGGCAGCTGGGATCTCCAGCCTGGGTGACCCTGAGCCCCTCTGCTTCAAACTTCCATCCAGAAGTCCAGCTGCACCCTCTCCATAGCTGTCCTCAGCATTCAGGCTGTCTTCTCTTTCCTCTTTGCTCTTTTCTCTTCCCTGAACTTGTTCTTCCTCTTGCTGCCATGGCAGTCTGGTTCTGTAGCTGCAATGTGTCTTCCTCCTAGACTGAGTTCTATGAAGATTCAGGCTGTGTCTTTTCCTCTGGAGCCCCAGGGCCTAGCATAAATGAATTGACTTCTTGTGCCAACAAACTTTCTTGCTGTGGCCTCTGGCTCTGCTCAAGGCAGCTGGCTCTGTGATGGCTTACCCAGGACTGCCCCTGAGAAACACACTCATTCTGATAACTTTGCGAATTGAATTTCATCTTATAATGGAGATTATTACAAAGAGTTCTAATTTTTCCAGATTTATTTTAATCAAACATCTCTTTTAAGGTCTGTGTAGATAGCACATCTGTTCTCTTCCTTAAAACTCCAAATCTTTCTTCCATCCCATCATTCTCTAATACAAGTAGCTGCCTAATAAATATTTGTTCAGTCCATGACTAAATTATTTTTAAGGGTGTTATTTCTTCCATTCCCTCTAGTTTTTTTTTTTTTTCCTTTTCAGAAGGGTTTTCCTTTCCAATTACTTCTCTGTCTAGGCAAATAGAATCTTTCCTAGGTTGTGTGCTACAGGTAGGGTAAGGAGCTAATTTATCAACACAATTGCTAATGCCTAGAATAGTGCTTGACATATAGCAGGTGCTCAGAAAGTGAAGAGGCAATATATTTAAAATATTGACTAATTTTGCATATTCTTTCTCTTGAGGCGCCTCTTTGCGAGAGAGATTTTAGCTTTTAAAATTGCTTTGAAATTGTCATTTGTTTTTGTGCTGCTTGATTAAACACCTATTTTTTACTTTTTCCCATTTTTACTGAAATATTCAGTGATTTCTATTGTTCTATCCAAAGTCTGTAGCAGTATCCTCTCTGTAAAGCAGGACTATTTGCCTTCAAAAGACCACTTAGCTTTTAAAATTGCTTTGACTTTGTCATTTCTTTTATTTCTGTGCTGTTTGATAAACACCCGGTAATTAATTCTTTTTGGTGTCTAAGTACCTGAAAAAATCGGGCTTACATTAAACTGCTTGGGCTTTCCTAACAAAACACCACAGGCTTTATGACTTAAACAACAGAAATGTATTTTTTCACAGTTCTAGTGGCTGGCAGTGCCAAGTGAAGGGTTCCAGTGAGAGCCCTCTTCCTGGCTTGCTGCTGGCCACCTTCTCACTGTGTCCTCAAGGGGTCTTCCCTTGGTGCATGTGTGAGGGGGAGGGGAGGAGAGAGAGGGAGAGAGGGAGGGAGTGAACGAGCTCTTTGGTGTCTCTCCCTCCTTCTGTAAGGACACCAGTTGAATTGGATCATGGGCCCAGCCTTATGACCCCATTTAATCTTAATTACTTTCTTAAGGGCCCATCTCCAAATGCAGTCACACTGGGGGTTAGGGTTTCCAGATAGATATGCATTTGGTGGGCTAAATTTAGTCCAAAATGGGGCTAATGAGAAATGATCTACTGTGATCACAGGGTAGTTCTAAGATAATTAAGTGATGTGCATTTTGCAACTGTGAGCTACAACAAGAGCCAGTTTCTTCAGTGGAGGGAGGTGACAACCACCTGTTGCCATTCCATGAAAACATCTACATTCCGTTTTTTATTTTTTCCTGCTTTCTGACTAAACAATCTTTACTAAAAAAAAATTTCCTTCTAGGTCCTATTTCCAGGCTCTAATTGGCCCTTTCAAGTCTCTTTTTATTGGTAGTTTTGAGCCACAGTCATTTATAGAAACAAAGATAACTTACAGTAGTCATTATGTTTTTAAGTGTTCCGGGCCTCAGCTGAATTACATAGCTCAGAATATAGATTTCCCATGTCCTGGGCTGGCAGTTTGGCCTGGGAAGATGTGAAGAAAAAGGAAGACAGAGGTGTGACAACAGGAAAGAAGTATGCCTGTGCCACAGGGAGAGTCTAATACTGACCAGCTTTTAAAAAAAGTCTCCATTTCCAGTACATTATACAGATTGGAAACTTAGAAAGTACCTGAACTTTCTTCTAGATTTTATTATATCTTTTGGGACATACCTACAGTGAGCACATACTGAAATGTTAAAGAAAAACCAGAAATCTCACATGTATTTGTGAGGTGCCCAGACGTGACGTATCAATGATCATGCCACATAATTATAATTTCAATGGGTTTTTAGAGGTAGGTTTAAAACCCATTGTTTTTTCAGTTAATAGGTATAATAGTCAAATGTCTTCTATCTTTTCAGGAGTTTTAACTTATTAGGAGGTCGTGAATCAATAACGTCATTTTTAAAAAGTATATACAGATATGTTCTTTAATTTGCATTTCATTTTCCTAGAAGAATAATGTCACAAGAATAGCTTTTCTTTATTTTTTGCTCATACTTTCTACTCTAGTTTTCTTGTCCACCATTGTCAGGTCTGATTTTTAGCTTCTTCTCTTTTGTATAGAGAAGATCACATGCAGTGTGGCTTGCAAAAGGATATCTCTAAATACCCATTAGGAGGGTCTCTTGCTTTTTGTGAAGTACCCCCAAACTTGGTTCCAAGGACAAGAAGCAAGAAGTTATGATCATGTTTTTGTGTGCTTATAGTAATGACTGAGTTTTCTTCTTGTGGTTACATTGACTGTAATGAAGTCAAGCTTTAACTTGTTTGCATTAAGCTTTTACAGCGTTTCATTCCTAGAATTGTGAGAGAATTTGCCTGTGTTTACAAACTGTAGAAGTATACAGATTTAGAGAAAGGAATGAAAGAAAGGAATCTTAAAAATCATTCTGTTCTTCTTAACATTTGTTATTTTTGATAGAATTGATCTCCTCCAAACAAGATGCTTTAAATATATACTTTCGTTGTACATTTATTATGAGGCCTTTAAGGGCAAGCCATCACTATTTTAAAATAGTTTTTGAAAAATTTTACTGAATCATTTTCTTGATTAGTGATTCATACCATTTACTTGTAGAATAAGTGCAGCCAATTTTCCTGTTAAGTTTGCCTGTCCCCTTATGTCCATTTTCCCTATTCCCTGTTTGCCTGTCAGGATGGGTTTCCAGAAAATATCATTCAAAATTAATCAAACCATAGAGTATAATGTATAAAATTCTAAAAATACTCATTTATAGAAGAGCATTGATTAGCTTATGAACTTTAGGCTGGTTAAAAAGACCATTTTATAAATATTTGCCTACATTTAGAAACTCAGTTATGTGCTCTGTTTTGGTTTTCAGTGCTTAAGAAGTTGAAAGAAGTTGGAAGTAAAATTATGCCTATTTTTATTCATCTCTTTCCTACTCCCAACCTCTGTAGAGATAGTTTGAGTTTCAGAATTGGGTCCAAAAGATATTGAGAAAACTTTTTGTCTTTTAAAAACATACATGGATTGGAAAAAGCTGTATATGCACATGCACCATGTGTGTTTTGCATACATCTATAGAGTGTGCATACCTGTTTGAGCAGAGAGCTACTGAAAGGGTATGATAAACATTGGTTCATTCTGTTTGCTTTCCGCCTTTGGTGTTCTTGGCCCAGGCTGTGCTGACAGCAAACCTCTGGGACGTCCCCTCAGTGCTGTGGGGTCTTTTCCTGCCAAATATTGTTCTCTTGCAAGATTGAATAGCTGAATCAGTGTGGCCCGATTCTTGATCCTGCTGAGAATATTAAGACTCCTGCAGGTTGTAATACAGATTAGCTGGTGAGAGCTCTGTTGGAAAAATAAAGTGAGTTTCTCTAAATGAATTTAATGACTGCTGTGAACCTTTTTGTGTCCTCCAGCGTGAGTGTGTGTGCTAGCAGTTAACCATTTATTTCCTTTGTTTTCTCACAAAGTCACTCCTGTCTACCCTGGGCATTTATTTTAAACATTTTCATATTTCAAATGTATGTTTTGCCAGATGAGACATTTGAATATACTAAGTACTGTGAAGGCTAAGTCATTTTTATTTAAGGAGGAAAACCATTTTTTTTTACTTATAAAATTAATTTAATGTCACAATATAATTGAATGAACCACACCCGTGGGTTATTTAGAGTAAACTGATTGTCATATTGCATTCTGATCATATGCTTTACATTGGTTGAAAATTGTGAAATATTCACCAAGAGGCAGGATGGATGGCTAAAATTATTTACATGGCTTTCAACCTGTATTCAAGACTATTTTTTTCTTCTAGGGTTAGATTACAGCCTTTGAAAATTCTAAATTCTACAAAGATTATCATACTCCCCATAAGTGAAGTAAAAAAAAAAAATCAACAAGATGCTCAACTCTAAAGCATAGACATATAGTACCCTGAAAATAATTAGTTTGTTAAAGTTTCTGATTGCAGGCTTTTGGATAAGTTCATCAAGCTCTTTTCTATTCTGGGGACCCCTTACTTTGCTTATGTATGAAGCATGTGCTCAGTCTGCTTCTGAGACAATCCTCCCATCTGCCTTCTACATTATTACCCACTTGTCTCCTGACACCTCATGTGTGTGTGTGTGTGATTTCTCAGTACAAACGTCTGTGACTGATCTGTAAATGGCAAAGTGTGACACATTCTCATGCCATGCGTCTCCCCAGTGCTGGTCATTTCTGCAGATTTGCTCCAGAGTATTGCTGCAATGACTACAATAACAGTTTAAAAGTTGAGTAACCAAGTATTTTTTTAAACTTGATGTATTAAATACACCAAAAATGGGGTAAAAAATGTCCTGAGAAGAAGACCTGAAAAGAGAGGAGCGGTTGTTAGCCTGTCTTCATAAAGTAGCCTGTATTTTACAGTTATCCTCCATAAGAATATTAGATGAAGTCCTACCAGACCTGAGGTCTGTGTTATTTGAGTGCTTTGGAAGTTAGCTTGCAGTCCTGCCGCACTGTCAGGGAGAGAACTGGGGCTAGAACCGAGGTCTCTGTCCTCTATTCTGGATTGCCTTTCTTTTTGTGTGCATGACTCTCCAATGGTGGGCACTGTTGAAATTTACAGTCATTCAGAAATGGATTTTCAAGGTGACTTTTTAAAGAATCTCTATGTATTAAACTGCAAATCCTCCAAAATATCATGATTGGCTCATAAAGATCCCTTAATTTTTGTCTGGGCAAAATATTAATGTGTTCTCCTTAGCAAATGCCAGCGAGATTCCCAGGCCTGGGATTCCTGATTCCAGTCTTCTAATATTAAGACTATTCCTCCTATTTAAATTGTGAAATGTATCACACATATGGAACAGTCTATAGAAGCTTATGTACAGTTTGAAGAGTAGTTATAAAATGGGCATCTGTGTACCTACTACCCAGCTTAAGAAATAATGTGTTTGGAAACTTCTGAGGCCTCTGTGTCCCTTAGGTTTATACTTCGGTTCCCTGATTAGCTACCAACAACACCAGGGACACAGTGTCTTGAAAACACAGATTTTCATGTGAAATAATGAAAAGATGATATGAAAAAATTCAATTCACATATTTGGAAACAATGTACAAATTTTGGGGGAACTTGATTGGCTTCTTGCACACCTTTATTTGACTGGTCAGGACTCAAGCATGAGCCTGTCCATCACTGTGCACCCCTGTTTGTGGGTAGGTTACACCTACTTCCTGGGCTGAGGATCTAGGGGATGCAGACAAGTGGCCCTGAAGGGCTTACTGTTTGTTATTTCATCTCTTCTCTCAAAAATTCCTAGGAATAGTTGTTATTACTCTTATGTCACAGACGAAAGAAGCTCAGAGAGGATAGATTGCCTAAATGCATACGGCCAGTAAAAAAAAGAACAGGGTTTTGAGGCCAGGTGTTTTCGGACTTTAAAATGCAGTCTTTCCCTTTTACACCAGAATTTTGGGACCATTGCTTATGTTATAACTAGCGCCCTTATGCCATAAGGCAAATGTGAATGATAGGAGTTTCTTTTTGTAAGTGCAGAAGGTAATTTAATGTTCAGTGGCATTTCGGATGTCACATGGTCATATTGGGACCAAATTTAGAAGCTTCAAACTTCTTAACACTGGGGACAGAGTTTTATTGCCTGTGAGTAGAATTTCCCCTTCAAATGTTTCTGTGTCTGCTAGGGTACAGGAAGGTGCTACATTGCCCAAGCGGTGTGAGCATGGGATTTATCCCTGTGATACGTGGTGTTAAGATCTAATGCATATTCTCCTTCAGGATAGACTGACCTTCCTTGTTCTACCCTTGTCTGAAGGTTCCTCCTCTGGACTTGGTACTGTGTTAGGAGCTGAGACCACAAGATCAAAGCACAGTTCTCTCTCAGTCCAGAACACACGGCCCAGCTTGGTAAGTGTGTTAGGAGAGAGAGGAGGTTTTTGGGGTTTGGATAGTACAGAGTCAGGCCCCTAGCCCTAGCTGGGGTATGGCGATAGTCACAGATGGTCACAGAGGAAGGTGGCATGAGAAGTTTCTAGGGATGAGTAAGGTTAGAGGCAAACAAGGAGAGGTGGTGGTGGATGGTGGGTAGTAAAAAAATCTTCCTCTGTGGCGGAAGTGCTTATGCAAGTAGTTGAGAACAAAACCACATGGTGTGTTTGAAGAACTGCAAATACTAATTTTATCCTGAAGATTTTAGGGAGTAACTAACTAAAAGATCATATCTAGTAAGGGAATAACATTAGATTTCAGGGTCACTGTTTGTCTAAATGTTGGGAGTGGTTTATCTAGCCCTGTTGTCACCTTGGCCTTCTGTGGGTGGGGTTTCAGTGTGATTGTCACCATGGGGTCTTAATGTGCTTCATGTTTGGCTCTGGGACCTGGGATGAATACAGCATTAGTGTTTGTAGAGGTCTGTGTTTGAAAACAAAAGGAGAAAAGTCATGATTCTTGTGTCTGTGATTTTTTAGCTATGCTAATAAAAAGAAAACCAGCAGTTTTATTGCAAGGATGTAGAGCTGAGTGACACACGTTGAGCACAGGTGTCTGCATGGTATGTAAATAGGGCAGTGGCGTGTTCACGCCCCAACTGTGATACAGGCCTGGGATGGCTTGTCTCAGACACAGTGTCAGGTTGGCAGGTCGGAGAGTGTAAACCTGTATAAATATGTATGCCTTTAGCATTGCATGCAAATGCTATATTAGTTCCATACAAATATGGAGAGAAAACCCTCAGTTAATGAAGATGTCTCTGATGGGAGGTTGTTCTGGTAAACTTACTCTGTTTTAATAAAGATTAAGCCTATATCTCTGTTGCTTCTTTGACAGTGTTTCCAAAAAGTTAGGTGACACACCAAAGTGCAGCTAACTTTAACTAAAAAATTAATTGCCTCTTGCTCTCTGACCAGGACAGAGATCATAGACCTCAATCAGCCCAGATCACCATTGAGTGTGTATAGATGGTCCAAGAGATGACTTGGGTCCCTCTCATCCTCAGGACACTCCCTGGAAATAATATTTTTTTGGCATTTTATGAGGTTGCCCATTTGAGATGATTTACTTTTGACTCCTAAAGTCAGAATGCAAAGGAACAAAATCCTAGTGGTTGAATAGTTTTGAATTAGTTAGTTTTATGTGTGTAAGGAATTGGGGACTTGATCCTAATTAAAAGCAAAGGAAGTTGGTTTTGAATTGTAGCAAGATATGAGGGTAAGAAGCAAGAAATAACTTCCTTCCATATGTGGATTAGATGATAAAGTCTTAAGGCTCACCTTTTAAAATGCCCTGTTTTAGTAAAGTGTTTTATCTCAATCATTAGGCTTCTCCTCTCTACCACCATCTAGAATGGGAATGATAATATTTGATGCTTATTTTAAGTTGAGAGGATCAATAAAAGCCTGATGGAAAAGCCCTTTGCATGATGCAGAAGAAAGGCACTGTTAAAAATATGAAATTTGAGCTCTCGCTATGGAGACAGGTACATGGAGGGATAACTGGCTTTCCTTTTTGGCCTGTTACAGTTTTACTAAATTGTTATTGAGAAACATGGGCAAAGCAGTGTAGTCTGGCCTGGGCGAGTCAGGGAAATGCATGCGCCCTGATGTAGAGAGGGTAACATCACTGGGCTGCTCTGCACCTGGCAGATGATCCCTAAATCCCTCTGGATCACACATGGAAAACCAAGTGGTGGTAATTATTCCTGAGGATCCCAAAATCTTATATTCTGAAGTGGGGATTAATAGCAAGCAAAAAGTGCTATGTTTTATGAAAGATCCTGTTTTCTTCTCCCTTATGTTTTTATTCTTTTAAGAAGTGTATTTGAGATGAACTCGTGTTTATGGCCCTGTTTAAAAGTTGACCTAACCTTATTCATAAGGTGGGAGAATGTTCAAGTGTGAACAACGTTGGATTGCAAGGTCATTTTGAAGGACAGAATGGGCAATAATTAGAACAGGGAGAAATAAGCCATAATGAACAGTAATCCTAAAGAAAATTAAAACACAGAAAACACTGCATTATTTATTTGGATTCAGTGGGAACTTGCCAAGGGAGAGGCAGCTGGCTGTCTGCTCTTTGGGATGTTTGTAGACTAGAAAAGAAGCTGTCAGTCAGATTTAAGCTCTCGCTCCATTCTTGCTCTTAGGCCAGATCTAACTGTAAAGTGAAGTGGGGGAACAGAGTCGGTTGACTACGTGACTCAGGGCAGAAAGGTCATGGACTGTAGTGAAAGACAGACCTGGGCTTGGATTCTGCTTGTACCAATTCCATCGTCATGACTTAGCATTTCCTACATTCTTTTCTTGGTGGACCTTTGGACCCTAAAAGCTGGTTGTAGAGGCAGACAAGATGGATTTGAATGATAGCATCTCCTTTTATGACCTCTGTTACTCCAGGAAATAAAGTAATAAAGGGTTTCTGCTTCATTCATTTCACTGCATCTAAGTTACCACATCTGTAAAATGGAAATGAAGAAACACTTACCTTGCAGGATTATAATGAGAATTAAATATTAGCTCTTATAATGAAATAAAAACCCTTGGCATAGTGCTCTGTAATTGATAATCTTGTTATTATTGTGAAATAAGCTGAAAATTGAGAAAAGATCTTGGCATGAAAATGTTTAGAGGTACTTCATTTTGTATTTGTAGAAGTAGCAATAGTATTTCCAACCTTCAAATTTATTCCCATTTATAACAATTTATTTTATTTTATTTGGGCTTCCTCAAAGTAACATTATTTTGGTTACTGTCACTCCTAGTTTTGTATAAAGCAAGTTGTAAAATGTTCCTGGGAGCTGATGTCCATTATAAAGTTTCCATTTATGAGCATAGAAGTTGGTCCTTTCCATGAGAATGAGCATATTGATTTAATGATTCTCATGTATTCCAGGTGGAAAAAAATTTTCATTAATGCAGCTTGGCACAGCACATACAATTCTAAGTTTGCAAATGAATTGTTTCCCAATTTGGTCTCAGGACCCTAAGATTTTTAGACAAATCCCTAGTAATTTTTTGCTTCTTCACAAGCATTACGATAAACATCAGAGTTGTTTAAATGCCAGAACTTAAATAGGGTGGAGGATAACCTATATTTCTGCTGGAATTCTGTATTTTAACTTAAAAGGGTAGAAACTACCATTTAAATTTTGCTTCTGCTTCATTAAAAGATGCCAGATTCGGTATTTGACCTCAAGGAGATCTACCAGGTCCATGGCAATTTCCAGGTTATAGAGATATTTTCAAGCCTATTTCTGTGGGGGGACCAGCTCCCTGGGGGAATCCCAGTTGTTACCTTGTGTCCAGGTAGTGCTCAGTGACTTCAATAAAGAGATGACAATAGTCATCTACAGTGTTAGTAAATAGTAGCATTGTTCATATGCCTATAGTAGCCATTTGTCATGTTTAGCATAGTCTTGGCAGATTCAAAATTTCTGTTATTTTTCATCCAGAAATGAATTTATTTTGTGACCTTTGTTATGGATCCCCACATTGTGTGTTATACAAAATCTCCATCTGAGAGGGATTTGTTGATGCTTCCTGAGGGTGACTTTGACTGTACTTACTGTGTCCAAGGACTGATTTATTTTTCTTTTTCCCTAGCCAGCTAGACTGTGGTTCCTTGAGCTCTGGGAATGTGGGCAGTCATATTTTAACCTCTGTGCCAGATATAATGGTAGGCATATATTAGCATCTAATAAATGTTTTAATAAGTAAATAAAATTGAGTGGCACTTTGCCTAACTGTTGCCCTGCATGTAAGATTACTTCCAGTTTCATTTTCACTCAAAAGTCTAAGGAGGCCCTGACCTATCTTGCACAGTCCTAGAAATCTTCTCCTCCCATTTGTCTCCTAGCAGAGATATGTTGCAATGCATCAGAGATTTGTCTGTTAAGGAAATATTGGTTACATTCTATGTACTATGGTTGCACATTATATAACCTAGAATAGGCTAACTGCTGACCTAAGCAATCCTTGGATCTGAGCACAAAGGGGTTTCTTTTTTCCCTGCCACATAGCCCAGTACAGGTTGGTAACAGAGAGGGAGCTTTAGGGACTCTGCTCCATGTAGTCATTCAGTGATCCAGGCCTCTTCTTCCTAGTGTCTCTGTTGTCCTCTGAGCCTTGGACTTCCCCACTGGATGAGTTACATATAGCATGCAGTCTAATTGAGAGAGTCACCACAGTGAATCAGAATAGGTTTTAGGGGCTAGGTCTGGAAGTTCTGTACATCCCTCCACGATCCATGGGCCAGAAGTCAGTCCTGTGAGCTCCCTTGGCTGCAGAGTGCTTGGACTGTGGAGTATTGGTGTGCCAAGAAGGAAGACAAAAAAGTGGGTCTGGGGGGCCATGGTCAGTTCGTGAAAAAGTTCAAGGGTAACATGAAGACTTGTTTTTTTTTTCAAAATTAATGAAAAAATACTTTTAACTTTATCTGTACTGTCACAAAAAGTACAAAAGTAAAGAAAGTGGAACTTATAATGTACCCAATGGGCCATTCACTGAATGGAGAAGCTCCAAATGGTTATAGGAAAATTATTCCCTAAATGTATATCTCCCCCAGATAAGAACCTTAGCCTGTCCCCAGTTGAAAACTGAAGCTGGGTGGAGGACAGGAGCCAGCTGCCACGTCACGATCGTGTTGTGTCCAAATTACCAAACCATGGGGCTTAACCGTGTCTTTTTTTTTTAATTGAGATGTAATTGACATATAACATATTAATTTCAAAATCCTAAGGATTGAATGTATGTGCATATTGTGAAATGATCATCACAAAAACCCTAATTAACATCTATCATATATGTAGTTATAAAATTTTTTCTTGTGATGAAACCTTTTAAAATCAACTCTTAGCAATTTTCAAATGTACAGTGCAGTACTATTTATAGTCACAATGCTGTACCTTACATCCCCAGGACTTATTTATTTTATAACTGGAAGTTTGTACCTTTTGCCCCCTTCATTTCCCTTCACTCCCTGCCTCTGGCCACCGCCAATCTGTTCTCTGTGTATTTTCTTCTGTAATTTTAAAATGTTTACATTTCCTTGCCACACCTGTGAATGAATCAGGCATGCACACCTGTGAATGAACAGTATGCAGTAAGTTTTGAGGATGACGTTTTGTGAAAATTACTTTTGAGTCATATTCTTTCTGAAAAAGCTAGTTTCTGAGGCCATTTGGTGAGTTAGAAAATTGACATTTCCTTTTGGGGTCATAGGTAACAATTTATAAATTTACTCTAAGAAAGAATTTAATTAGATTTCAGACCAGGATACATGTATGTAAATGTAAATAGTGAATTAGGAGTAATCTGAAGGTTTGTGAAAATTCCCAGTTTATGGCTACAGAATGGCAAACACATAGAATCTGGCCTCTTCAAATGGACTATGTCTTTTTTTGGTCATGCAAACTTGTGCCTCTATTTTATGAAGTGTTAATGAAGTTAGTATCTAATGTTCCTAATTTATGCAATTGGATATTTCATAAATGGGTTTTCTGCATGCAAGCATTTGCACACATTAATATTTATGCAAGTATTCAAATCAATGCCAGGGCATCTGTCTGAGTTTGTGATAAAAATATGCATATGCATGAACATTTGTACCAGGGGATAAGTCCCCAAAGTTAGTGATTGCTGAGGTTATAGTTTTCAACTTTTGTCCTTTTGACAAAATTTCCTTGATTAGAAAAGGCATGCAGAGAAATAGCACAAGCATTAATATTGACAAATAAAATATTATTTAACTGCATTTAATAGATGCGAATGACAAAGCTATTCAAGCTTCTTTAACCTGCAACGTATTTTTAGAAAACTGTTTTAGAATATGTAGTGATTTTCATAAAAGAGCACTTATTCCAATACATTGCCAATACAAAGAACATGTTATTAGTAATGAAATAATTTTTTCCAGAAATATTGGCTTTCTTTATCATTTCTTCCTTCATTTGAGCTTGGATTTGGCCCCCAGAAATAATTGGCTCAGTCACTATGGGGTTTCCATGGCTGATTTTAGATGCACATGAGGATGACCAATGGCAGGGGCTTGGGTGGGGAGGAAGGGGTCTAATTTCACATCCCTCATGGTCACTGTTGATTTGCTTGTCCATGTCATCTCAGGTAATCTGGCTTCTGGGATCTTTCCCAAGCTGGAAACCTTGATCTCTCTGGGGTTCAGCCTCCCTAGGCAACCTAAGGAGCCTGCCTAAGGAAATGGGACATTTCTGGAATGCTGCCATTGAGCACAGGGTTGACAGTCCTCATTGCTCAGTGATCTACTCACCTCCCACACCATATCTTTGCCAGTCTAGAGGAAAATTTCACTCTGATCTCTTTGTATTTCTGATTCTGTTTTATCTGTTTATTAGGTTCAACTGGGAAGGTATTTATCTCCATTTATAAACTTACTGATTGGTAAATTTCCAGTCCTTCATGTTAAGAGTTCATGGTAGGCCAAGAATAAACAGAGTTGATTTCGAAATACCAGTGTTGTGATTTAAAGACGTGTTAAAGATTTCTTTTCTTTTTCATTTTTTTTTTTTGCATCCCATTGCTGAAGAATTTTAAATCTACCAGCTGTTTGGAAGGGATTGAGACTTTTGGTATGTCCTTGTCAGGCTTAAGCAATGTCTTCTAAGTGAAATCTTGGTTAGCTGATTTTAAGCTGAAATGTCAGGGAATTAATTTTTTTCTTATGGGAAAGGGAAGGTTGAGAAAATTATGAATGACTTAGTTGTGGATTTGAAAGGAACCGATTGCTTGGATTTATATTGTCCTTTCTCAAAAGACTTATTTTCCGCAATTAACTGGGATGAGGACGTAGGGTTTTATTTCTGTGTCTCATATGTGGAAGTCTGTCACAACCACGTGGCAGAGGTGGCTGGTTTAAATGTTCCAGATTTCTAATGGGCATATAGTTCTGCCTGCTTTGAACATTTGCCAGTTATTGTTCTAGACCCTATGTTTAGAGAGATTGGGGCCTGGATCACATATGCTTCTGTGTGTTGGAGAAGGCTCAGAATCATTTGCCAGGGGGATTTTGTCTTTCTTGTTGACATTTACCTGGTCTACCTCTAAGCAGACCCGGAAGACCAGGAAGGAGCAAGTGGAAGGTAGAATTCTGTTTGGTTGGATATGAACATCCAAGTGGAAGCAGCTGTTAAGTTCTTGTCTCTTCAGAATGAAACTCAGAGGTGAGAGCAGGGAACGAGGTATACATTTCAGAGGGCTGTTCATATCTCAGTGGCATTTAAAACCCTGTAATTAGCTGAGGTCACCTGGGGGAATGTGCAGTGGCGGGAAGAGGGGCCAGGACCAAGCCCTGAGCTCTGACTTTCAGAGGTCTGGCAGGAGGGGAGGAGCGAGACCAAGTGGGTCCAGTGAGGACAGAGCATGAAGGTAAATTAGGAAACAGAAACCAAGGGAAGAAAGCGTTTTTTAAAAAAAGGACAGTAGTTAACTGGCAAATGCTGCTGAGGGGTCAAAGAAAGGGAGGATGTTGAAATGATCGTTAAATTTGGCACAATCAAGGGGTTTCTGACCTTGCCTGGCAAGAGTAGTTTCAGTGGAGCGGTGGGGAGGAAGTTCAGGTTGGAGTTAGGACTGAGGGGTTGGAAAGAATGAGTAGAGGCAAGTTGTTCAAGGCCTTTTGCTGTGAAGGACAGCAAAGGAGGGACTGAAGGTGGAGATAAATGCAGACCACAAGATTTCTGTTTTCTTTCTTTGGTTGGTTTTCACATGGGGACTCCTAAAGCCTAATTGAACATTGATGGAATTGATCCAGTGGTACAGCAGACAATGAAGAGGCAGGAGACAGAGGGGCAGCAGGAGGCACTGGGTGCTGGGGAAGGCATTCACAGCCCAGGGGTAGGGGCTGGCCTTTGATAGGATCCAGAAAGGGAAGTGGCAAGTACGGATTCTGAAGGTTTTTCGTCGTCGGTGGGATGGCGCGTGAGTCCCAATGAGTCTGCATCTCTGGACTCTGCTGGCTCTGCCTTCCTACTGCTGTGCTGTAATCTCCTTTTTCTCAGTGTGGAAGAATTGGTTCCTTTTAACTCCAGGCTTGGCTTTCTGGTGTATATCCAAGACCTGTTGCAGGGGCTTTCAAGCAATGGCGTAGCCACACTCAGAGTGAGTCTCAGAGTTTTTATTTTTTCTCAGTGCTGAGTTGTCCCGTAGGGTAGCCACTGGGCACAGGTGGCTATTGAGTCCCTGAAATGTGGCCAGTGCCACAGAAAAATTCAACATTTAATTTTATTTGTTTAACTTAACTGATACTTGATTCAGTTTTTGAAAAGCTTTTACTGTGTTGGTGACAGTATAGATATGTGTCTTCTTTTTCATCTATACCAAGCATCTCCAATAAAATTTAGTGCCTGGGCTGAGATGTGCTGTGAGTGTAAATTGTGCCCTGATTTTGAAGATGTAGCTAAAAAAATAGGTAAAGTGTTTCACAAATTTTATATTGGTTACATGTTGAAATGATCATAATTTGGATATATGGAGTTAAATTATGCTGTTAAATTGATTTCACTTGATGTAAATTTTTTTTCTTTTTCAAAGTAGCTACTAGAAAAGTTAAAATTAATATGTAAAATTAGTATGTAACAACAACATGCTGCTTCACTTAATAGCACTTAGATGCTGTGCCTTTAAGAAAGGCTCAGATTTTAGGTGTCTACTTGGTCATGCCTATGTAGGAGTGAACTAATATCTCACCAGAAAGAGCAGTGACAGTTTAGGAAATGAGACCTCACAGGATTGATGCTACTTGCTAAGGTATCAGGGCAGTAAAACTGGGATTTGAGCCCTGGCTGTCTGCTGTCTGCAGACAATGCCCTGGACCCTACACCACATGGAAGTCATTTTGTACATTCTTTCTCTTGAGTTAGTCCATGTTTACATTAGCAAAGGATATTTACATGGACACTTATTTGGTTTTTAACTCAAGCAGTTGAAATTAGGACTCTCGGGGTATGGTTTTAATGTACTGTTAGTGACTTTGCTTTGATTTAACTGATAATACACAGTTTATAGTTAGGCCTCTCTCCATTCTTGAATTGAAAGACTAACTGTCTTTTCATGTTTCTTATTTACTACTCACGATGACCACCATTTGCTCCATGCACTGGGTCTATGATCATCACCAAATGCTGGAATGCATGTGCTCCATTTTTTCTATATTTGATGATACGTTCTGTTTGTCTTGCCCTTGTTAAACTTTCATTAAGAATCCGTGGGAAGAAAAGATTTATTGTCTTATTTTATTTTTATTTATTATTTATTTTTATAAGAATAATTTAAAGTTAATGTAAATTTTCAAGGGTTAAAGTTTGTGATCTACCACAGAGTTTTGTGGGCATCTAAAAGGCAGCACATCCCTAGCTGAACTCACTACCATCCTGCTGCTTCTTCATTCCGTATCTCATTTAGCTCCTTTGCCACACATCCAGTCACCGAAGTCACACACCTCTGCCCTCTTCAACTCCTGCTCTTAATCATCCCTAGCATGCACCATCTATCTCTGTGCCCTTCTTCCTACCCGCTGCCGCTGCCTAGCTCAGACCTTCAGCATCTCTACCTGGTCTTGTTTGCAGTCACTTGTGATTGCCCACTCATTTATCTTCCCCCCTCTTCTGCAATCTCTTTCAGGAGACATCTCTTTCAGGACTTTGTCTTCTTTCATCATTGAGGTTTTAGATCTTAGCTGAGAGCTGGTGCTGTTGACAGGAATATTCATAGGCTGTGTTTCCCTCCTTGTGAACTCTTTTCTCCCCGACTTCTGAATACTGTTGGTGAAGCTTACTCAGCATAGCTCCTCTGCTGGGCTCACCAGCAGCAGCCAGGCTTCAGGCCTGTGCTGATCCGAGTTAGCATGCCATATCTGGGTACCCGCTCGGCTCTCATGGACCCAGTGAAAATCCCTCCTTGGCTGTCCCAGCTCATGAGAGATAGCTTGCTTTCCTGGAGTCTAAGTCCTATAGAACATGCCCCTGGGGAGTCTAATACCCAATAACCATGGGACAAACCTTGGGATAATTTCCATGTGTAGGCAGAGCATTTGACTCACTGTTATGAGCCAAACTTGCAATAGGAAACTGGAAAGAGAGAAAGCGTTAAAAGGGAATGTAAAAGAAGCAGAATTTCATATAATAAAATTGCTAGTTTATTTAAATCCTCTTTGAAAAATAAGTTGAATTTCATAAGGGCAGTAAAAGAATCCCAATAATGTAAATCATGCTTAGAGCTCCACGTTGCCATATTACTTTAGTTTTTACTTGGGTCTCTCTCCAAACAGGATTTGATTTCAGAAGTGAGTCTGTATCCATCCTGTCCCTGGTGAAAAAGAACAGTTCTTTCTGCCTGTAATGTAGCAACAAGATGCCAGTAGCCACTCAGGCAATTTTTTTGTGCATCTGATGAAGAGATATTGGTATTTTTATATGGCTTATAGGATTTCATAGGCAGTATAATGGAGAGTGTAGTTAAACAAAATGTTCTTTTCTACTCTTTCTCAATTTACTGGTGGCAAGCCTCAGAGTGGTGGGTCCCCTATGTTACAAATACCCATTTATGAATGACCCATACCTATAGGCAGCCGGCTCCCCTGACCAGTACCCCTACTGAATAAGAGTATTGTGAAAAATCTCAGAACTTTTGAAAAATAGGTGGATTTTCAGCTGTAGGGAAAGAAGAAACTGCCAAACATATCGTCAGTTAGTAGAAGCACTCTCTCCCTGGATTCTCTGACATGAGCCAATAGTCGGAAGGGTACCCCCCACCTCAAACCTGTGTGCCCTCGACAGCTTCTGTTTTGCATTATGTTGATTTTAAATTTTGTTCTCCCTGAAATTCCAGTGACTGGGTTCCAGTTGGTTAACAGACATCTCCTTTTTCAAATGTGATGGTTAAGGACTAGTCAGTAATTTATGGAATAATCAGTGGGAATCAGTTTGCTTTCTTCAAAATAAGGTCAGTGCAGTCAGCCCCTCTGAAGGTAGGGAAGTGTGTTTGGTGGAGAGAAACAGGCAGGAATTTTGGAGGGTGAACACTTTGGGGCAGAGGATGGAGCAGAAGCAGTCCCTAGAGAGAAGGAAAAGGGTTTAGGGCAGTTGTGCACTGAGGACAGGGAAACCTTTGGGTGTGGGGTACCAGGTTCTCAGATAGGAAAGATAAACTTTTGCTTTTTCAAACTGTCCTAGGAGACACCCTAATGTTGATACAAATGGTACATCCATATGATGCCATGTTCTGCAGCCATTCAAGAAACAATGTAGATTTATGGTTAAAAAAAAAGTTTGCTAAGTCACAGGTGAAATGTGCAGCATGGGGAATATAGTCAAGAATAGTGTAATAATTTGGTGCAGTGACAGATGGTAACTGTGCTTCTTGTGGTGAGCATTTCATAATGTATATAGATGTCAGATCACTATGTTGTACATCTGAAAACAATATAATATTATGTCAACTATACTTAATTTAAAAAATGAAAAAATAAAACAAGACAGTGTAAAACAGACTGTATAGTGTGCTCTCTCTTCTGTATATGAATTTGTAAATGTGTATTTACACTTATGTATGTGTGCATTTGTTTGTATGGGTATATTCAGGGAGTATTTCTGGAGCAAATGTAATAGTAACTTTGGCTGCCACTGGGAAAGGAGCCTGAGGACCTGGCATTTTTTTGTTGTTCCAATTTTTTTAATACAGTTTGAATTTTTATGTACGTTGTTTTTAAATTAAAAAAGAACTGGTTAGAAGTTTTTTAGGATTACTCTTAACCTTAGGGAAGTTGGTGGGTGGAGGCAGAGAGGAGGGGGACCGGAGGAGGGGGTGGGGGCAGATTATCTTTTTGTCCTTTCTTCTGAGCCACAAAACTCAGGCCTTTTGTACTCTCAGACTCTTCTGGTTTTATTATCTCAGCTGGATTATGGTTAAGTAAGTGTTTCTGGGCTGACCTGGAACTGAACTACTATTTCTAATCTCCCTCTGTGGGGAAAACTCTACCGCATTCCAGAGAACATATTAAGCCACTCTGTCTCCACCCATTCTCTCCCAATTTTCTGTCTATACTCTGTTATATTCCTTTAAAAAAAAGGACTTAAGACTTATTCCAGGAGGCCCTGTCTGTCTACATTCTCACTCATCAGAAATGACAGCAAACAGTGTGTGGTGATGTGCTTGAATCCTTTTGGGTTTTAGTTTGTTTTTTCCAACAAGAGATTGTCTGTGTTTCACTTTCTTAAAAAGTGAACTAGCCTAAAATTTTCTGAGGAAAGTAGCGCCTTTTATTTGTCTGCATGTTGAGTAGAGAGCTGTAGGCAATCAGTACATATTTGTTGGCTCAGTGAGTTAAGGTGTGGGTGCCTAAGCAGATTATTCACTGTAAACTGTCATCGATAAAACTTTCCTGGCCTTAGAGAAGTTGTTGAAAGGACTTTAATCTGGCACAGAGCTTCTCAACATTGGCGTTGGTGACCTCTTGGGCAGATCCTTCTCTGTCGTGGGCCACTGTCCTGTGCATTACAGGAGAAATAGCACATCCCTGGCCCTTACCCTCTAAATGAACCCCCAGTCAGAACAACCAGGAATGTCTGTAGACATTGCCAAATGTCTCCTGGGGACAGAATTGCCTGAGCTGACAATCACTGATCTGAAGTGATTTTGGATTTGCTATTCAGTCTCCAAGAACTGTTCTTTATTGAAAGAGAAGTGTTCAAATCTTGGAGACAGAGAGGAGGGGACAATCAAGGCTTTCTGAGAGCTTACATAGTGCTTGGACAAATGATTAGAAAAGGGCCGAGGAAGACAAGGGTAGGCTGGATTTCATCCTCAACTTGTCCCACCTCCTATCATTTCTGCTGGGTTTTGGATATGAGGATTTCCTATAGCCTGGAACTAAGTCTGGGAGTCTACCTGAGTTGGTAAATAACAAGATCTTAGAGCCAGTATCCACGTAAAAGGATGGAATGACAGATTGGACTGGCTTCCACATTCACTCAGCTGTGCTTTGCTCGCTTCCATACAGTGTATCAAGAAAACGCTTCCTTGTTAATGTAGACAAGAGGTAGATTATACTTCTCAGATACATTCACCTAACAAATGTTTATTGAGTGTCTACCAAGTGCTAGGATGAAAAATGCTCCCCTCCCTTCACCCTTATTTCTGCAGGACAAGTTCTATTTCTGTGCCTTTGATATGATCATTTTATATTATGTAGACCCTTTCTTGTTAACATGAGTCTTCCCCCCACATAACTTACTTGCTTTCTGAAAGATCAATTATAATGAAGACGACCAGGAAGAGCAATCAAAGAGATGCTGGAATCTTGAGGATAATCCTTAGCTGTGTGCCAGTGCTCCACGAGTGCACACACGTGCTGGCTGCATTCTGGAGGCCTCCTCAGCTGCTTTTATATTTATAAGCTATCCTACAATGCATTGGCACATCAGCTGCCAAGGCAGTTTGTAGAATCTCCTCCCTGGAGGTCTTTAAAAATAGAACTAAATACCCATCTGTCCAGGATGGTTTTGATGCAGTCCCACTGATTAGAAGGAATAGGCTAGATTTTTCTGTCAAGGTTCATTTTGGTCTTAAGTGCTCTTAAATGGCTAAGTCTGTGTTTTGGTTGGGGGAGGGAAGGATGTAAAGTGACATTATGAATTTACTGATGTATCACTGTACACAGCCTGATTAAACAGAATAAATTATATCTTTCTCATGCTTTTAATGTTTCCAAAGCACTTGGTGCATTTGGAGCCTGCCTTGCAACCACCCTAAGAGGTGGGTGGACCCTTCTGTTGGTTCCTAGGGCACAGAGGACTCAGCAAGGCACCCAGATGTTCAGTACTGGCCCAGAGTCAGGCTGGAGATGCCATTACTCACTGTCCGCTCCCCAGGCTCACACTCTTCTCTCTTGACCCTCCTGCTTCTTTGTGTGTGTGGGTTTTGCTCTGTCATACTGTGTCCAGATATTTGATTTGGGGCCAAAAATTAAAAAAAATTTTTTTGGGAACCTGCTAGGACCATTATTTACTCTATTTTCCCTTCCAAAAACGTGTATTTTCACATAAAATTGTAGTTAGGATTATTGCTGACTTCATGCTCCCACACACATATGTTCATATATACATATTCATATGTGCATATATATGTGTTTGTGTGTGTATATATGAATATGGGAGAGCTTGTGTATGTATGTATGTGGGTAGATAGGTATAGCAGTGTGTGTGTGCTCCTGTATTGATTAGAGTGCATAGGAAACAGAGTAAACCCACTTGATAGAAAATAAAGAGACAGTTTTCCGAGGTATGGGATAGTCAGGAGAAAAAGCAAGAGGTCGTGAGGCGCCCAGAGATTAACGAGGCATGACCGCACTTTGGGCTGGCGAGCTGGCACCGTGGTGCCACAGCTGTGAGGACAAAGGTCCTGTCAGACACCGGGTACCTCAGGAAAGAGGGTGCTGGGAAGAAATACCCCTACCTTTCTCTTCTACCTTCTGATCTCCTCTCCCTGCCTTCCAGTGGCTAAACTCCATTAGGAGAGAGCCTGCAAGGATGCCCCGAGGTGCTGTGCCCAGCGGCCTCCTCCTGGGCCACAGCCAGCGCAGGGAGAGGAGAGCTGAGCTGGGGCAAATGGAGAATAAGCAGGCTTGTGTGTGTGTGTGAACTAGTCCTTATTCTTCTAATTTCATCTTAGACCTGAAAAATTTGCCACAGAGCAGCACTACTCTGTATTCTCTTAACAGTTGAGATCAAAGTTTAACATGTTTCCTGAGTTAGAAAAACACATAAATTCACTTTCTCAGTGATTATCCTGGACTGCTCAAGAAGACAGATTGCAAATTGTCTTCTTAATATTTAGATTGCCCATTTTTCTGGGTTGCATCTTCTAAACACTTCCAGTGGACAGGGCTAGTAAACACATTTTTTTAGGAAGAAAAAAATATAATGTTTATATAATAACCATCTTATTAGTTCCAAATATACTGAATGCAGCATGTCAAAATACTAGAATGAATCCTTTTTCTGTGTGGTTTTACTTAATTAGGTATACAGTTAGGTCTATTTATTTCAGTTTGATTTTGAATTTTAGATGTTGGTTTTATTTATTTATTTATTTATTTTTAATTTTGTTGTCATTAATCTACAATTACATGAAGAACATTATGTTTACTAGGCTCCCCCTTCACCAAGTCTCCCCCACAAACCCCATTACAGTCACTGTTCATCAGCATAGTAAGATGCTGTAGAATCACTACTCGTCTTCTCTGTGTTACACAGCCCTCCCTGTGCCCCCCCCCCACATTATACATGCTAATCATAATGCCCCCTTTCTTTTTCCCCACCCTTATCCCTTCCCTCCCACCCATCCTCCACAGTCCCTTTCCCTTTGGTAACTGTTAGTCCATTCTTGGGTTCTGTGATTCTGCTGCTGTTTTGTTCCTTCGGTTTTTCTTTGTTCTTACACTCCACATATGAGTGAAATCATTTGGTACTTGTCTTTCTCTGCCTGGCTTATTTCACTGAGCATAATACCCTCTAGCTCCATCCATGTTGTTGCAAATGGTAGGATTTGTTTTCTTCTTATGGCTGAATAATATTCCATTGTGTATATGTACCACATCTTCTTTATCCATTCATCTACTGATGGACACTTAGGTTGCTTCCATTTCTTGGCTATTGTAAATAGTACTGTGATAAACATAGGGGTGCATCTGTCTTTTTCAAACTGGGCTGCTGCATTCTTAGGGTAAATTCCTAGAAGTGGAATTCCTGGGTCAAATGGTATTTCTATTTTGAGATTTGTGTGGAACCTCCATACTGCTTTCCACAATAGTTGAACTAATTTACATTCCCACCAGCAGTGTAGGAGGGTTCCCCTTTCTCCACAACCTCGCCAACATTTGTTGTTGTTTGTCTTTTGGATGGTGGCATTCATTACTGGTGTGAGGTGATATCTCATTGTGGTTTTAATTTGCATTCTCTGATGACTACCAATGTGGAGCATCTTTTCATGTGTATATGTTTTAATTATGTAAAATTGTACATGATTTTCCAAAATCGAAACTATGAAATAAAGTATATTGGGAGACATCTCCCTATTAGCCCATTTCTTCCTATTCTGTCCCTTTCTTGCTTTTTTCTTTCATTATTTGGAGAACATGCTGTAGCAGGATGTGGAGATCTGCTTTGTTTATATCTGACAGCTCCTGTGTGTGGCTGTACCATATAGTTTATTTAACCAGTCCCTACTGGTAGACGTTTGGGTTATTTTCAGTCCTTTGCTATTATTAGTCTTGTAATGCATAGTCTTGTACAAATATCATCTTGTATTTTTTACCCATACTTTTTAGGATTGATATTTATAAGAGGAACTGAGAGGTCACAGGGTAAGTGCATATGTAATTTTGCTAGATATTGCCAAATTCACCTCCTTTGGGGTAAAACAATTTTGTGTCCTAACAGTAATATACCAGAAGGCTAGTTATTTCACAGTCTCACTAACAGAGTATGTTATAAGCTTTTGTAGCTTTTGCTGATTTGAAAGGTAAAAATAAATGGGACCTTGTGTTATTTTTCTTGGTATTTCTGTTATTATTAATGAAGCTGAGCATCTTTTCTTATGTTGAGGACCATTACATTTCTTTTCCTGTGAACTGTATGTTTGTCTTTTGTCCACATTGGGTTGTTGATCCCTTCTTCTGGATTTTTAGAAATTTCTTTTATATTGGGGCTGTTTTTCCTTCATGATCTGTTGCTACCCACCCATCTTTATTTTGCTTGTGGTATTTTATTTTCATGTATAAATTTTAGATTATTATTCATTTTTATTTTTATATGGTTAAGCTTATTTTTATGTATTCATTCTTTTACCCATTGGCTTTGGATTTTGAGATAGAAATATTTTCCCACTCCCAGGTTATAAAGCAATCCCCCCTGTTTTCTTCCATGGTTTTGTATTTTACATTTAGATCTCATTTGGAATTTATCTTGGTGTGAGATATGAGGAGTGGACTGGATTATATTTGCTTCCCATGTTGTTCTAACATTATTTATTAGGGTGCTTCCTTTTCCCCATTAACTGGAATGTCCTTTATCATATGCACTTGAGTTTATCTCTGGACTGTTTGTCCCATTCTGTGTATTAAGGCTCCAGCAGAATGCATACAGTTCTAATAATCGAGGCTTTGAATATGTGTTAAAAAATATTTTTAGACAAAGTCATGGTGACATGATTCCTGTGTTTACATAAACAAAGTTTGAGATAGAAGCATTTTTAGAGATATGCAATGAATTGGCTACTTTTATTATTCCATTTTGCAAAGAAGGGAGATAGGGCTTATAGAGTATGGACTCATCCAAGATCACCCAGGTTGTCACCATTGGGACTGGAATCCCTGTTCTCAACCAATATATTTCATAATATTCTCATAAGGATAAGTATTTTCTCATGAAATATGAATGACTAGTGTCCTAGCAAGGACCTAGGCCCAGGTTGGATGCCTTCTCTTTCCATGAAATAGTTTTAGTTTTGAATATTTAAAAGAATACATGATCCGGTTTACTTGCTTTTAATTTAACATAATAAAATCGGCATTTTAGAACATTTGGAAAGGAACCCTATTACTAATTCCCAGATATGTTAATATTTTGGCCAATTCTTTCCAGAACTTTTAAATCTTTTATAATAAAGCATAATCTTGCTTTATTATAATCAGGTTAATTGGAAACAATCTTGAGAGAATGACAATAATATTAAGCATTTATTAAGCACTTAAGTGCACTGATCAAAGTACTCTAAGAACATTATCTTATTTAATTACCACAAAACCCATGTAGGGATGCAATCTTTATTATTTCAGTATGACCGATGAGGAATGCTTGGCTCTGAGAAGTCAAACAACTTGTCCAACTTCACAGAGCTGGAAAATAATAGAGCTTGGATTCTAACTCCTGTGTTTACTCCAGTACTTATATTTTAACCACTGTGCTCACTGTGTCCTGTGTATATATTTCAGATCCTATTATTTTATTAATACTTTAACAGAAATGTTCATCCTTGTTTCCTCAATCATATTAAATTTCACTCACAGTATCACCTTTCTTTTAACAAATTAAATATGCCAGACTATAAG